>NW_017729020.1:2098778-2100048 GCF_001723915.1 Gavialis gangeticus | reverse complement strand
AAGCCCTAATGAGGGGGCAGAGCCAGTCCAGGCCCAGCAGAGTATAAAGTCAAGACATGAAGCTGACCAGAATATGAGAGCAAAGACAATCTATAAAAAAAGTAGAAAAAACAACATCTGAAGCTATTCCATGCTGTCATGGTGCCTTATGCATCTGCTGACTTCCATAAGATTGGGAGAGATGTTAGAAATGTTTTTTGGCACCAAGTGCCCTTCCTCACACCACTTTAGGTATCCAAGAAGATACGTGCTCTTTAATCTTTCAGAGCTCCCGTGCCCTTCCAAAATTCACTGCTGCCAATGCCAAACTTTTCCCTGATATCAGTGCCGACCAATGCCACTCGTATTCAAGCCATATACACTCAGACTAACTTCCTGGTGCCTCCTCTAAACCCTTCCTCCCTGCGGTTTTTGCTCCATTCTCCAACTCCCACATAGCAAATTGCTAATGCCAAGGAGAGTTGTCCCCTTACTTCCTATGAATAAGGCTTACTTATGGACCAGAGGCACAAACCATCTGGGTGGAAACTCAAAATGCCTCTGGATTAGGCCAGCAAGATTCAAGTTAAACATTCATGCTCTGTCCTTTCGTGGGAAGCGGAGGACAGGAAGAAGACAACGCTGAAAGGGACAGCAGCAGCTTTTTCTGTTGAAATGCCTTGCATTCCTCAGGTTTACTGACAGAGCCATTAAGATGCAGCTTGCAACAGGATTTATTCTTTGTGATAATCCTAAATAGGTTTTCTTCTGTCGTCTCTTCTTTGAAAGAAATATAAAATTAGTCTGATGATCAATTTTGTAATTTGCTGTTGCCAAGTAGCTTTGAAGCAATTTAGTGATCTGTATACTTATTTCCCCTCTGCACTGATGGCAGAAGATGATATGAGGGTATTGAGTCTTAATAATCTCTTTATTCCCCTGATCAAACTGAAGGAAGTAGAATCAGAAATGTCTTTTCAATATTAATTATATATTTTTTTTAAAAACATTGTTTCTTTTGGATACCTTCATGGTCTACTCTTGTACTCGTACTGAAAAAGCTGACAAAACAGAGGCCTAATCCCAAGAAGTACTGAGAGTCTTTGCTCACAACCAAGGGCTAGTCTGGAAGGCTAGGGACAGAAGTTGCACATATCCTGGTTTAAATGATCAGAAACTGGTTTAAACCTGTAACAGAACAGAAGTCCAGTGCACTTCAACCACTTACAGAATGACTGAAACCAGTTTAAGAAAAATCTGATTGGATGTAGTGTCAGACTTAACTGATTTA
>NW_017729020.1:2093565-2093778 GCF_001723915.1 Gavialis gangeticus | reverse complement strand
AATGACTGAAACCAGTTTAAGAAAAATCTGATTGGATGTAGTGTCAAACTTAACTGATTTAGGTCAAACTGGTTTCTGGAACTTCTGTCCCAGACCCCATCCCGGCTCCAGTTACCTCACCGTCCCCAAGTATCCCAGGATGCTTTGCAGCCCCACGCCTTTGCTCCCTAGCCCGAGCACTACCACTGCTCTGGCTGGATGAGAAGGGGGTGG
>NW_017729020.1:2083655-2088565 GCF_001723915.1 Gavialis gangeticus | reverse complement strand
TCCAGTTACCTCACCGTCCCCAAGTATCCCAGGATGCTTTGCAGCCCCACGCCTTTGCTCCCTAGCCCGAGCAGTACCACTGCTCTGGCTGGATGAGAAGGGGTGGGGCTGAGAAAACTGACTCTAAACCCCAGCTGGTGTCTGGCCATGCCCCCCATCCCTCTGCTCAAGTGAGGAGCAGGGAAAAAGCCAAGCAGGGGCTGCTTCACCCCTGCCAGGCAGACCCCGGCTGGGGTCTTTTGCAGAGCGGAGGGGGAAATATAACGCCCCCCTCTGGTTCTGAACCCCAGCTGAGGTTTGCCCTGGGGGGGCATCCCCCACCATGTTCTGCCCCAGGCCCCCCACTCAGAGGGGTGGGGGGCAGGAGAAGAGCGCACCCTTGCCAGGGTTTTCTCCCTCACTGATGTAGAGAGTAGGGGTCATGGCCATGCCCCAACCCAGGGTTGGCACACTGACGTGGGGAGGCAAGGGGCCTAAACCCTTCTTACTCCCTTCCCACCTAAGCATGCAATCCCCATGCTGGGGTTTGGTCACACTCCTCCCCTCTACTCAAGTGAGTAGCAAGGTGGGTGCAAAAGCCTGGCAGGGGCTGCCCCTCCCAGGCAAACCCCAGCTAAGGTACAGGGAGTGGGTTTAAGCCCCCTCCCTCTCTGCCTCAGCCTATGAGCCCCTGGTTTGGGCACGGCCATTAGGACTGTGCAAAATTTCACTGGCTGTTTCATTTTGACACCGTGTCAACTCGTTTCGAGCTTGAAGCAGTGAAATCAAAATGAAACGAAGGGCTTTGAAACAGACCCAAAGTGAAATAAGGTCAGTCGAAACATTTCGAAACATTTCATGTTTCGAAGCTCAAGCCGACCTTACCTGCAGGGAAACAGAAAGTAAGGAGAGGGAGGGGGAAGGGGGGAAGGACACAGCGAGGGCACACCTTAACACGCACACTGGAGAAGAGTCTCCTGCAGGAGAGAAAAGAAAGGCTCTGTCACAGTTCGGCTGCCTGAGATGCTGCTGATGCTACCGTGCTGCTTCTCACCAAGTTATTATTTTACCTGTTGTCATCTAAAATGAGGGACCAGACTGAGGCTGTAGGGGAGGAGGAGACCTCATTGGGACACACTACTGTGTTGTGTAGAGGCCACAGCACCAGTGAAAGCGCATCTTAACACACACACACACACACACACACACACCACATGAGTTTTGCTTGTCAGCAGCTTGAGGTGCAGTTTCCCAGAAACCCCTGCATCTATCTCCTTGACACTTGGCAGGCTTCATGTCCTCAGAAGAGACTACCACCTCTACTGTTTTCATCTAAATCTGCCAAAAAATGACAAAGTCATAGGCAGTTTTGTGCCTCCCCACTATAGCCTATGGGTAAAATGTTGAAACAGTGTTGAAACAGAATAGTGCTTTCAAAACAAAAACTCAAAACAAGGCACTGGCCCATCAAAATGGCAACACAGAAGTAAAAATGAAATGGTGTTGTTTTGCACAGCCTCAATGGCCATGCCCCCTGCTCTCTGCTTGAGCAGGGGGTAGGGGCCTGGCAAGGGCTGCCCCCCTCCCCGAGGCAGACTCAGGCTGTGGTCCCATGCAGTCAGAGAGGGCCTCCCCACTCCTCAGCCTTTGAGTTCCTGGCGGGGACATGGCCATGTCCCCCCACCTTCTGCTCAGGGGGGCAAAACCCTAGCAAGAATTGCTCCCACTTCAAGTGGAGAGATGAGGGGAGACCAAGGCTGGGGTCCCATGCAGGCCAGGGAGGGCCACCCCTTCCCCGGGCTTCATCATGCTGGCCCCAGGCTGGGGCCTAGCCTTGCCCCCTCCACTCAAGCAAGAAGTGGGGGAGCCTTGGACAACTCCTCTCCTCTCTTCCTTTTGGCAGTGGCTGGGAGGCATGCTCTAGTGCCCTGCAACTTCTGGCCCAGGCCACTGCAGGCACGTGGCTACATTTCTGGAATCAAAAGTGAATGTCTGTTCACTTGCTTCTCAGTTCAATCTACGCAGTTTAGACTAACCTGCAAAGATCGAGTCTATTCAGCTTCTGGCTTTTTGACTGTCTGTACTTAGCCCTAAGGAGCGCTGAGGAACCAAGTGAAGATATGAAGTCAATGCCAAAGAATTCAAGCACATCAAACCCCAGGTTGACACTGTCATTCAGAAGTCAAGTGGCGCAGTTCACTTCAGCTTAATCCTCCCCCAAAGATGAATTGCAACAAGAGTACATTCTATTTATTGGCTTTCAGGATTTTTCTAACAGTCCTAACAACCCAGCCATGCTCTTCCATAGTTCTGTTGCTCCAACAGATTGTAGGATTCTCTCCAGACAGCTCAATATATCTGCCCTCTTGCACAGATCGAGGACAGAAGCAAAGAGATAAAAATAACCTGTTTAAAGTTACTAAGCATACAGGTGGCAGGAACAGATCCTATGTCTCTTATGTCCCACTCTAATGATCAATTTATCAAGCAACACTACAGTGCAAATTTCAATGCATATGAAGTTAAGCGTGTGCTGAAGAATTTGAAGGAAGAGCTTCTTGCTTTGTAGCCAAGCAGGTTAAGGGAGCTGTGGTAGGTGCATGAAGCAAATGATAGCCCTTGCTTGAAAACATCACAACGTTATGGTTTTTCAGCAGCACCATGTGCACTCAGCGTCTAATTCGCTCTGATTTTGTTGTAGGCTGAAAAGACCAGGGCAGGGGAGAGTTTTCCACAGAAAACGACTAATATCTTCAGATACAAATAACATTTTAGAGCAAGGCAAAAATTGGGCAAATACGGAAATAATTTAAACATCAATGGATGCATGGCCAACCTCCTGTACGTAGAAATAAGCAGGTGCTGTATTAAACCCATTACAGGAGCAGCAGCCACCTCATCGGGGCAGGAAGATAATTAGATGGTGTTTGCACAGCTGCTCTGAAATTAGAGAGCTGCAAGGATTTTTATTTTTTGCTTTAGTTTTAAAAATACTTGCTCAAAACCTTCATGCAACAGATTTCAGCCTGTTAGAAATCATTATTGCAGAGGGCAATCCTAAGAGAGAGAGACTGTATATCTAACAAAGCTCCAAACACTGCAGACCCTCTGGACCCTGCTATATTCTCCCAAGTACTATGTAGCTTCGGCTCTTTTCACTGGTAAGCAAAAGGATGGCATCCATTTTTAAACAGGAAGCAATGAGTATGCAAGCCATGTTTGAAACAAGCAGCAACCAGACTAGAAATTGAAAGTAGCCAAGTGTTTATGCATAAGCATCTTTCATGCAATTTTGGAACACTGGAATAATTTTCTCTAACTCCAAATAGCTGATTATATACTTATTTCAATTATTTGGCTACTTTTGGCTGTCATGCTATAAAAGCTGAGCGAGAGAGCAAACTCTTACAAGGCTAGCTAATTCTTGCCTAGCTAGGCATTCAATGTCTCTTGGTAAAGGTTTACACGCACAAAAAAACCCAAAAAACACCAGTTGCTAACTTGCTACTTGATGCCGTATATTTTCTTGCAGCGCACTTCTGTTACTATATTATTAAACAACAATGCAATCTTTTTGCCAGTGAAGGATTGTTCCTACAGTATATTATATAGCACTTCTAAACTAGTTTCAAAGATTTCAAGGAGCAGGGCTTCCATCTCTTCTCTTGGGAGTCTATTATGCAGCTTAACAGATCTTTAAAGACAGTTTCATTCTGATGATGGTCCAGTCTGCCAAATTTCAGCCAACAGTGATTTTTTTATGGCTAATTTATAAGTCCCAGAAAACAGGAATTTCCAAGGGAAGCATTGACAGGATATTAACTGCAGTGACACAAATGTATGGCTATAATATTGACAAACTAGGTAAAATCTGATATAATCAAGGATTTACAGAAGCATCCAAGTATACTGTGTAAAATGGCCTGTCAAAAGGGCACCAAGTTGTTCTTTGTGGAGGTAAGTTATTTTGTTTTACAGAGAAACAGGAACTCAGTAAAGCATCATTACTATTTTAAACCATCATACTATTAATATTGATTTATTCCTGGAAAAGGAGTTACTTGGGGGGGGGGGAAGACATGAAGAAGCATTAGGTTTATTTTACTGCCTGTATCGCTTGTTGAGGAATACAGTTATATAATAGGGGAGAAAACAATCTGCATGCAGTTTTGCTAATATATTTATCAGGTTGTCATTCCAAGAAGAACTGTGCTTATGGCTTGTTCCTCCTGTCACTGTTTTCAGCTAATAATGGTATTACGACAGGAGCATTGTAAGGCCCGAGTACTAGTCAACTCGACTCTTGGGCTTTCTCAGGACATGAAAATGTACTTTGAGATCTGAACATTTGAGTACTGGCTTTGAGGAAACCATGAATGGGCATTAATCCCCACATAGACTAGAAGGACCTGGGAAGACTGGACTTCGAAACTGGAATATGAACCTCCTGCCCCTCTGCTGCATGCCTTAACCAAAGGATTTTGGCATTTCACTCTTTTGAGAAGTACTCTCTTCCCTCCCTGTGTGAGTTCGTGCCAAATTATATAAGGACTGAATTAAGCACAGGCTCAGACCTGGATGTTCAATTTAAAACTTTTATTGTTTCACAAAGTCATAAACTAAGGAGGTCTGTTGGTTCACAAGGTTCCCAAATCAGGCCCTTGCTTTCTAACCCGAAGGCTAGGTGCGGCTGCCCGATTCAGTAGTCTCAGAACTGGTCAACAGCTCAGGTAAAAGGAGTCCCTTATCTTTTTTTAGACAAAAGATACAAAACTGTCCGCGCTGTGCTCTGAGTGAGGCCTCTAACATACTTTTTCTATTACTTATATATGATAACACATATACATATGCATTTCTAATTCTTACCTCTATTGGTTACTAGTTAAGCCATCTATATTATAATATTTTCCAGACTGCTTTAATGATAAGCG
>NW_017729020.1:2078197-2083355 GCF_001723915.1 Gavialis gangeticus | reverse complement strand
TGAAGTTCGGTTTACTTGATCTAAGTCAATGGAAACTAATTGTTGCACCTTTCTTCCCAAGTTTTGGGTATACGTAACAATGCTCTGTAATAATTCAATGCTATGTTTGGTTGTTGCCAATTGGCTAATTTGAGCTAGTGATCTTTTTTGCTTACAGACCACCTCTAATGTAATCTTTTGTGGAGGATTCATAAAACTTTGGTAACAATCTACAATTGAATGCAGTTCTGTCAAATTATTATGAGGTAGTATTAACGTTAAGTTTAATTTCCAATGTTGTTGAGCATACCATAATGAAGCATTTAAAGATGTCTCATTCTGGGTAGTGCTCCATTCATCGACAGCTGAATCTATCTGCCATGTATCGGGGTCTATGACATAGTATCCTTCCATTTGCCTTATCCAATATGGTTGATCTGCTCCTAAGACCATACCAGTAGCTCCATGCACATACATAAAATCGTTTAAGTAAAAGCATGAAGAACAATTATTACATTGCGAACAGTTATTCATATTTCTTTCCCAACAGTTAGATTTATACCAGATCCATGATAAGTCCGTACTATTTAGTACAGGGTAACTACCCGAATAGTTTTTACTTTGCTCATACTTAGAAGTTCCTGCGATAAGAGAAAATTTATATATCCGACACCCTTTTCCAAATGGTAAATTAACTATTTTGACAGTAATATTGGCCTTTTCACACCACTTATGAGATAATACCTGTTCAAAGGTGGAACAACAGGTTTCAGGTAATTTAACAACAGTACCTGTAGTATTTACATAATTACAGTTAGTAACATTATTTGATCATAGAGGGTTCCAAGTACTATTACAGTATCGTCATATAGGATCATTTTGTTCAATCACAGGGACTGAGCATTGGTAAAATGTCCAAGGAATCTTCCAATGCTGAAGAACTGCATCGGTTATGTTACATTGGTTCATAGTCCAAAAAACTGTAAGTTTTCCAGTGGGCGTATGTAAAGTCAGTCCATCCATTCCTGTAAGATTATAAATCAAAGTTCTATTCCCGTCCAACTTACAGTAGAAATGTTCAAAACATCCAGCAGGAATGCCCGAATCATTAATCCATTGCGTATAGAGGTCAATGGTAAAGTTAGTTCCATTGCGTACCATAAAACATGTCGCATTAACCCAACATATCGAATCTCGTGTACAGTCTGTACACTTATCTTCAGCATTCATGAGGACAAACCATCCCAGGATACATAGAAATATTCTGATGCTTTCCATAATGACAATATTTTTCTTCTTCCTGCAATTTAAACACAAGGGAAGCACTCGCTTCTCGATTACTTTTGGAGGAACTTGCATTTTGTAATATGTACAATATGTTCTTTCCCTCAGAGTCCTTGAGCCGCACAATTGTAGGTGACAGCCATTCAAAAACTTTTCCCCATTGTCTGGCTTTGGACTGAGGAATGCGAAACCAAGTTTCAGTACCAGGCGGAAATTTTACCTGGTTTCTATGCCTTGGGACTATCGTCTGAGGAAATGGAACATAATTTAAACCATAACTTAAATTGTAAATAATTACACACTGTAAATAAATTTTGGTCCATCCCTTAAAATGTTCCGAATTTAATTCCTTATGCAACAAAGTCTTAAAGAGTCCATTGTCCCTTTCTATTACCCCATTACTCTGCGGGGTGTATGGTGCAACATATTGTATGTGGATTCGAGGATAAAGGTTATCACAATAATTTTGAAATTTCCTAGAAGTGAAAGCTGGCCCATTATCGCATAAAATCTGCCCAGGTTGTCCTTTACTGGCTAAACACAGTTGCAATGCTTTAATTGTATTAGAGGAACTTAAATTTCTTTGAGGCATGACCATGAGGGTACGCGTGGCCAAGTCGATACATGTTAAAGCATATTTATAGTCTTTTGCTCCCTGTAAGGGCCCTATGTGGTCAATTTGCCAGGCCTCATTTAAAATATATTTAGCTGGGTCATAAGCCCCTGCTTGCCATTTATTGTGGGTGCCTTGGATATTCCATTTATTGCAAATATCACACCATTTTAAAACATTCTTTACCTGTTGGACCGTAGGTACCGGTTTTCCAGTGTCATATTTTCTTATTAGGTGATACAATCTTACCGGTCCCAGATGTCCCAATTTCTCGTGAATATCCATAACTCTATTGGCCAATTCAATATCAGAATCCAGTGTCGTCATGTTCCAGGCAGGTTCTATTACCCGATCAAAGGCTTTATCTTTGTGTGAGATAAATTTACACAGTAACAAAACTTTATCCAATCTCTGGATTTGCACTTTAATATCCATCCAGAGTTTCTGATGATTGTGTGTAATTTTGGAAAATTCCAGTTTATGGATAATCAACAGTCTGTTGATGCCATATGGAGTATCTAATCCTAGAACGACCTGTTCCAAAGAGTGATTAAGTGCGCAATGTTGTAAGGCGCATAAGATACCGAGCCCCTCATTGTACTGTGCGTTTTCATTGTTAAATCTTCAGGCTGTTAGTGGACATTTGTGACAAACAGTCACACACCCGGTATTACTTCCATCCAAAAAAATCCATGCAGGGGAATCCATTTCAGTACCCATCCTGGCCCACTGCCATTCCACAAAACCTGACAAAAAGGTACCTATCGAAAGAAGATTAAATTCCTTGACACAAGAAATTAACAGTTCTAATTTCTGAGCTATCTTTAATTTGGAAAAACGTGGCCAAATGTAATTCCAGTCCGAATTCCAGATTAATTGCAAATCCAAATATTGAGTAAATATTCAATAGTGGCAAATTTCTAATTCTAATAACCCACTGCCATGTGTTGTTAAAACACAAGCTTCTTGCTCTGCATAAGTAAGAGTTTTTCAGGCAGAGGGAATGTTGGCACCTGTTATCCAAACCAGCCTCCCTTTTTGGAAAACTTTAATTTGGTATATACCTTGAAGTACCAAAATGTAAACATCAGCCACAACAAGCGGCTGTGGATGAGTTAATTCCAGGGCAGAATGTAAAATGCGATTTGCCAATTGTGTTCCTTCTCGTAATTTTTCCTGCAAAGCAAGCTTCGAAAAATCTGCAGTTTTACAAATGCCGGCAGATAACGATTTAACGGCCATGGGTACTTCAGGATGTTGGTCTCACAATTGATTGAGTGTCCCTGTAATTCTTTGGCATTCTTTTTTAGTAGTTGGAACCTGTAATTTCATCTGCCATTGATACTTAGCTTGCCATGCTAAATCCGCCCTAATTTGTTCTGGTTTTCCCCAACCATTGTATCGTCTGGGCTGGCCCTTGTTTTTTCTCTAAATTAATTCGAAAGTCATGGGTATTTAAAATTTCTTCCACTTGATCAATTAACTGTAAGCATTTGTCTTTCCCCTCAGTACAGAGGAAAATATCATCTATATATATAAAAACGCCCTCAATTCCTGCTAAGAAGCTATTTACAGACTGTGAAGCAATGCTGGGAGAATTGTGCCATCCCATTGGTAATCTAGGAAACCCGTATTGGACCCCTCGCCATGTAATACTCATGACCCTTTCCGGATCTTCCAAGGGAATACTATAGAACATTTGGCTTAAATCCAATACTGCCATAAAAGGATTTGTCATCTGCGCCAAAGTTTTTCGTACCTGTAACTCTAAACGAGGTTTGTGCGCCACTGCTCACCCTCCCAAAAACTTTGTAGATTGGTTCACCTTCCTTAAGTCAACAACTACGCGGGGTTTACTTCCACTAAATACTACAAAAATGGGGAAATTATGTGGGCTAATTTGTTTAATGAGTATTCCCTTGTCCTGTAAATCCAATAACCATTGATCAATGATTGCACGTGACTCTTTCTTAATTGGAAATTGAGGTGTATAGATAGGTCCCCTTTTTAATGGGATGACAGGGGCATTGGCAACATTTTGATTTTTCTGCAGTTTTTAAATCAGAAGCTGAAAAATTGTATTTCATATTATCTATGCCCAAAATGCAGTGTTTGAGTCCCTTGACCCTGTAAGCTATAACTCTTCTCCCTTCTAGATTGCTGAGAACTTCATGCGCTATTCCATGGCCTGTCAAGCCTGATATTCCACTAACTTTCTCTGTCTCCATCCCTCCTTCAGTGACGGCTGTAATTTGTGCACCCATATCTAATAAGAATAATGTCCTTTTGCCTTCCCATTGTAAGAAGGCAAAAGGTCTAAAATCACCATCATCGCGGGGTTCTGTAGCCAGAGGAAGTTGCTCCATTCGGCGTGAGGCATAACAACCCCCCTCCTGGCTATCCTATTGCAATAAATCCACTTCTTCCTGGCTGTCCAATTGGGCAACCTTTCTATTTTCCCTAGACTGAGTCTTGGGATTTTGCCCCTGGGGAATATCCTTATACCGCAGCTGTTGTGCTCTGCGTTCAAGCATCCAGTCTGGTTTTCCATTCCAGGTGGTCATGTCATCCCCTTTCTCTTTAAGAAGTTTCCACCACATGTTTTATCTTGGATCTGTCTTTGGATAGGGGGGAACAGTCGCGTGTCTCCTAAACGAGTTATATGCGTGTCCTCGTTCCCCAAAATTGTTAACAACCATTACTTGTCTGGGGGACTTACGCTCTTTGGAGAACAAGTCCCAAATCCCTTCCATAATATCCCTAATTCTTCGTCCTCCACTGGCCAAGGTCAAAGTGCGAATTGCATCAGAAACGTCACAATTTTGATTTACCAATTTAGGATGGTGTAAAACAGCGGTATCATGATTCCACTGTTCAGTGTCTCGGTCCCAATTACCTGCAAACGTTGTACTTACTGATATTGCTAACATTAAATAATATAGATCATCTGGGTCGCGAGCCTTTTTAACAAGTAACTCAAACATCTGAAACCCACCTCCTTGCCTGGCTGTCCATAAGTGCCACCAGACAAAATACTGATAGTCCAGTCTATCTTGAACAGGCTGCTGAGCTGCTTACCATGCATTCCAGGGAGGTACATCTGTACGGACTACATGTTGGGGTGAAGCCGTATATACTATACGGGCTTCTTCTGGGGTTAGCTGGGTAAATTCCTCGCCTGCTCTGAATATATTTATTAATCCCTGGATAAAGCCTCCTCCATATTGTTGGTGAACCAGACGTTTCAATTTTGCTAATTCATCTGGAGAAAAATTATGAAGA
>NW_017729020.1:2071343-2073197 GCF_001723915.1 Gavialis gangeticus | reverse complement strand
GAACCAGACGTTTCAATTTTGCTAATTCATCTGGAGAAAAATTACGAAGACTGGTAGACATGGTAATAACTGGTGCTGGAGGTTCTCCTTGGTCATTTACAAGGCCCTGCTGAGATCTTACTTCACTTTTAACTACTGGATACACCTGGGTGGCTATTGCCGACTCATGTTCAGGGGAATCTAAAAGAGGGGCTGAAGGTATTGTTTTCAGGCTTTCTGGCATCTCTGGCAATTGTAATAATTTTGCAGTCATGGAGATCAGAGCCTTTTTAGTATTATTTACATCTTTAACCATTTGATTGCTCAATGCCTCAAACAGAAGGGTCTTAAGTTCTGTTTTAGCCAAGTGATATTTCCCTTTGGTCTCTTTAATCAAAGGAGGAACATCTGTTCTGTCCTCCGCAATTTTAAACATGCCTATCACTATGCGTTTGCATTCTCCCATATCCTTTGGAGGTGGTATAGGTATACCAGCCAGCTTATACACTTCATGCAGCAGTCAGTCCTGTAATAATAAAAATACTTCTCCTCTACCTACTTTTTCTCCTTGCACTATCACTTCTATGGGGGGCGCTCCGCCCGTTCCTCCATGAATAGTCCCTGTTGTTGAGTCATCCCAATTGGTTACCTGAGTAGCCACCAGCAAAATATTAGGGTCATCAAAGCACGTGTTCTGGTGGCAACACAAATAGTCCTCGGGGTTAAGAGTGACATATATCTGGGATACTTTGTTGCCCGCTGCTGTCCCTGTTTGTCGCAGAAATATTATCCTGCAATGCAAGTCTGTCATAATTGGATTACCACTAGGGATAGCCCTATGATGGGAGACTATATGACTTAACTTTATATCACTTCCTACTAGTGGCAACACTCCTCCCTCCTGGTCTCCAAATATATTATTTGCAAAATGGTTAGCATTACTTTGTAAAAATACACATTGACTTAAAGGGGTATCAGGAGGTGTCTGATGTTGCAACGCCTCAGTTAGATCCTGGAAAGGCCGGCATTCGCGAGTTGGATTGGAGTTCAAACGAGCCATATTCTACCCTGTCTTTGAATTTAGTGATGTGTAGGTTAAAATAAGATTTTTCTAAACGAACAAAATCTTCAAAACAAAAATGTTTTAAAAGTACGAATTTTGACAAGAGCGATAGAGACGGAATAGGCTCTCGGGTAGCGAAAGGACGAAGCACCCTAAAGTCAGTGCTCTGATGGCCGATCTCCTTACAATTATACATAATACAAACTCTCTCATATTCATGATAAATTTGTGGGATGAAATTCAAAGGGTATAACAAGCCAGTTATCCCGTGGATCATTATCTTACACCAAGGTTGTCGCCAGGACCCTATTAGAAGTAGAATCCAAGACTGAACAGCAGGAAATATTGCTCTAATAGTCCCTCCCAACAATAATAATCTTTTCTGTAAGAACTGTATATTATTCTCTTCACAAGCCCGTAAAGAGCCTCTCACATAGCCATCAATCCTAATATCCCTAATGAGGCAACAAACAGTATTAGGTAAAGGTTTAACGGGAAGCAAGGAAAAAAGACAAAGGTCACACACCTGATTCAAACGAGGCCAAGGATCCAAACAGGAAGGAAATTGCTTCTGCTCCAGACTTAGCAATGAAAACGGCCTCTGGAAAAGGGTGTATCAATTATTTTTCCATAGCTACCCAGTGTAGGTGCCAAGTAATATACCCTACTTTTTTGCTTGGGCCACCATCTAATAAACCTTATCACCTTATCTTGGGAAGGTGCCCATATTAACACATAAAGCTCATTCTGACTACTAATAACCTGATCAAAATTGGTAGTGATGCATGAGTTAAGTACATGCCGTGGAGAAG
>NW_017729020.1:2070980-2071332 GCF_001723915.1 Gavialis gangeticus | reverse complement strand
CACTGTTCCTCCTCCTGTCTTTGGGTAGAATTTCTGTTCCCCGTGGTTGGTGTACTATAAGCTATGCAATAGATACTCCGTTCACAGGATTCTGTTCAAAAAACTTTTTCTAAGCAATTCTTGAGTCTGTACTTCTCTTACCTGTTTTTTCAACAAAACCTACATCCAAGGGCACATGTAAAACAGCAGCGATACTTCGTTAACAACCACTGCTTCTACTCGTGTTAATTCAAGACAAAACTGACAGAACTTGGTCAAATCTTTAATCAAGTTCTCTACCCCATGATTGTGCCCGCCTCCCTCCGTGAGGCATTCCAATCCTGCCTTTCTCCGTAAGGCTTTCTGATCTTGC
>NW_017729020.1:2037570-2070173 GCF_001723915.1 Gavialis gangeticus | reverse complement strand
AGACAAAAGATACAAACCTGTCCGCGCTGTGCTCTGAGTGAGGCCTCTAACATACTTTTTCTATTACTTATATATGATAACACACATACATATGCATTTCTAATTCTTACCTCTATTGGTTACTAGTTAAGCCATCTATATTATAATATTTTCCAGACTGCTTTAAAGATAAGCGGTTATCTTTCGTCATTGCGGTTTAGCCATGGGGTTTCCGTAGTTCGCAATAGAAGCTGCGTGCTTGCAATTTTTATCAGACTGTCAGCATTCTTATTCAAGGGTCAGATAATGATCACCAGAATGTCAATCGTTGACTTCTCAACTTCCTTGAAGAATTTTGGGAGTTTTAGTGCGTTGGTAATTATGCTAGGCCTTGCTTAGCATGAGCACTCTCTCACACTCCCCACTTTTCCAGCCTCTGTATTCCATCCCAGTACCAGGAAACATTTCCCAACTCCATTTAAAGTTATTATGCATTTTGGAAAATTTTCCAATTAAGATGCATTTTGACAGAAAACTCCCAACCAGTTAATTAACAATTCTCTCAGCTAGTATTTGTCTTGCTTATCTAGAATTTTTATGTTTTTGGGGGGCAGTGCTTGCTTCTTTCTTAGTATGTTAACAGTCTGCAATGCCCTAGTTTGAGATCTCCAGGCATTTCTGCTAATCAAATAATAAACAAGTCCAAGACTGACTAGAAAACATGCATTCCTATAATACATTAAATACTTGCTTTGAGTTGTGCACCATCATTTCCATTTAAAAGTCAAAGGCTACTCAAAAATCTGCAAAAAGAAAGTTTTTCTTTCAAACGCTCATTCTCTACTGTAAAATAAATGACCCTTTATTGATGAGTGAAGTGAGGGTGGGAGAAAAACTATGTACTGGAGGTTGGTCTATTTCCTATAACCCTTGTTTGCAAAGTTTTCCAAAGCTATGGGATACCTGAATAATAATATTTTTAAGAGGAAGGGTTGAAATCCATCATATTAGGATTCTTCTCAGAGTCCATGGGTTTTCCTTTTAAAAAAAGTTACTGTTTGAGGGGAAAAAAATCACTTTTAATTTCTAAATGGCAGGTTTAAGTGTGTGACTTTATATTATAATACATATATCCAACCCCTCCCCCCAAAAACTCCTGTATATAGCCATAACCAAAGCCAACCATGTTTTATATATCCATATCTATTTTGTGTGCGTGTCTACACACACACACACACACACACTTTATATGGCTTTGTTTTGGTCTTTTTGCTAATGTTCAGCTTTGTGTTTCCTCACATTTGGCTTATCTCAACTATAATTTTACAGGCCGTTTAGTCCCTAATGTGGATTTTTCCTGTGATATTGTAGAGAAAGAAAAGTGAAAACAAGTTATTTCTTTTAATTGTTTCTGTACACCAACTTTCCTTATGAAACATTTTGCACAATTTCTGAATTTGGCATTACATGCCATTGCACTGTATTTATTTCCTTATGAATGTGTACACATGATCAATTCTATATTTGTTATAGGTATTAAATACTGTGGTGAATAATATATGTCCCTGAAAATGAAATGGTCGTAACATTTTTTTTCACAGGACCTCTTGCTTAATTTTTGCCTAGGACAGAATTCAGGCTAAAGTAGCTGCCATTCAACAGTTTTTGTTGATGCTGACTAGGATTTTCCACATTGCTCTTATCATAGTGTCCAAATGTTTTACAAAAACTGATGAATTTGTCTTCCCAGCACCCCAATTTTATCCCTGTGGTACACAAGGAGTTCCTAGACACGCAGAGACCCACAGATACAATTATCCAAAAACAGCCACTCATCCCTGCTGAGAAGTCTAGGGCTTGGTTTTTCAGAGCGCCTGATTCATTTTACAGCACATGCTATATTCAGAATGGAGCTCCCATTCTCCATTGCAAGGGCTCTGGAAAATCTGATCTGGGACATTTAAGAAGCGAGTGGCCTAAAAACAAAGAACACACAAAGATCAATAGGTTGGATGTTAAGGGGAACTCTCCCACTATTTAAGTGGTTAAGCATCAGAACGGACTAACCAGAGACGTTGTGGAATCGCTATCCTTGGAAGCTCTTAAGATCAGGTTAGACAAACACTTAGCCAGGTTAGCTTATTCATGGCAGACTCTGCTTTGGGCAGGGGGCTGGGACTGGTTGACGTGCTGAGGTCTCTCCCAGATCTGTGGTTCTGTGACCATTTATGAGAGGTTTTTCTTACATGACTTACCAAGCCTTGCCTATAAGCTCACTGACAGAGGAAGGGGGTGGCGCTGGATTTATGAGCCACATACCTTGTTCTGGGCAGAACCCTGGGCTGCTCCAAAATCCCTCTTTTTGTATTCTTTGCCTACTCTGATGACTTTTCATTTTGGGGCATCACTGACTGGTCTCTGTGGTCATCATACTGTCCACATTCTGTCCTGTCAGCATATTTCTTTGTTTTACAAACCCATCACATGCACACATCTTAATTTGGTTCTTTCTAGTTTCTCCTAATTTGGTCCATTTACTAAAATGAGAAATCCCAAGGGCCCTGTAGCTGGGCACTGTGACCTGGTGCCACCTTAACACAATGTTATGGAACACTGTGGTACATGCCTTCAATTTACCAGCCGGGGTGTCTGCTTGCCTATGTCAGAAACAGTGGAGCCTGAAAAACCTGTCACAAACAGGCTTTTAGAAATCAATTAAACCTTGCCATTGCCCTGGACCATCGTTTTAATGCATATCTACTTTACTTATATGCTAATTCCCAAAAGCAAACCTCTAAATAACATTTTCTAGTCTTCAGAAGGGATAGAATCTGATTTTCTACAGTAACATCAACTGCTTTACACAGAAAGCAGCTCTTTTCTCTTCTTGCCACTGTCTGCCTCATTTACTACATACTTTACAACTTCTGCCACAAATAATGGATGAGTTGCACAAGACTCCTTCATTTCACAGCCCTTATTTGTTCCCACAGCAGTGCCATTCTCTACACCAAATGAAGCAGGTTTCCTGGGGAAAAAGTAGTCCAGACTGTATATTTAAGGGCCGAATCAAACTGCAGGAGCACAAGGTTCCCAAAGTATGCCTAGGCAATCCAAGTGCTCGCATTGCCTCACCTCTGAACACTTGACTTTGCAACTTTCACAGTCTTTTAAGATTTTTTCTTTTCTTTTTCTTTTTATTTAATGTGGTTATGACAAATATTTGACAAATATTTGAAGGGTGTTTCAGAAGGTTGAAGTTCAATTATTTAGCATGGTACACGGTGGGGTAGCTTGATTCTATGTTTCAAAAGGATACCGAGAGCTTTTTCATGATTTAAAAATAAAATTCTCCCCTTCACTTTTCTTTACAGGGATAATCTCCTCAAAGTGTAAATCAATTTCTTCACTAAAGTTTCTTCTTCTGCTCTTTCTTTGTGCTCGCGCTGCTTTGCTATTGTCTGCAGGCCCATGAGTGCTGGGCTTTGAACAATGGCTGGTTATCATAGCGTGCCTTTGAATGCCGGGCAGGTAGCAGCAGCATATATTTAGAAGTTAAGAGCACCAGAACTTTTTTTTTTAAAAGGGGGGAAAAAGGTGTTAAGCATTGCAGAACTTTCCGAATAGGTACAAAAGAGGACCACTATTCTTGTATGTAACAGAGAATATGATCTTGGGCAAACTTGCCACATGAGAATTTCCAAGTATTTTACAAAGACTGGCAAGGTTAGCTTGACATGAGTCTTTAACGTTATTAGCCCCATTTTGAAGAAGCATCAAGTAGCAAAGCAACATATGCATAGGCACATCATTAGATTGCACAGCTAAGAACAGAATTCTGGGGCCATATTTTCTTAAGTGCTTAATACCCAGCAACTCTCAGTGTGCTCTTGTAAAATTTGACTCTTTCCTTTTTTCCTAACAAGGATTCAATATTCTCAGCAGGGGCTTCTGGTTATGAAACACACTCGAAATGCTGCTTCTGGTTATGAAACACACTTGAAATGCTCAGGTCAAATATGGCCCCCCAAGGGCCTGATCCACTTCCAACTGAGGTCAGGAGCTTCTGGCTGATTTTAATGAGAAAAGGATCAGGTCCTACTATCCTAATGCAGCGTAACTTTTGCTTGCATTTCTACTAAAACAGAGTTGAACATCATACACATCACATTTTGCAAAAAGAGGAATATCAAACAGATACAGGGAAGATCACTGTCGACAAGGATGTTCTGAGAAGAAGTCCTCCTTTTAGGCTCTGCAACCTGCTGACATGATGCACAGTAAGTGTACTCCAGCACACTGCTGATACCACACATGCTCTCACCTGCTGCCTCTCCAGCTTTCTAAAGCCCTTCTGTTGTTAAAAGCCATCACAGAGGTACAATATCGATAGAAGTAATAGTCAGCTGAACAGATGGTGCAGAAAAGTTAATTGATCCACTGGGGCAGGGAGCGAGCTGGCCGCAGCATGGGGAAATTGTAAGGAATTGCAGATCTATACTGAAATTGCATTAGTTGTGGGGGAGGCTTTTGCTCCTAGTTGTATATTTCTTATCGTGCCAATGTATTTCACAATCCACATCCAGATTATAGTTTGAATAGTTCATATGGACTTTTGATGCCAGTTCCATTTCTGCTGCTGTCAACCTACATTTTTTTTTTTTTAATCTAAGAGAAAAAGTGTATTTGCTCCCTCTCTTTTTAAAAAAAGTCAAGGTAGTGTCTTAGAATAGGGTCTGTTCCAGGCAGGAGATAAAGTCAAATCATGATCAGGGAAAGCATTGTGATCAGTACTGGGAAGAACAGCAGTCAAGCTGTGCAGCACACAGAGCAAGATCTGGATTAATCTGAAGACACATCAGATATACATTCATCTGAGGTCTCATTTCAGTGTTCAGTGATCCTCAATGCAAATGTAACCATGTAAGAGGGCACAGTATTAAGCAGACATGATAGTTTCCAAGTGAATTCAAATCTTAGCAATCATGAAGACTGAGAAAGGAGGGAATAGGCAGGTATTTCACATGCTTCACCCAGTTCTGGGACAGCATATTAAAGTTGCATATTGTAGGTGCCAGGGAAAAAAAGAAACAAACAAAAAAACCATCCAGCAGACCTTCAAGAAAACCCTCATGTGTTAATGCTGCCATTCTCCCAGCCTTTACAGACATAAGCATAAATACTGATACAAAGGGCTAGTTCCTGCTCTTCCTCCAAGTCACGCTGTATTGGGAGCAGAGTTTTAGCCAGCAGTTGGGAGGTTCTCAGAAGCATTTCACCGGCCCAAGGCAGATGCTAGGAGAAATGACTGCGCTGAAGGGGTCGGGAGGCTGCCAAGTCAGCAGAAGTCCTTGAAGCCGTTCCAAAGACAAGTCGTGGGTGCTGTCTACGAGCAAGCACAGTAGCCAAGCAAGCATCTGGCTAAAACTCCAAGTCACCAATCCTTATGAAGATGAAAAGCATCACCACAAGCAGGGGCCTCTGTTACAGCCTGATGCCTCTCCTTGAGAGGTCAATGGAAGTTTTAATTTCAGTAGGACTTGGACTGACCCAAGACTTTATCCAAAACCCACTGTGGTCAATAAAGAAGGAACTGCAACCAGAAGCATAACTGAAAGGGCAACAGCCCCAGGCACCGCCTTCCTGGTGGGGTGCAAAAGCAAACATTGCCACAGTGGTGGCTGATCATATTGCCACAATCAGCACAGAAGGAGCAGGGGCTGCCCTGGGCAGCATGCAGTTGCCATGCCTCTGACTACAAGCTCTGGATCAGACCCCTCACTGTTCACCACAGCCCTAAATTACCATCTGAGTTCACTCCAACAGCAAGCAGAGACCAAAGCACAGCCCTTAAAGGAGGCAGCCCAAGAACTCCCTAAAAATAAGGAAAGTTTAGCTTTGTTATTTCAGTTCTCTTGGAACCAAGATGCTGATTGCTGTAATTATACTGGCAGGCAGTAGAGTGGATGTATTATCAGAGATGCTAAAAATATTGGAAGGAGGATATACTTGTTGCAAGAGAATTGTGCAATGCAGTATACTGCAGCAGGTGTTGCTGAGAATCTTAGCTTTAAAATATATATGCGTGTGTCTATGCGTGCGCACATGCATATATAAAAATTATAATCCTGTTCTGTTTCAGGATGTACAAAGCCTTCCCTGACGAGGAGCATTGATGGTTTATCTCCAACAATTGACTTATTAAAATTTAAGGTTGCAAAAAAAAAAAAAAAAAGTGCGTGTGGGGAGGGAACAGGATGGGACACCATTGTAGGTTCTCTCAGAATATTCCTATAGTCTGCAAAGAAGGGAATACCAACACTTTCCTATAGAAATCTTATCTGAAAGGAATCCAAGTCTGCTGAAGGCTAGTAGGCTCATCAGGCTGGCATGCTTGCCTTACAACACACAAGTTTCTGTCGCCAACAGCACAGGACAGTGATGTGACTGAGATTACATTTGGCTAATTTTCACTCTCCAGCCTATACGACCAGTTATGTATTTACAGCTGAATTGACTGGAGGCAGCCTTCAAGCGACAAGCAAGGCTAACCACCCTTCCCCAAGTCCATTCATAGCATCTGACAAAATAGATCGTTGCCTTGCCTAAAAAAGCACATGCCACTGAACCAGTTAGTATCTAAGGATGCTACAATGCTGTCTGCTGCCTGACTTCAGACTAATGTAGCTAACCACCTCTGAACCCTTTCCCCCGGACTGTAATGGGATTCTTTAAATGCTCTGCCAACACTGCATTCCCATACTATAGAAATAGTTACAGCCTGTATTAGAAACATGAAAGTGTTTGCTGGACAATTTCATCAGCTACAAGGCTCTTGTTACAGAACTTCTGAGGTGGGTGGAAAGCTTTCACAGTGGCAATATAAGTAGAGATTTGCAAATGAACCTAAGGGGGTTAGGTATCTGCTGTAGTTTTGTGGTGGTATAAAAAAAATCTTTACAAAGCCTCTCATGGGCTGCAGAATTCAAGTACTTTATGTTAAAAGTGTTTGTACATCACCCCCATAAGCAGGCTGTGAAGTATGGTGTTAGGGGTATAGGCAAAAGGAGGATGACCCTACACACTGTGCTAATAAATAACTGTTTCTGGAGGGTATTCTTCAGACAATGAAATTAAAGAAAGACCAAGGGAATAGGCCTTGGATGATTTAGGAGATGCTATTCACTCAGACAAAGATGGCCTAACTGTGATAGCAAAAAATTCCTCCCTTCTATGAATTTCTCTTCAGTGAAATAATGAATAGGAAGGACATTTTTTTTTTCCTATGGTCTAACCTTTAAGCTTAACCCTATTCATCCTCGCAGAAGACAGAGGAAAATGGAAAAAGAGTATTGCAGCAAATTACATTGCTGTATTACATCACTGGAAGGTGTGGGTATGGGGCGGGAGGACTAATCACCTATTATGTCCACAATGCTGAGGTGTTTCTCCCCTAGGATACACCTTAAGTTCTAGTTCTTTGCTCCCTCCATCTGAGGATTTTAGGGGATGCTCTAACAGGCATTTCACCACCCTCAGCTCCCATGCACACATATCTAAAGTGTATTCAGGAGATTCCAGCTTTTGTCCTATAAGCCTCACAGCTGAATCTCTTCTCTTCCCAGTGCTGTCCCACTTCATCTCTGCACTTAAATTGAAAAAAAAACTGAGACTGAGACCCTTTGAGACTTCCACCTCTATCTATAAAGTAAAGATAATGTTACCCATTTCTTCTGTAACGTGTTGTAAGATCGACTGATGAAAAGCTAAAATAAGGGGCATCATTCTTCCATTGCGAGTTAAGCCTACTGAATGATCACTGAAATCAAGGGATGCAAATAAATAGCTGGAATTTCAGGCCAGATGCTCAGCTAGAGTAAATCATCACTCCAGTGAACAGCACTACACTAAGACTGCAGATTTTTAAGTCCAGAGGATAGATTATAATGATATACCCTGGTGCATACATAAAGCAGGGAAGAAAATTTCACCTACTAATTTCTGCATCAAGCTGAACAATTTTTATTTCAATTAGAGAATATAGAGTTTTAGCAAAGCATCCATTTAGGCACTTGAATCTGGAAGGAGCAGAAGGAAAAGATTTTGATTTGCTTACTCGGAGGAGTCCAACTTTACTACTTTTCTTTGGCAGACTTGCTGTTGGAAAAAGTTTTTCTTTACTTGCGTTATAAATCTTCCATGTAAATTTTTAATTAGAGTAGCATGTTTGTTGGCAGACACAAAGGCAATTCATTGTCCTCTTGCAGTCTGGGTTACACTCATTTGGATGCACTTAAATTAAGAGTGGTATTCTTATCTGAGCATTAAGTCTGTGTATAAATACAGGGGGAAACACTTCATTGCACTAAAAGTTTAATTGTGCTCAACATAAGTGAAGCGGAGCTTTGGGGCAACGACAAGATGTACAGTAATTAGTCTGTTGCTTCCTACAAATATCAATGGATAAATTAGGCACAATTTACTATTGTCTAGTTGTAAAGTCTTTTCTGTGTTATATTGACAAGAGGAAAATTCATCTAGGGTGGGCATCTACAATAGCTTAACCTTCAAATTCACAGCACCAGGATTTATCAGAGGACAAGGAAGGACTGATATTTAACATATGAGTGGGAGCCATTAGTTATTTCTACTATTCAGAGGCAATGCATACCAACTGCAAGTCGGTGGCATCAGACTGAACTGAATTTAGCAAAAGGGAACACCACTCTTAATTTAACTGCATCAAAATGAGTGTAGCCCAAACTGCAAGAGGACAATGAATTGCCTTGGTCTCTGCTAACAAACATGCTACTCTAATGCATGGTGGAACTCATATGCATTGTGTGCCATTGGTAAGTAGGAAATAATTATCTGCCTGCTCTAAGACTAATTTCATTATTGACTGCAAAGAGTTTTGAGATTTCCAGATGGAAATGCTATGTCTCGTTTCATGTCTGTGGCTAACTTCATCACAGTTGCTGGGCTGCCCACCCCAGAACTTCACAACGGCATAGAAGACACATTCCACACCCTCCTTAAAAAAAATATCATAAGCTTCTACAACCGTTCATAGCATCTGATGATGCAAGCTGCTGCTTATGGAAGCTGATGCATTTGTGAGTTAGTTAGTCTATTAAGTGCATATGTTCCCTGACTTCAGACTAACATGGCTGTCTTCCTACAACTCTGACAACATCAATCAGGTTGAGCAACTTAAGTTGTAAGCAGTAGAGGGCAATGTTGCATACATACAGCAGCTAGATCCTTGCTGTATTACCTTAACTAGAGCTGCCTGAACTTTTCACAAGTTAAGTACAGCCACACATGATTCTGATAGTTCAGGATTCAAAAAGAACCGGGTTCAGCACTGTTAAGAGGCAAAAGCAAAAGAAATCAGAAACAGCCACTCCTCTGCGGTACGAGGAGAGTGCAAAGACTATTGATCTTTACTTAAATACTTCTACTCTATCTTCAATAGAAATAGAAATTATAAATTAGTCTCTTAAAGTTGCTTTTCAATGTTGCTGTGAACACATATTGCAATTGTCCAATATAGTTTTCCAAGTGTTAAAATCTCAGCACATTTACATATATTTCCACATTAGATGATTAAAGCAAAAATGGGGGGGGTGTTAAGTAGTTAAAAACAAATATACCATCAATAGTTAGACTATGAATGTGGAATTTATTGCAGTGAAATATTACTAAAACAAAAAAGGCAGATTTTTTAATGGCATCTGCAAAACAGAAGTTAAACGGATGATCCATCTTCACATTCCAGGTTCTGAATTTCTGTTGGGGTCAGACAGAAATTTCCTTCTTCTACCACGTAGTCAAGTATATTAGAATTCATTAGATGCCACTTGGAGGTTTTACCTTCAATGTAATCTGCTGGGAACACATTACAAATTAAACCTCAGTCCTACAACCTGTAATTTCAGAAGCATGCCACATGGGTTCAGTAATCAGTCCACACACTGGAATGTGCAAAATGAACCATCGTAGCATGAACATTTCTACTGGTATTTCTCTGTTGAAACTTTGTTTTCCCTTTTGCTTAATTCAATTCAGTCTGATACAACATATATTTTTTTCTAGTTCAGGAACAGAATAGGCCAGATGTTCAAAAGCTGTAAACACCCCTCAGCTTTCACTGCAAATACTGATGGCCAGATTTTCAAATATGCTCACCCAAGGAGATGAGTACATGGAAAATATAGCCACTTTTTTTGGAGGGAAAATTTCAAAGGCACACGCATGAGTTAGAAGCACAAGTCCAACTCATTCTTCCAACTCTTAGGATGTTTCAGTATAGACATCTAAGGGAAGTGGAGCCCTTTTGATGGCTGAAAATCTGCCTCATTTTCTTGGAACTCACTCGACGTACATTACTTATACCCTGTTTCAATTTTTAAGAGCCCCCTACAGACTGTCTTAAGCTGAGACTTCCATTGACTGAGTAGACATTTCAGTATTCATTTCCTGAAATCTGAGGATTAGCAAAAAGTGAGACACCAACTAGGGGGCAGAATGGCCCTTGGTTGCTAATTCAGGAGTAAACTTTAACTTTTGATTCAGTTAAAGTGGTTTACAAATTGCATAATTCAGAAGAATGCACTGATTATATCAAGTTAAAATTAATGCCCTGACCGACTCAGAAGCCATTGGGTATTTGGATCAGAGCCAGTAAGAGGAGTGATAATGAAATAAGTTTCAACTGTATCACCTAAAATAGAGATGATGTACTACATTCTTAGAAAGTGTACACCTCAGGTCTTTGGCATGAACCCTATTTTTGGCTACTCAGCTTAGGACATCTAGGATCTAAATTTCAGAGATGTGTACAGACCTGGATTTCCCCAAAGATGGCTGCATACCATTTTTGATTCAGTAGTTTAGGTCATTACAAAATCAAGGGGCTGCACATGAGGTCCTAATCTGCAACTGAAATTCCAAGTTGGGACTCATGTTTAGGTCTCAGAAATTCCCTTCCTTGGTATGTCCCTGAGCTGAATTATTTATTCAAAATCTCAAAGTAGTTCTTGCTGTACATAAAGTGATGCAAAGTTATTTTCCTCTGCAGTTCCTCACCATCCTGTATCTTTTTGTCTCACTCCCAAATCACCATATGAGCTTCTCCTCTCTCTTTTGCCTGCATCTAGCAACAACTCACTGTAACTCTTGTGTGTACCATGAACTATTCATAGGTGTGCCGCTTAAAATACACATCCCACAAAAACTTACGCACAAGCTTAATATGTTTGGAGATAGTCCCATTGTTTATGGTAAGACTATTCACAGCTTATAAAATTAAGCACATAATTAAGTCTTGGCAATTAACAAAGCATGTCGGTAAGCAAAAGCACTAATTAAGCTTCACTTGGCAGCTGAAAGACCATCAATGTTAAGCTGTAAGATTTGGAGTGCAGGCCCAATGGCATGAAAGTCACAGGACTACATAACGTCTGGGTGGTCAATGCCAGTAACACCAGGATTCTTCAAAAAGTTCTCAGAATTTGACTTGCAGGGATCATTCGTTTCCCTGGTATGGACCAGATACTAACAGCTGGCGTGACATAAGTGCTAATCCATTGCCGACCTGATCCATAGCCAATCCGTTCTACAGCACGCATTACAAGAGGTGAAGAATATACTGAATAATGGTCAAGCAGGTTTCCAACAAGGTCGAAGTATGTGACACCAAGTATTTACACTAATAACATTCATTCAAAATGGTTTTGAAAGGAACCTCAAGACAGGCACTATTTCCCTTGACCTCACAACAGCTTATGATACTGTTTGGCACACCAGTCAGCTCATAAAAATAGCTACATTGCTACCTGCACGGGTGACTGATGTTGTCAAACTGCTCCTTCACAATAGATGGTTCAGGATGCACATGGGTGAAAAGATAAGTACTTGGAGAAGACATACCAGCAGGCTGCCTCAGGGACCTGTGCTTGTTCTGACCTTATACATCCTCTACACCAACGACCTACCACAAATCCAGTCACAGAAATTCATCTACATGGATGACATCTGCTGTCGATTCTGGGCCCGGACTTTCTCTGAGTTCGAACATACTCTGAACAATGATATCACAAAGCTGGCTGACTACTGCAAGACTTGCTGCCTCCAGCCAAGTATCAGTAAGAAAATTCCCAGTGTTTTCCACCTACACAATGTCAATGCCACCCAGGAACTGAACATCTATCTGAATGGTCAGAGGCTAAGGCATGAAGTACAACCTGTCTACCTGGGCATGATGCTAGACTGGACGTTGAGCTACCACGAACACTTGCAAAAGACAGCAATGAAAGTTAAGATGCACAACAATCTCCTTAACAAGCTGGCTGGGTCATCATGGGGCACAAGAGGCTCAACCCTAAGGATGCTAGCTCTTGCCATCTTGTACTCTGTGGCAGAGCACTGCACACCAGTCTGGAACTGGTCATTACGCACCAAACTCACTGATGTGCAGCTACATTGGATGATGTGCATCATGTATGGAAGTTGTCAACTGATCCCTGTACCCTGGCTCCCAGTCCTGAGCCACATTGTTCCCCCTCACACCCGATGGGAAGTTGCTAGTGAGTCCTCTCACTAGCTTCAACCTGCTTGGGCCTTGTTGAATAGGACAAGGCAAGGTCTGTGCGCAGCCAGCCATCACCGTAGGGGTCCTAGCAACAATCCAGACCGTAGCTGTGGCAAAACACACACCATGGTGCATATGCTCGATGACTGCCCCCCAATTAAGTTCAGCAGTGGTCTAGAGGAACAGCACGTGGCCATTGAGGACGCTTTCACATTGTTTTGCGATTATGCACACGCTGAGTGACTCTAAACACTAACTAGCCATTGCAATGCACTAATTTATTGCTTTACCCTCCTTTTTTCATGTAAAATGACTCCAATTCCCTTTCCTTGTTCTCTTTAAAACATGATGCTGTTTAGATCTCAACCCTTTCCATTGGGAAAGGAAATTTATAAAATGCTCAATGGATGGTTCCAAAGTGCAGGGGTGTGCCAAATGCTTAAATTCATAACTGGTCTGAATCAGAGAACACCTATTTCTATAGGCCACCACCTGAGGTGCATTTAAGTAAATTACTTTGCTCAGACAGATTTAAAAGCATTGCCCAACAGTTCATTACTCTCCTGTGTATTGGTCCAGGATACAGAAATGCATTTTGGAGTTGGTATTTCATATGTAAATTTTTGGTGACTTTCTGCATCACTGGCAGAGTGAGGTAAAGAAAAGCAGCTGTTGAGGAGACAGTATATGTCATATTATTTATTCATGTGCAATTGGATAGGGAAAAAAGGAGAGTGAAAGCGAGAACAACCTTCCATTGCATGGAAGAAGGTGGATATCAAGATAAAAGGATAATACAAAGCATGTTCTAGCACTTTGGTTTAACTTTATTACAACGTATCACATCCCATCATCTTGTAGGAATCACATGTGGATCCAAGGGGCAAAGTTTGGAGCAGAACTGAGCAAAGGTTTTTTTTGACAAAGTAGTTATCCAACAGCAGGTTGGGGTTTGAAACAAAACCAGAGTTTCTGTAAGTAGCATCTGTTTTCCACAGACATTTTCCATTTTTCACCAAAAATTACCACCCTCCTCCTCAACCCACTGTTTCCACCCCCCCATTTGGATTTCTGCCAAGAAGCCAATAGTTTCCATAAAAAGTCGAAACTAAAATGAATTTTACACATAACTTCCCAGCAGAATTAAAGCACACCTTTTTTTTTCACCAGTTTTTGGTTAGATCCAAACGTTGGCATTGCATGGGTCCAGCATTTTGTTTCGTCCCAGATGGGGACCGCAAATGAAATTTTGCTTTCACTGAACTTAATGATAACACTCCTATTCACTTAGTAGGGTCAGGATTTCATCTAATACAGTCATTTCCAACAATGTGGACCCAATTTTTAGTTACCAGATGCCCATTTGCCCCAACTTGTCAGAACTTTAAAGTGGACAGAAACTAGAGCTGGACAAAACTAAAAATTCAACCTACTAATTTGCTACTGCTTTGAGTTTGAAACATCTGTAACAAACCCATTTTTCCTCCCTATTTAAAAAGCTTAACATTTTTTATCCCTGTTTTTTTCCACCAACGTTTTAAAACAATCAACCATTTTTTAATTGAAATGGCGGCGGGGGGGCTTTTTGTTTGTTTGTTTTGTTGATGTTATTGTTGTTTGGTTGGGGGGGGGTTATTATTACAAACCCTTCTCCTAAGATTTTGGACTAGACACAAAGTAGAATTCTAGTTATGTTAAGTTTTTAAGATAAAATTGGATACCGTGATTATTTTCCCAAAATAATCTGCACTTTTGGGCAATGACAAATACTCAGGGGCTTACACAGTATTTGTTAATCGTTTGTAAATATGGGCCATTTGTAACCACAGCTCTGCCAAATCATATGCCTGCCAAAGCAAATCTGCAACTTGCAGTGTCACACTTTCTTTATGTATTTTCCAGTGTTTAAAGATGATTTGACTAGAGTAGGTCAACTCTGTTAATTAAGGACACAAACGAACCAAGAAGTTTAGAAACCATTTCAAAGTGAGTCATCTAAATGAATAACTTCCATTCTAGAATTACTTAATGCTGTCAAACTTTCTGAAAGTGAAAGTACAAGAGATAAATAGACCAGATTCTCAATTATACTAGGGTGCCTTCCAACCTCTTTAGCAGAATAAATAGGATTTGAAGCGAGCATGAAGGATACCATTTCAATATCCCTTTACAAAGCTTTAGGGGGTGCTATAGGTATTCCCTTTACAAAGTATGCAAAGAGGTGTTGGCACAGAAGTAAATTTGGCCCATAAGTGTTTGTACCATCATAAAAACATATTTGAGACTTGATTTTCATATGCCTTGAATATCTTAAGTTTGTACACAATTAAGAAGGATCTCTGTTTTTCAGCACCTGACATTATACTAGGCATGTCTATAAATACTTAGTCATATTGAAATGTAGAAAATGGACTGGAATCCTGTGCTTGTTCAAATGGCAGGACTGCGAGCTGAGCTGAAGCCAAACCACTCATTTCATAAGGAATTATTATTACCTTACAGATAGAAGTCTTCAGGTCCTGCAGCTGGGTCCCTGGTTTGTTGATTCAACTGATGCTGCTAACATGACTCTCAATAGAGAACACAACAGATATGTGAAGGACTGCTTGAAAGCAGTGTCACCAGAGGGAGATTAATGGTGGTGAAATTTTGCAATGATCTGAATTGAATTTTGAAATGGTCTGATCGGACCCTAAAGCTGAAAATAAATAGATTTAGCTGCCCCTGAGGTTGAAAAAGTTGAGTCTGGATTGTGGAATCCAGATCTAGGTTCACTTCTACATCTGTTTTTCCCTGCCTGGCCGGGGGCCATGAGAATGTGGTTCAAGTGGGGACTGTGCTCATTTTGTGTTATATGGAAGTGCTCACATGACAACCAAGGCCAGAGCCCCATCATACTGGGCCCTGGACAAACATGATTCAGTCCCTGCCTGATGAATTTACAGACTCAATGAGCAAGGCAGAGCAGTATAGTGACAATGACTTTGAACAAGTTACTTTGGGGCTTGGCTCATCTGAATACAGAGGTGGGCTGTCAGGCTCTAAAAACACTGGCCCCTTAGCTGATTCTTGGGATTGCAGATTGAGTTTACTTCCAGCGATTTCTGCAAAACCTTCTTTAGCAGAAACCAATTTACAGCAAGAATCTCACTGGAAACCCCATCCCTGTTTCCATGAGTTCTCTCTCTCTGTTCCACCTTAAGCAAAGCAAATCACTTGGTTTGACGGCAAACTCTTTTGAAAGCCAAATATTATTAAGAGCTACTCAGTACTGTTTATCCTAGGAATCTAACGTGATGTTTTTCAGAGCACTCACACAAATGCTTGTTTATTAAAAGGTACAAGTATTACCGGTGCCTTACAAGCATCATAGTGACAAGCTCCCTCTATGTATGCAAGGAATAAATGGCTGCAAGGACAAACGAGACCAAAAAGACTTTATCTTTGTTGATGGAAAGCCACAGTATGTATTGTTTGAAATTAATGATGTGGTCTTAATGTCATAAAGGAAGAAGGAGCTCAACAGCCCTGCCAGTCTGCAACAGGAGGATTTTTGCATTTGTGAGCAACTCGCAACAGGACCGAGGGGTCGAATTTTCTTAGACATATTTTCGTAGTTCCTCACATGGTTATGGAAGCAGACAACTGGCCCTGTAGCTCAGCAACAGAGAAAGGATAGACCACGGTAATTCACAGTAGCTCTTTTTTATAAATCAAATACTACTGCAGAATCAACCAGATTTCCAGTAGAGTCTGGCCCCCAGCAGCTCCCACTGGCAACAAAAAAAACTCAAACAAACTACATGGCGAGAGCCCTTTCAAAGGACCCATCTGCCAGGAGTGTGCTAGGCAGACTGTCTCCCCAGATTTTGGCCCCAGCATTGAACAATACATTGAAATCCTTATTCACTACATATATTGTCACTGAATGGCTCAACAGGATAATTCAGAGGGATGTACCCTCATTCCTGAAAATGTGAAATCTTACAACATAAATAAAGCAAGTGTACTAATTGTGACAGTATTGTTACAGAGCAGATCTCAGCATTCTTTACAACAAAGGTCCATTTCATTATCTCCATTTTACAGACAGGGAAACTCAGGTACAGGCAGGTAAAGTGACCTGCCCAAGGTCATTCAGCAAAGCAAGGGTAGAGCCTCGAATAGGAGATCCAGTTTCCAAGTCAGTGAGGCCACAAACAAGAGAACTCCAGCGACAGCTACGATTATCACAGAAATTTAGACTGGCACTTCTCTATAGTTGCCACAATAACATTTCACTGTGTTTACCGTCCAATGCATTATGCTTGCTTGCCCTTACTCCCTACAACAATATGTTCTCACATAGGAATTTCCTAAAGTACACGAAAGTTGGCTGTAGTGCTACATTGGTGTGGTGTCAATTACTTTTGCTCGCAGGATTCATTCTGTGTGATTCTTTCCTGATGAGCTTGTAATGTATTAATGAAATGATTTCAACTCCCCATAAAAGAGAGCAAGTTACTCATAAAGCAAGAGCACATTATTTCACCAGGAAAAGAAAATCCATTCTTAGATACACTTTCATTTCTAAAAATTAGCATAACTCTACTACTATTCCAGAGACCGCTCGATTGAATTAGCCTATGTACTTTTAAACAGAATGCAACATGAATCCTAAAAGAAAAGAGCTGAAAATGGCAATAAAAAGTATTTAACACACGAAAGCGTGATGAGGGTGGGGAAAAAATGCAGTGCCTTTAAAAACAACGCACCCTGTAATCCCATGCTGCACGAATACTTGTCAATCAACACAGAACAGAAGGGCCCGAGTTATCAATCTGTTGTCTGACCTATTGAAATTGCCTTCAGCTGGTATTGCCAGCAAGTCTTATTTCTTAATGAAACACCCCAGTGTCCTGACAATTTGTAGGTAGACTGAAATATGCTGGTTTCTTTTCTCCCACTGTGTCGCCTTGTTTCTCGTGCCAGCTGATTTAGAAGGTCAGTCGCTCAAGTCCCCCATCTAATGGGCGGATGAAATGCAGGGGAATGAGAACTGACTTTTTAAAATGGCAATACTTGCAAGGAGGAAAAGAAAGCAGGGTGGGCAGAGGTAGTAAATTTCAGCACACAAGACCTTTCCCCTTCAAAATCTTTAAAAAAACCCCCAAAAACAAAAAAGAAAAAGGATATAAAGGACCCCATTCCTGATGCCTTAATTCAGCATTTCTCAACCTTCTCTGGTTGGCCACCTGTTACTGGACCATTTGTCCAAAATTGTCACAACTTCCTTACCATGATGGTCATGATGGGCCTATATTAACCGACATGAATGCATTTCTCTGTGAAATCAAGGGGCTCACAAAGAATTTCAGACCTTTTAGGATTAGGGGTGTAGAAGAGCAGTGTGTGTGGCAAGTAAGTAAGTAATGCAGTTTAGACTGTAATGCACTTTTCAGTGCTATTCAATAACCCTGACTGCCTTTTGTGATGCCCACCGAGAGCTTAACCCGCTGACTGAGAAGCAACGTTTCCCAAAGATCAGCATTGGTAGTGGAAGAAGCATTTCATTGACCAAATCCTGCAGCTTCCAACTGTGATTTGCTGAAAGGAGATGCAATAAATTTGGCTGATGGGATCATCACTATAAAGCCTTAATTGGCCAGCTCTGTCGATGTCAATTAAAAGCTTATACTGGGGTCTCTTTTGGAGCCATAGTGACTTTCTGCACCTTGTTTAAAATATCCCATTTGTTCAGTCACACTAAGTGTCTGTGACAGTGCCTGGAAACCTGAATTGTATTTTGTGGTACATTCAAAATTCTCAACAAGCAAATCTTCTATAATTGGTAGCTTTATAGGCCACAATCAATTGTCTTATCTTTGTACAGCAAAACTACTTTTTTATTTCAGTTCAACATGTTCTCTATAGGAGGTTATTTTGATGGGAGACTGTAATTAGAACTGCAGTGAACCATTTGAGATTTGAAAGGTTGAAAACATTATCCTCCTGGGATGCTTTGCTTTGAGAGCTTTTTGGCTGGGAGCCAGGTCTAAGTTTCCTTGATCTCAATTGGGTGATTTCACCTCAAAAACTTTACAGAAAGCAACTACTAACTTGGGCCTTGGTTCTGATTTCAGATGCATGTTTAATTCTCCTGCCTCTAATGAGAGTCTCAAGAGCGCTTTCCAAGGCATCTGTTACCTTGGCATATACAAAATGAAGATGAAAATTAAATTCTATGGGAATGTTTACCAAAGCTAAAGGAAAAATCAAAGGGATACGGTAGAAGGAAAGATGTCTTGCTGAGTAGGAATGTTGGAAGGATTGTCATTCACTCAGAAATCTTGCCGCTCTCCCCCTACCCTCACACCAGAAGCACTGCTATTTGGAGATGGAGTGTAACTGTGACTATTAGGGCTATGCAAAGCTTTGGTCCCCGATTTGTTTTGGCGGCGATTCGTCCCAATTTGGTGGCTGAAATCTCCGAATCTGAATCGAATCAGAGGACCCTTTAATCGCTCCGAATCGAATCGGAACCCTCCGAAACAATTTGGAGCGATTCGAAAAGATTCGGCGATTCGGACATAGAGACAGTTTTAAATGTTTTTTCTACATATCTCTAGGCACCAGGTGGCTCATGAACACTGATATGCTGGGGTGCATGGTGTGTCCCACAGAATGTGGGGGGCTCCCCAGCACATTTGGCAGCAGACCAGAAACCCTTCCAGTCCACTTCCCGGTCCGCCAGGGAGCATGCTGTGGGGCCCCCCCACATGCCCTCCTGGCTCAGTGACTGGTGCCTCCTGGGTTGGGGGGGCACCAGGGGTCCCTCCGCAGCTGATCACTGAGCCGGGGGCGGCACAGGGGGTCCCCCTGCACACTCCCCCGAGGAACCGGAAGAACTTCTGGTCCACTTCCAGGTTTGCTGCCAAGCACATGGAGGGCCCCCCCCACACTCCTGTGAGACACTCCATCCGCTTCAGTATCACAGCATTCACAAGCCGCACTGGTACCTTGAAGTATGAAGAAAAAACATTAAAAGCTGTGTCTGTGTCCAAATCGCTGATTCTCCAAATCAGCATTGAATCTTCAGATTCAGCCGAATCAAATCGGGGACAGTGATCCAAATCAACGAATCGAATCCCTGTCCCTAATTTGGGCTGAATCCAAATCGAGTAAGGCCCTGCTTCTCACACCCCTAGTGACTATGGACTTCCACATTAAAAGAAACTATAGCAGAGACCCAAGCCAGGATCTAATGTTAGACACTGCCCAAACTCAGACATTATCCTTGTTTAAGAAAGTTCACAAATGAGGGTCCTGGATGAAAAGGGAGATGCTTAGTAATGGTTTATAAAGCTTATTTACAGATCTTGGCTACAGACAGGAATTACACATAAACTGGTATAAGTGAACAGAAACTGGTTCAAATCTGTAATGCAACAGAAGTTCAGTGCATATGAACTGCTTTCAAAATAGCTGGAACTGATTTAAGATAAACCTGGATGAATGTAGTATCAGAAATAACTAAATTTAGGTTACACTGGTTTAATGAACTTTTGTCCCAGATCCCATCAAGATTCAAGCCAACTCACAGTCCCCCAGCATCCCAGAATGCTTTGTACCTCCCCTGCAAACCCCTCCCCCTCACAGGGTGGACAGCCTAGACTTGGTCCAAGCTGTCTGCTCCAGCTGAGGAGGGAAGCGTGCTCTAGTGTACCCCAGCTTCTGGCCTGAGCTACTGCAGGCATATAGCTGCATTTCTGGAATCAAAAGGGTATGTCTTTTCACTTGCTTATCAGTTCAATCTATGCAGTTTAGACCAACCTGCAAAACTTGAATCGATTCAGCTTTGGGTTTTTTGACGGTCTGTATTTAGCCATAAAATACAACTGTTACTCTCATGTTTTTAGAATCAGTTAGCTCCAGGGAATACTCTGCTCAGGGACCCAAATTCCAGCCCCAGCTTCAACCCTGATATATTACGGGCACTTTTACACATGCTTCAGCATTGGTGTGGGGGGGGGGGGCGCTTTAATTAGAGCGACTCCAAGAGCTACTCTAATTAAAGCAACACTGTGTCTCCTGTATCAGTGTCCCCATGCTTAAAAATAGTGGTGAGGGCACTTGAACTAAAGCTTGTTCAATGAGCTCTACATGCTGATACATGAGACAGGAGGCTGCTGGAGTGCAGCAACTGCTACACTCCAGCAGACTCCATTAATCGAGTTTGTTCCTACACGCTGGAACTCCAGTGCATCAGAGCAGCCTCCTCACTTGTGTATAGGTGTCCTATGTGACCTCAGCTATGTGACTTTACTGCCCGCTCTCAGACTGAGTGCCACTCAGGCCAGGAGCCCCCTCTATTTGAGATGCTAATATGCAAAACAGCTTTCATAGAGTTAGTTCTAATTTATACTTCGGTAACTCAAAAAACAAATCTGGACCTCACTCTTTACCCACAATACATAACTCCATTACACTTGAGAAGGTATTCTAACAAGGGCTGCGTGACTTTCTACTAAACGGCTCTTTCACAGATTTAGCCTTCTCTTTGCCTTCTGACAGACAAAAGTTGTCTAACAGAACATTATGGATTGCACATGTACTTAGATAGGTTTCAAGGTAGATGAGGAGTGAAGTCAGGAACGTATCTGTTCACACACAAATGTGAACTCTTCTTTTGTCCAGGCATTTGTTTTCAAATATTCAGTTTTGCTCATTTGTACTCTCATACCTTTCCTGCAGCAGCACACAAAGCAAGACGGTCGTCTGGAAGAAGCGGAAGAGAACTGAACTCCACATAGTTAGGGATCACATAATCTCCTAAATCAAGAAATGTCCAAAAGGAGGCCTCGTGTAGAATCAGTATCCTGTCATTAGGTAAGGAAAAGTAAAAAACAACATCAATAGTCCCTGTCTCTCTCTCACCCACATCCATGATACTTTAAGTATTATATGGCAATAAAATTCTTCTATTGTCTAGGTGCACTCAAGAGTAAGAGACAACTGAGGCTCATATCAGAAAACTACATTCTCAGTTTAAAATACACCAAACCTAGCACCATAAACACAGGTCAAATATTTGTATTTGTCAATGTGTTATTTTCTTAAAAACAGGCATATAAGAAAATGCGTTTTAGGGAGAGAATTTGAAAAAGTGAAGAAGGTCCAAAATAAAAATCAACAGAAAATAATAAAGTAGCCTGACATCTATTGTGAAGTGCAAAGAAAAGTACACTTTACCCAGTGTGCCACTGTCAAACTTAAATGTAGAAAGATGATAGCAAAAGGAGCAAGGATGACAAAATTTGACTTTCATTAGATGCAAAATTTAGCTTTATTAGTGTAAACCTGGAGTACGACTTGATTCATTTACACAGCAGGTTGTCACATACTGTGTATGATTAAATACCAAAGTAGGTGTGGTTGTTTAGTCTCAAAACATGCAATCTTGTGAGAACAGGCTTTTAAAACTGCCCATAATTAGAAAGGTAACTGAAAAAGGCTGCACAATTAGTATCTTCAGTGGTATTTCTGCTTCCAATCAAAGGGGTGAGAATAACGGGAAAAATTAAGACCTCTCACTCTTTGGTAGAAAACATGAAAACCAGGGAAAATATTTTCAGTGAATAATTTAATTTGCCAAAAACATGCACTTTAGGGATGGGGCAAAATTTTGTGAATTTGGGTCATATCAAGTTACTCATTTTGGATCAAAAAAAAGTGTGCGGGTGGGGGAGGATTTTCAAAATGTCAAAATCATTTGTTTTACTGTTGTTGGAACACAATGTTTCAACTTTCCTTTTGAAATGTATTTTCATCTCAAAGTAAAAAAAACAAAACAAAACTCTGGAGTCAACTAGAAACAAAAATCTATTATTTAGGCATCTCTGTTGAGCATCTGCAGCTCCATTGACTTCAAAGGAAGTAGATGAATTAGGCCATAAGTCCAACCAAATTGAAGAATAGTTATTAGCCAAACCTCATGTCTAATTAGGGACTCCTCATTTATTGAAAGCTACCCTTTCCTGCATGTGGTTTGGGGTCACTGAGAGGCTAGCAAGAAACAGTTTACAACCATATTCTTTTACGCAGCCAGAAGCATTTATATAGTAGGAATAAAATGCAGGTCTTTAAAATGATGAAACATCTTCAGAAAGAAGTGTAAATGACAGCAAGCCTCCAGAGAGAACTTTAATCCTCAAGCTTAGAAATCTCCTGTATACTTTTTTCCCCCTATATCCCATTAATTTTTAAACTAGAGTAAAGATGAACTTACTCTGTTTTGGCAATGCTGGCTTACAAACTCTTCTGAGAAAACTGTCTAGGGAGACAAGTAGGAAAGAAAAGATGCTCTGCCATGCTGGGACTTGGGGCAATGCGAATCTGTCTGATGTTTAATATAAATCCAAAACAAATGCAACGCCATTCGCTTATCAGTTGTGATGGTTTAAATATCGTCAATGGTATTTTCAAGACCTCTTGACACACGGGCTATCCATTCTGAACTGTCACACACTGGTATTAAAATGTTCTGAATACTATCAGTAGGAGAGTTCCCTTTAATATTATTAAATCCACCAGATTGAATAATTAATACTTTTTACAGCCCCCAAGGTCTTGTCTCCACATAGAAATTGAATTGGTTTAATTTAAATAATTTTAGGACATGAACATATAAGAACCAGGACAGGGTTTTACAGTGTACCAGCTTTGTGCGAGACCTGTCTCTGTACATACTCTTACTCTGTGGTGAATGCAAGCTAGTATGTAGCAGCATATGCTGCTTTCAATGTAGGCTAAGCCACCATGGGTTAGTTTTGATTTACCATGGGGCAGGAGGATGCACACAGACAGTAACTGGAGAGAAGATGGCATGCTGTTAAGTCCCAAAAACTCACCAAAGGGCAGCATCTGGATGAGATCAAAAGCTTGAATAATGGGGAAGAACGATTCAAACTTTCCATTTTGTTTTGTTTTTTTTACCAAAGGTCTAAAAGCTCTAATTTTTACCATCTTCCCTTTCTGAGTCATTTTATTACTGTAAGACCTTCTTATTTAAATGCAATATTAATGCAGAAGCAGGTTTCATAAGCCAGGCTGCCTTTGCATTGCCACCTTCATTCAAGCCCTTCATAAAATTCAGGAATGCACTGAAGAAATATTAGGTCACAAATGGATTTCCCATTTAGAAATGTAGGATCTGGAAAAAATTATAGTATCTAATACTGGGACTCCTGCCCATACAGAGTTTCCCTCCCTGCGACACCCCATCCTTGCAGAATTCTAATGCAAGTGAAGGTGAGAACCAGACAACTTCACCATGAAAAGGGTCTCTCTCTCTTGTAGAAAAATGTAGAGATTCAGCCCTGTTTGGCTACTTGTGCTCAGCATACTGGAAAAAATGCTTCTCTAGACCAGTAGTCTCCAAAGTGGGGTGCGCAAGACAATCCACTGGGGTGTGGGAAGAAAATATTAGAACTTCTATTTATATTTATATGGAGACCACTGGTTTATTTCATCTTTATCTCATCCTTTTTTAATTTCTATTTTTGTGTATGTTTTATAACATACATAATATATTAGTACAGTAGTACATGTACATAATTTATAAATAAATACATATACATATATTGGGGGTGCATGCTCAAAAATGTTTTGCTGACAAGGGTGCGCAATCAAAAGAGTTTGGAGACCACTGCTCTAGACCATACAACTTCTCTGAAGCTGTCTTTCATTGCCAAAAAGACCACAGGCACTGCCAAACTAGATTGAAATGTTGCCTATTGACAATGCTTACTGAAATACTAAAAAGAAAGTTAACTTTCTGTCCACATTTTAATGAAGATAAAAAATGCAAGTGCAGATCTGATTTTCTATTACTATCAATCAAGTTGGTAAACTCAACAAGTGATAACTCAACAAGTGATATGCTCAGAAAACATATCTTCTATCCAAATCAGGGCAAATAAAAAGCTTTTATGAATTTTTTCTCATGACAAAATTCCAAAAAAAGGGGGTCAATTAAAATGCATCATTTTACTACATTAGATGCATTTCATTTCAATTTCAACATTTTTAATACAAACATTTCAAAGAGTCGTCATATGAACAAATATTTTGACTAAAATATTTAAATGGGATGTTATCAAACACACCTCCAATATTTTTTCAGAGAAGAGTTTTGTCAATTTTGATAAGATTTCATGAAACTAATCTGTTTTCTCATCATTACAGTGCATTTTCTACCAAAAAATGGTTTTAAGGAAATTTTTCTGCTTGGTTCAGCTCAGAACTCTGCGGATTGACGTTTCCAGAGCAGCTAGTCTCTGTTATTTTAACCATTCAAGTACTCATTCGGTTTGAAAATTCAGAGCAAGATTTTGAATTTTTAACTTCAAAAATCTTTTAACTTGCACATGATTGCAGATCTGCCTGATATAGAAACAGTCAAGACAGGTCTTCCCAGGGTAGACTACATCAAATGACTGACATGTACCAGCATGTGTGGTCAAGTGTTGCATTCTAAAATAACCTAAGTTTGACATTTTCAAAGCAAAGCACAGTATTAAATGTAAAAGGGACTAAATTAAGGTAATTAAGTCTCAAAACTACTGACCAAGAAACCCAACTGGTTAGGAAATACCAATTATTTCATCATCCTGGCAGATAGGGTAGTAACTCCTTCAATGACAGCATAGTCCAGGCCAGGCCTTCAAAATACACTAAATATTACAGCAGATGTTTAAAGTCACAGTTCAAGAAAGCACCGGGATCCCTCAGTGTTGAGGCAGGAAAAAAAAACCCCAAACCCCTTTGTGATCATTATAAGCAAAGTTCCATCTCTTTACCACAGTGGGAAAGAAAGATTTAAAACAACCCACTTCTGTCCATAATATGGTTTATAGCAAGCAAGCCATAAATAGCCAAACAGAGGAATATAGAGCAAGACTAGGTTGTTGCAGGTTACTGCCTTGGAGGAAGGTCCTTGCCACACCTCACAGTGCTGCTGGCATACATCTTTGTAGTAGTTTCTCATGAGAAGTTGCGTGTGATGTACAATTTTGTAGAAGATGAAAAGGATGAAACCTGATGAGAGAGGTCTGCTGCGTGGGAGGAAGGAACAGCCTAGAAGTGGTCCTAATGTATAATTAAACCACTAGTATTCCCACACGATGAAATATTATGGACAAGCATACAGATGTACTGCTTTATAATTTAGTGTGTTTTTGAACACTAAGAGTAAAAAAGGAACATGAAAGCCTGAGATCAGACCTGGTACCCAACACGGATCGACACCAAACATTAAGCAGGAAATGAAGTTACACCCAAAATTTTACAAAGAGGCAATCCATTTTAGGTACCATGAATGAGTGATACCGTGCATGAGTGATTTGAAAAGGACATGATTTTCAGCGCACAGGCACTCAACACTTTTTGGCACTTCCAGAATCGAATATAAGATCCTTCTAAGTCAAGTAACCAATACATGGAGGCAACCTAAGTAACGGATACATTTCTAGAAATATTGGGTTTTTTATCTGACTTTATTTATATGGATTAATTCAAGGACAGCATGCTCATGTTCTTCCATAATTGTCTAGTAATTTGTTTGCAAAGCCAAATTATCACTACAGCTCATTCTGTACTTTAACTTGTAAATGCAAATTCAACCAAGGTCACAAAATGGACAACTTCAGTAACAGGTATCCCAGCAGATTGAATCAGAGCAGCCATACTGTCTATCAAACGTGACAGAACTGAAGGCAACTTGGTATCAGCTACCTTCTTACCACATGAGGCTTAAGGAGATTGCCAACATTTAAATTGCAATCCGGGCAGGAGTACAATGTCAAAGTGCTAGAGTCAAGCAATCAAAATACCAGGGTTGGACCCAAGGGAGCAGTGACAAAAGTAATTGACCCCTTCTTAAAAAGGCATCACTTGACTTCGTATTAAATCAGTGTATTTGCATTGGGTGACTAAGTTTACATTATTATTGGGGAAATTTTTCACAAGCACTGAGGATGCTTTCTGCCTTTCAAAAATCTACATAGTGCCCTGGGGCCCCAAATGAGATCAGAATATCTTTACCCACATTGCAAAGCCAACACTGCTGAAGAGCTTTCTACCTTTGTGGACAATAAACAAGTTCATGGAGAAACAGCAGCACAAATGGAAGAAAAAAATCTGCCCAAAGTATATGACCCATAGCAGAAATGAACCCAGGTATCCTAAGTCCCAAGACCAAGGACTTGTGTATTGGATGACATAGCCCCATATGTTGCACCTCATGCATCATCGTCTCAGAAGAGGCTCCATTTCAAACCCCGTGACTTGGGTCTGAAGAGAACCCTCCATGAACAGAGGTTGCATAAAAATCTCCTGTTAAAAACAAAGCAAAAGTCCCATTACATTGCCAAACAAAATATTCTCTTCTGGATGTTTAACTTTTCTTCTATGATGACTGATAATAGAGGTGAAATGCTCACTGAATTTGTAAACCAGGTGCCTATAATGTAGCATAAAATGTTCATTATGCAAATCTGATTGCTTAGATCTTCAGATGTAGCTCATTTATTTATACTGGGGCTGAAGATACACAATTCTTAGCCTTCCCTAAGAGAACTCACAGACACATCTTTCCAGATAATTGTTTACATTCTTCTGAAAAGCTATTCAAAATGCAGCAAAAATGAAAACAGAAAGCCTCACAAAAGAGCTCAGGAAAAATAGAAGTTTTGAGAATGGACTTGAACTGTTGGTTCCCTGATCCAAGTACCGGTGGATTAAGCAGATAAGACAAATATCAAAGTTTAATCTTTGAAACATTCAGAGAACATTTTTTTTTCTCTTTTTAGGTAGCATTGATACAGTACACCAAAGAATCCTGTTGTTCATTCCAACAGGAGATTCAGAATACTTGCAGGTTACAAGAACAAAAGAGGAATGGAGCAGAAGAGGAAAACTATCTGCCAAAGGGAAAACACAGAAACTGAATCCCATGTGGTACAGGTGAATCAAATTCAACTCCTTGGAGCTGAAACAGTGAAAGGCACTGTTGATGCAACAATTTTAGGAATGAGCCCAAAGGACTAAGTAATATAAGTTTTAAAGCTTGGCACCTCGTGTGTTCAAAAATCCCAGAGGCTGATATAAAAAGATTAAAAAGTTTAAGTTGCCACGTTTGGCAGTCTTTGAATTTGCCATCTCCTCTTTGAACATTAAGAGTTCCTACACAAGAGTGTGCATGTAAGCACTGTTGCATATAAAACCGTGCAGTTATGGGAAACAGCTGCAGCATATTTGTGGTGTATATTTTTTCATCTAGACCTTTTGCACTATCAGTTGGCAAGACATGAGAGACGAGATTAATAGCGACTGCAAACAAACCATCATTAAACCCCCAAAGCCTACCTGCCTTAACTAGTGGCTTTCAAAGACATTTGCATAAGAAGGTGCCACTATCAAGTATTGATACAGATTGATGCTACTGGAAGCCCTTTGCAGTGTAGAATAGGTTTTACTGGGCCTACAAAACCCAGGAATTATACTAGATATTCTTGAGTGCCATCTACTGGCACTCTGCCTGTTAATTAATTTACATACATAAAGATAAAAAACTCCCGTAGCAGTCATCTCCTCAGCAGTAAGGAAATGAGCTTGCCAGCCAGAATAAAAAAGGAAAGCTTCTCACTGCAACATGGATACTTCAGGACAGCAGCTGCTTGGTTTTACCCAATTCAAGACATAAAAAGACATATCTGGTGGGGGGCATGGGGGTCAGAGAAAGGATGTATAAGAAAGCAAACCCCAGAGTGAAAAGTTAATAAGAACTAAGCAGTCTGTACTCTGAAATAGTGTAATAGCCAGGAGCCCAATGTAATTGGAAAAACCTCACCTCTAATGTCTGGGCTATACATTAGCCATTCTAGTCAGATGCTACGAGATGGTTGGTTTCACCGTTTGCTTTTAGTAAAAAGATGTCTTTCCCATTTTGCAAAGAACCCATTATAACGAAACAAAATATCAGGAGTAATAGAAGTGGACAATGGTCCTTTAATAGAGACTGGCACTTTCATCGTATTTTATTAATCCATTTGAGGATCTCAACATTTGTTTGTTTGTGTGTTTTGATAAATCCTTTCAAATATGCCCCATGCTTACAATCTCCTGTCCCACTGGGCTACTTGAAAGATCTTGGGTGCTTTGAACTCTTGATCTACTGTGCATACTCCTTGCACCTTTGAGCTAACAGATTTTGCTTTTTTAATATCGACTATCTTTTCTAGTTCAAAAGCATAATAAATTGTAAGATAGGTTGTTTGCATGTGCATGCCAGAATTAGAGATAATATGTCTAAGGAGTTAGAGCTGTGAGTTAGATAGTTCTTGGTAAAGGAGAAGCTCTTTGATCACTAACGCTTGCTCCTGCAAAAACTTAGGCACGTGATTAACTTTAAGCAATGCAAGTAGTGCCATTAAATCACAGCTGATAAAGGGACGTAACGTGGTAGCCTTTGAACACTCAGGACTTCATCTCTGACCCTCCACAAATGTCACCCTCCTTGCCCTTAAACCAATATCCTGCCATTATTATAAAGCAAACTTGAATCTTCCTCCAAATCTTGCAATTCAGGCCTACTATGAACACAGTCAAAAAGTAGAAGCCACCACCACTGATTTCACATGGGCCTGCAGTGGGGTCATTTACTGCCTTGAAGACAACATGAATGCCTGGACAAAATCATTTGAAACAAGTGACAAGATACGCACGGCATTTCTTCTTCCTTCTCCCCATCCATTTCCTTGAAGGGAATGTGACATTGTTCTTGGTGTTCTGATGTTGTAGTGGAAATGGAATTTGTGACAAATCTGCTTAACAGCAGTAAATATATTGTTGTTCTTCCCTTTGTGCTAAGCATAGGTGCTGGCTCTGTGAAATCACTGTAGCAGGCTGTGAATGAAGCATGAAATGAAAAATCCTTGCCCATTGCACAGAGAGAATACAGACAGTGCCCTATCATTTATTATGTTGCAACGTGCGCTGTATGCTATATAAAGACAAAGCAGCCATTAGGACTTTAAAACCTTCCACATCACACACACCTTTCCCTTTGCATTATTTTTGTCACTACATCTTCTCCCTTTTCCATCACTAGTTTGAAGCATTAGAAGAGAAACTTGAGCCATTTTCCAGTAACCAACTCCTTCCCTTTAAACACAAGGGGGATCCTATTCAGGGATTACACTGATGTAAATCCTTTATTTCAGCTGAGTTACTCTCGTCCATCCCCCCCCCCAGCAGTATAAACAAAGGAAGAGTGAAGCCCAAAGATGTAGATGAAACCTGATATTTGAATGCATCTAGGGGAGCAGGTGTGTAAAATATGATGCACGCACAGAAGGGGCAAGTGTTTAACCTTTGCAGATTTTTTTGTTCCTTTTTCTACTTCAGTTGCTGGGACTTGATACTGTTCCCTTGGCACTGTTATATCTCAACTCAAGCTCAGAAAAAAAAAAAAAAAATGCTACCTCTAACCATGAGTGAAAAAAATCTTCTCTCCAATCACTCTCCAAGTGTGCCAAGCACGGAAAAAAGTTCTAGTCACAACATTTTTAAACCACATAAAATATATGGTTGTCTCTTTTAACAAAAGGAACTATATAAATATGAAGTCTGTTTTCTGCTGTGCAAGAGCTTTTCCTAAGCATCTACATAAAGTAGGAATAATACAACAGAATGGTGTTTATTTGCTCAAACTTCAATCAAGGTTCATAATAAAAAAAAGGGTTCACTTCGCAAAAGCCCAGATAATGGAGAGGACTGCTACTCCACCGTATTTATGCTGTGCTCTCCCTGCTGTTGGAGACCAGGTTCTAGTTGTCAATCACAATTAATTACTTGACTGCTGAGCTCCCAAGTCACAGGTGGCTGCTCTCCTCTCCAGTCCCAGCAGCAGCAAAGGTCATTTCCAGCTGCCTAAAACTGTTTCAACACAAGCCTCACACCCTCATTGCACCAGGCAAAGAGCACAATACCTGCAAGGAAATGTGCAGTGGAGGAGTACAATTAACCCAGTATTACTCATGCAATAGTCTGCTACTGTTATGACGGTAGAAGACTAGCAGCTGTAACACTGAGAGCTGGGTGGCAGGAAATTACCCAGCCAACAGCTTCGGGAGGTGCCAAGGTCTTTGGGAGGAGAAACAAACTAGCGGGGGATACTAGTCCTTACCCGGGTGGAGGAAATGCTATCAAATAGCAGATGCCATGGCAGGGTGGACTGGGCTCTCCAGCCTTGGTTGGCAACCAGTCTAGAAGTGAAACCCCGAAAGGCAGACGGAGTTAAGATCTTCTTCAAACCAGCAGCTCCTGCAGTCAAGCTGGCTCCAAATGTACTGGCTTCTGCCTTTCCTTTGGGATCAGCCAGCTAGCCTGAGTGGGGGTCATTGATATATGGGCAATTTTAGTGTCTCCACATCAACTCCCTAGGCCATTGCAGCCAAAACTGAATGGAGAGGATATACTCCATCTTTACTCATGCAATGTGTCCTCAGATTTATTGATCACAGCTAAGAAGCAGAACATTTTTAAAAGTGTAAAAAAATTAAATACACAAGTCCCCTTGAAAATCTAAGGGCATCTGGTGTCCAACTGCCAACATTTTTGTCTTTGAAAAACCTTCCCCAGTGCTGACATTTTCATACGTTCTTAAGAGACCCAACACAACTTCTGTAGGGATTTGCGAAAGAGTCCAAACAAAGTGACAGCCAAATCTCAAAGTTAACTAGGCACCCACCTATCTCAGGCTTCTTTCAGAGCAGCAAGAAAGAAAATGTGTAACACCAAGAAAAACCAAATAGTCCATCCTAGTCCATAAGAGCTTACTGGTTAATTTTAGCTGTTGTATGGAGCGAAGATAACATGGTAAGGAAAGGAGAGAAGGATAAGGGTAACAATGGTATTTCATGGGCAGAGCTAGTTGGAACATTTTTCAGCTAAATATATTTCTATTAAATATGCTGTTTGGTTTTTTTCTTATTTGAGATGCATCTATCTCACTGAATTTTCAACTCTCATGGCAAATTTCTGAGGTCCAAGGGGGGGTCCTTTTCACTTCTCATCAGAGACTTGAACAAAAAGCCTGACCTTTTCATCAAAAGTTGGATGTTTCAAAATAATCCTATTTCGCAAAAGCACATCACTGTTTGGCTTGGGTCCCAGGTTAGAATGAATATAAACACAAAAAGAGCATCCTCAGAAGTCATCAAGAATGGGATCCTCCTCTTCCTACCAGTTCTGTGCATAGGTACTCAATCAGTTCACTTCTCTTAGATGGATGCAACATTGTTATTGTAGTCACCTTGGAGTTGGTCGTATTCATCTTCAATACACAATAATTGCTGTAAGACACAGCAATGCTATTACCTCTCTTGGAAGCAGAGGGAAGCTACGCGACTGGTCCAGGGTCACACAGACCGTTTATGGTGGAGCAAAGATCCGAATTAATATCTAACCCATCCCTGATACAAGGAGCATGAACATGAGAGTGACTCCTTGCCTCCCACCCCATTCACACAGAGGATCTTACCAAAAATATGGCTCATACTTGAGTTTGTTCGCAGCCCTGGAAGGGAGCCAGGAGAAGAGCTGACCTTGCCATTAGTGATCACCTTTCAGAGCTACTGCCAGAAAGGCCAGCAAGAATGAAAGAAAAGGGCACAAATCATCATGAAGCAAATTCCACTGATGGTGTCAATGGTCAAGGATGGGATTGTACTACTCTGCCAACTAAAAGGGAGGTCTGTTTGGACAGGCATCTCTTCCACTATGCACAGGCTCGTTGGAAGATAAGCTGCTGCAAATCTTGAGACAAAGAGAGACACTGAGCTGGTACATAGACTTCTTTTTCCATCCTTAAAAGACAACATCAAAACAGTTCCCATTTTTTAAAAATGGTTTTCCAAAAAAGAGGCTTTGGTTCTCTTTCTCTCGCTCTCTTTTTGGTCTGCATTGCTTTTTTTTTTTTTTTTTTTTT
>NW_017729020.1:2006209-2037504 GCF_001723915.1 Gavialis gangeticus | reverse complement strand
TTTTTTTTTTTTTTTTTTTTTTTTTAACTCCTCCAGCCACCTACCACTTTTCAGAATGGGAAAAAGTGGAACTGGAGTACTCTGAAAAGGAAACACACACTTGAGGAAAGAACAGAACACACACACACACACGCACACACCCCTTTCCAAACCTTTAAAATAAAAGGTTTTTTTTTTTTAATGTTACGGTGCACATTGGAAATGGTGGCAGAAAAATGGTATACCTCTGGAATAAGTAGAGAAATGGCTAAAACACATGATATGTCATCATAATCCAAACACACCCCTTTTTAATAATAAATCCCACCTCCCATGCCAGGATCTCGAGGAACAGAGTCTTTCCTGTCATACTGCTCCATCAGAGACAACAGCCATAACCGAGTATACATTCAGCAGGACAACGTAAGCACAAAATGCCAGAATGTATTAAAATCCAGGTTGTGAAACAGGGCAACATTAATTCTCTGTAATGAAACAATTATGCCTGCAGCTTTGTTTTGTGGGAGGAGGCACAGATTAAGTTATGTCTTGCTGACGTCTGCTGCTTGAGAGCAAGAAGACTGGCAAAGCAAATTTCTGTTACGTGACCCTGCCTATGATCTAAGGATGGAAAATAATTCTTTTCCAGAAAAAATAAAATAAATCTCTCCAAAAATGATACTTCTTTTCTCTTCCCTTTTGCCTTATCTATTTTCATCGTTATCTCTGTGGAGCTGAGATGGCTTCCTGGAGTATATCTGCACTGCAGTAATCACATAACCTAATGTTGCCCAGGAGCCAGTGGAAGAACACGGAATAACAGCCACATCCGCTTAGTTCCTGTCTAGTGCTCGATTCCCTAGATGACACGGCTCTTACCACTTCCTCTCTCTCTCATCTGTTTATGCTATAAGCTCTTCAAGGCAGGACCTTCTCTTACTGTGCCCTGAGAACAGGGCTCAGATTTCCATTGGGATCCCTAGGTTATATCGTATCAAGTACATATTTAAAAGAAAAATCCTAGTTCTTCCTCAGCAGATAGAAGAGCCCAGGAGGAGGAGATCCATGCACTGTTGTTCCAAAGGGATTGCAACCGTTAAAACACAGCTACCACACACTGAGCATGTCTACACATTCATTAATGCACTGTAGTTACTATGAATTAAGTTTAGTACGTGGCTAACCAAGTACTAATTCAATGCGCAGTAACTCGCACTACTGTGCAGTAGTGCCAAAGCATGGTTTTTTAGCGTTGCTTACTGCAAGGTAGCCTGCTAACACAGCACAGTGGCATATTAACATGAGTTTTGCCCAGCATACTACTGTGCAGTGTTATTAGGCTACTGCACAGTAAGCATCTCGTGTAGACGCACCCACTGAACCCAGTTTTTCACCCCGCCCTTCAATCCAGTCCTATTTAACTTGTTCAAAAACAGATCCTGATGTCTTCACGCTTGCAGCACTCCCCTGGGAATAGTTGCAGGATCAGGTATAATGTGGCACTTGTATTACCTGCCTGTTAGCCTTTATTTGTTGATATTTTCTCAAGACGGTAGCTGGAATGTAAGCTGACAAAAACAAGTCAAACCCTGTGTTATATAGGAATTTACTATCTTATGTTTCAACCTGTTTATGAGCTACTAGGATATCCATTTCCTCCAAGCAGGATAAGCATATCGCATTTAATCTGGTTAGGAGTCCTCACATTCTGCATCCATCAGTGATAAAAATTAAGGCAACTCATAAATATGTACCAGCAAATACAAAACTCCATCTATTTAATTCTCAGTGCCTTGGCTCTCTGGAGCTGGAGATATTATTCTTCATCCAAGTAACCACTATATCTCAGTGATAAACCAAAGATTGCATGTCACTTGCTAATAGAATTAGAATATATGTAGTTGGTGAGGGGTCAATAGGAGAGCCTACACATTGCGGTTAAGGGAAATTCATTGCCTAGGTACAAATGGATGAAATAAGAAACGAGGAGTTAACAGCCAGATTTGGAACGGTATGGCTGCTGTCAGTTCAATTAAGCACCTGTTTCCAGCAGCATTATTTTTAAAGCATTTGTGTAAAGTGGCAGTCTTAAAAATCTAGTGGAAATGTTAATTCCTGCTTTTATTTTTACCCCATTTCTCCAATTGTTATTTGCATGCCTACCACTCACAGAAAGCCCCTAGAGATTCCAGCATAATATATAGAAATCATTTGATAACTTAGCTGCATGGTATTCAATTCCCAGAGGAGCAAATGTTTCTCCAGCAACAATAGTGTTACAGGGAACTTTTAATATGTTTTTTCATCAGTGCAATTCATCAGCTGTTTTTTGTTCATTATACTAGGATGGCAATGGACCTATTTTCAGGATGGATTGCAAACAAACAAACAGTCTGGTATGAATCAGAGCAGGAATCTACTTATTGTTTCCTGCCTTCATTTTTTCTTAAAGTGAATTTAATGCAGATAAAGAGCAGATGGAGCAGCCTGTAAGATGAAGGAATGGCACCCCTTTTCAGTGGGAGGACTTAAGGACCCAAGGAAGCGCTTCAGGGGGACCACGTTCTTTCTGCTTTGTTTCGGCCCTCTGTACAAGGTGATGAAGAATAGACCACAGATGGGAGTGCCAGCTTCAAACACAGGGCAGTTTTGCTGCTACGTGACAGGCAGAATTAAAGGCACAGAGAAGCTACCTATAAAATAAAGAAAGATTCTGGAATTTTATCAGCTCCCAGTTGTGGGCAGAGTATAGATTAAAGGTGGTGCAATACTACGGTAGGGGAGACCACACCGTAGTAGATGGAAGAGATGGACCGCAGCAAACCCTTGAAGTAAAGAACTAGCCAAGGACATGCCAGCATCATACATTTACCACGCCAAGTTTGCCCCACCGATCTGCACGTGCTGCCTTCCCAACCAGAAGCAGCGTAGCAACGTTTCTCCTCAAGGCTAATCGACCTGCAGCACCTTGTGAACCCTGCTTCTCACTCAGGATGTAGCACAAACACAGCGCAGCATATCTGAGTGCACTGCTACCTGGCCTTGTAAAAGATCATAGGGTAGACCTACCTTTAAAGGAGAGGAGACCCATTTGTAAACTAAACCAACACCCAGAGCAGACAGGAAGCAGATCTTCCCGCTGATGTAGGTGATGTGAATACAACTACACCTAACGGATGATGACAGACCCATGCTCCACCATCATCAGCTAACCCTCATCTTATTTCCCTACTTCAGTGGCACCTAAAGGGAGCTCTGGGTCCCACTGAGTCTTGTTGGTCCAGCATAAAGCCGACATGCCTACCATCCTCACTTTTCCTTATTGCTGCTTATTTCACAAGTCGGGGTCTGCAGAGAGATGCAACTGAAATCCAGTTGGAAGCAAATTTAGGTGGCTCTTGTTAGCAGACGTTTCAGAGGCTAAAGCTCCAAGGTAGACGCAACTCAGGGAAAGCTTCTCTAAAGGAAATGAAATCGAAGTTAGTGTTCACAGTTAAAAAAACCTCCAAAAGAAAGGCAAATTGGAACATATCCACAGTATGTGCAGTAGAGTAGGAGCAGCTTCAGGATGCCTCTGGATTATTATACAGAGAACCTTAGAAGCATCAGAGCTTATCCAATAGGCACATTCAAACACATAAATACATCACCTCCTGCCTGCACCAATTTAGGGCATCTACCTCCTGTATAATTTCTTAGATTCAATGAAAGAGATACCCATATGGCAGTAGCATTGATGCAAAACACAGGGTTGTTTCCATAAGCCACCTCCAACTTTCAGTTGGAATTCAAAGTACTTTCAAGATGTGGGCAGCACTATTTATGGACTTGGAAATATTTTCCTTGCAAATTCATACAGGTACTGAACATTTCATTTGAAGCACAAATTCAGTGAAAATTGTAGTAATTACGATTTCTGGAACACAATTGTAAAAAAAAAAATAATAATAATAAAATGCCACACAGAAAATCAGTGTTTGCTTTTGCCAGACCCCAGAATTATCTGGAGCACACTGTGAGTGCGTGTCTTTGAATACATTAAATTTACTGTGTATCTGTCAGCATATGAAAGAACCAGGATGCAGCACTTCCTCTTTGCATTTTCAGTGGGTGGAAATTTTAAACATGTTTTCCTTTCTGCTCCCAGCAATTGGGGGATACTCAGCACTGTGCACTAACATTTGTACTAAATAGGTGTTTTAAAGGTACTTGGAACAGCTCTCTCACAAGAAAGAGAACTAGACAAACCTCCACTCACTATACCAAGTTAGACAACAACAAAAAATGTCTAGGATGATATGCCAGGTAAAGCATAGGAGCCCCATATGCTGGGTCTTTAGCCTCCAGTATAAATCTTAGTAAGACAGTACTTCAACAGGAGATGATAAACTGAAGCACATGCCATCTGGCAGTAAAGAAGTTAAGGAGCTATGATGAAGATCAATACCAACCTCGTGTCAATGGAAGCACCAGTGGTTAAATGCATGCTAAAAGCAAGGAGTCTGCAACAGTCTTTCATTAACTGTGATGAAAGACTGGTTTGGCAGTTGGGGCAAACCAACTTGCCTTACATGAAGAGGCTGAGGGAGCTGGGCTTACTTAGTCTGGGGAAGAAAACACTGAGAAGGGATTAAAAAACAGCCTTCAAATCCCTGAAGGGGGGTCCAAAGAGGATGAGCTGGACGGTTCTCAGTGGTGGCAGATGACAGAACAAGGAGCAATGGGCTCAAGTAGCAGCAAGAGAAGTGTAGGTTAGATATTTGCAAAAACTGTCTCACTAGGAGGGTAGTAAAGCACTGGAACAGGTTACCCAGAGAGGTGGTGGAATCTGCATCTTTGGAGGTTTTTAAGGCCTGGCTCAACAAAGCCCTGCCTGGGATGATCTAGTTGGGGATGGTCCTCCTTTGAGCAGGAGGTTGGACTAGGTAACCTCCTGAGGCTCCTTCCAACCTGAATTTTCTATGAGTCTATGATTGTTCCCCACTAATACGAAGTAGGAGGATGGAACAGGGGGCTGGACCCGATGATCTCACGAGGTCCCTTCAAGCCCTAATGTCGAAATCTGTGAAATGCCTAATTCAGTTTGAACCCTTTCATTGTCTTCCCCAGTCTTGTGCATCCTCACCCCCAGTCTTTAGCGTGTAGATAATTATGTTAAATGCTAGCACAATACTTGATCCATTACATTGGCACGGCAATGGACACTAATCCATTTCAGTTTGCGATCACCTGCATTTCTGATACTTATTTCCAACTTGCAACACAAATCCCTGAGGTCAGTCCAAGGGGTCCAAAATCATCAACAAATGGCCTCTTCAGCTTGTACACCTAAAAGTGTTAATTCCTGAAAATATCAGCTGTTTGGATCCGCTGCTTGCTGTCCCAGTTCGAGAGCACAGTTGTGCACTTAGCCGCAGAGTTTTGGAAGTTCATTCCTTAGCATTCTTGTCAGGTCTGGGGCCTTTTTTATAAAATTAATTTCTCTGTGTTATATAGGTGCATGCAGGCACCTGATGGGGTTTTACTTTTACATCTCTTAAAAGCCTATCTGGGTTACTAGTGTAAGTCATCAATAACTTTCCTCGCCAAGAATTGATGGAATGAACTTGGTCCCTGTATGCTTGTAATTCTTCCTGGAAAAATCTTTGGGAAAGAGAAACAGTCCTCCCCTTTTAAAATGCTTCCTGGGGGGTGAATTACATTGAACACCTTTGAGTTCTTGTAAGAGACAAACCCTTCTTGCCAGAGGAAGAATTAAGAGGTTGTATTTTGATTGCTCTATATGCAATCTGTGCCTTCTCTGAATAAGATTTTGCTCCAGTTTCCCCACAGTGGTAATTATTATATGTAAATACCCAGAAGAGGCTTGGTGGGAAAAAGCTGCATGGTTGTATTTGACATCTGCATATTTCTTCCATGCACCATAACTCTGCACGTAGACAGCCGCCTGCTTGTGTAAATCTGCCATTCGACTTTATGAATCTCACGAGTTGTAGTGTAAGCAGCTCAGCTTTTGTATAAAAACTGTGGAATTAATGAGACCCAACAGTGCAGGGCATATTTGGATGAACAGGTACCTAAATGTAAGCAGATTGAAAGAGACATGGATACGCCATTTGACTGCAAAGATGATTAGTAGTAACCCCAAATGATTAATACAGAACAAGATGCATGCTTGACACTATTGCACCTGAACCTAAATGCCTCTGAAACAAACTCCTCAATCTTTAAAAGGCACTTATCCTTAGAAAAAAAAATAAAAGAATAGTCCTTCTGGGATACCACTGACTTGTTAGAGCTTTCGGTGAACCTGACAGGTCCAAGTTTATTTTGTAATGAATTGCCAAATAAACCCCCAGTTATGGTGAAAGCTTTAAGAATAAATGATTTTTTACTTCACTGGCAAAGTAATGAAATAATATTTTTCTTTTAAAAAATCATTTTAAGGCCACTCAAAATGACATGTGAAACTTTCAGCAAACTGGACAGTCAAAAAGGGAGGTTTGATTGGATAGAGGGATTTTAAGCATTTACCTTAAAATAATCAAGTGAAAACACGTGTTTCTTTTAGAAATCATTTAGAACAGAAATAGGTAGAAAGAAGTATATTAGCCTTTTCAGATTCCCACTCTCTATTCACTTAAAAAAAAAAAATTGGCCAGGCTCAAAAATTGTTGCAGTGTTGCATCATCTGCACTCAATCTTTTTCAACAAAAAAAAAAAAATTACCCAAAGTTTGCACAGCTCCACATATGGATTTGAAATTCATTTGGGTTCCCTGGGAAAGAGAATGGATTTCTGTTTTTATATTGAAAATACATCTAAACCAAGAATATACTGGGAGTCCCAGCTTGAAGGGTGGATCTGCCTCTGTCAAAGCAGATATGCTAAAGACTGGAATTATTCAGCAGTGTGGAGCAGTGAAACAGAATATTAATAAAATCAAGGGCATAGCTGGTGAAGGCTATATACTTCTAACTATACAGTGTTATCAGAAATTAGTGAGGAAATTTTAATTTCCAGCCTATGACCAAGTATCTTAGACTGTGGTGTCATTAGCTAAGTATGGATTTGCCACCATGTTATGGGAAATTATCTGGCAGAGACTCAGATGGATACCCCTACCCCATTAAGTTATATTTTACTATGATACTCTCCAAGGGAAAATGGTGGGGCCAGCAGTGGCTAAATCTTTTTTATCCCAGAATTCTGTGCAATTATGAATTTCCGTTATAAATTCAGAATTCAGATTGTCGTGTTGATGCAATGAGCTATAAAGGAGCAAGCCTGGGTTTAAATATTAATTGCTTTAATAAACACAGAGAAAGCTGAACATATGACGAAGGATTAATATTCAGCGAAACAAACCAAGGCCTAACAGAACAAGGAATCAAGCATATGGGTTCCCCACCCTACCTATAAGACATTGTTCAGCTTCTTTAACATAATTTAATTTAGTGCCCCAAAGCATAACCATCTGAAGAACAAGCTTTATACCAGTTATTGGATATGTGCAGTAACTGGGATATTTCTGCTCATGGGGTATTTTTCATTTAAAAAAATACATTTCTATTCCAAACTGGAATGAAAATAAAGAATCTTTTGAAACAAATGCTTCCATTCTGAGTCAACTGAAATGTTCCTCCACAACTTACAGTTTTCTATTATAGCTTATATTATTAAAAAAAATTTTACATGAAAAGCTGAAAAGGTTGGATCCAAATGTTTCAATATTAAATGCTTTGTTTTGGGGGGTTTTTTAGATGAAGTTCCACTATGAGTGAAAATTTGTATTTCTACAAAATGTTTTTCAAAGGAAAAACATTGCATCAGATCATTTCAAACTACTCTTCTTTCTAACGCACTTCCTACACGCTGTTCTAACGCTTAATTAATTTAGAGTTTTAAGGCCTTTTAAGACATTTTTTCATTTTCATTCAAGACTATCAGAGTATTATCTGATATAATGTTTGAACATTTCCCTCAGTGAAATAATTCTTTTTTCAGTTAGTGCTCTTGACTTATGCTTTCATTCACCAAAGAAATGTGCAACTCAGAGCTGTATTAATAAGCTTTCCCATGTATAAAAGCTTTAACTTTTTGCAACCTAAAGAATAAGAGAAAAAGGTGAGGAAAAGAGAGAGAGCAAGAGAAAAAGGGTGAAATATTGTACCCTGGTCCTAGAAGAAATGTCATCCCACAGGATAGTCTTCCTGCCATGAATAAAGGAGGAGATGAGGTCTAAGACAAGGTTTCAGAAGCAGGAAGGAGTGTGTGTGCTTGGAGTCGGGAGCAGGGAGGGAGATTTACAGGTTTCATCCCAACACAAGTAGGATTCTGTTTGCCAAGGTTAGCTGACACAAGCACAAAAATGTAATAGCTATAAATTTGTCTCCAAGAAGATCTATTGTCACTTTCAGGTGATGGAACCTGTTTTATCATCTGACTTTTAAAATATATACACAGAGCAAGACATGCTTTTAACCTATAAATTAATACCGAGTTTGAAATTTTAAGAGGATACACACACACACACACCCCACAATATATTATTTGAAGTGAAAATAAAACAAGTGGTTACCTAACCATTTTTCCAAAGAGGCCATGCTACCTAGAAGAAATTAGGCTAAAATATTCCAAACCTTTTTACTTTTGCAAATAATCATATAAAAACTGAGACCACTACTTGGAAGACTAGTCTAACCAATGTGCTAACCAATAACTGAAATCAATGGAATAATGCCCAGACATGTCTTATATCAGGCCACTGACTGGTGCTTTCAGTGTATGGGGCAGGGGTGGTCTCTGTGTGTGTAAAACTGAAATCAGTACCAATTGGCAGCTTGCTAAAACAAGCCTGGGAATTTTTCCAATGATTTCAACTATTTCTGCCTGAAATCTTGGCCTCATATAGAAGACAAAGTCAAAACTAACATGGATTTGAATGCAACTAGGATTTCATCCTCTGAATAAGCTTCCTAGAAGTTACTTTAGCTGGGGTGTTATGACCCCGGCACTCATTCCTGCCCGGGGCAGGGGGTCGGACCTGATGATCTATTTAGGTCCCTTCCAACCCTAAGCACTATGAAATTATGAAGTAAAATGAAAGCCTTAAAATAGCCTCAAAGCTTTCAGCAGAGGTTTTTCTTCAAACTTTACCAGTTGACAGATTTTTGGTGGCCATTAGTATGGTTTCATGGCATACTTTAATCTCATTAGCCGTAAGAAAAAAAATACAACAAATTCAACTACACCGAAGAGTAAGTTAGGAGTTTAACAAGACAGGTGATTTGATCCTGTGAAGCGCCTTGAGATCCTCAGCAGAAAAAAAAAAAAAGGATAACAAAATGCATAGTATTTTTACTGCCTTATTTCTCTATTATTGTTCAAGACATTCACTAGCACAAGAAATGTACCCTGTGAGCAGACAAGAGTTCAAGAAGGCACCACTTAAGTGAAGTAACAGAGTCTAAGGGAAAAAGTATAGGACTCCAGAGGCCTTGTGTATATTCACAGCTCTGCTACTGGCCCCCCGGGTCAACTAAGCCAAGTCATTTCACTTCCCTGTGCTTCAGTTTCCCCAGCTAAAACATGGAGAAAAAGATTGTGACTCCCTTTGTAAAATGGAGAAGTGCTATATAAAAGATAGGGATCATGATAAAGCGCTATTTATTCTAAGGAATATCATCATGGCCTTCTGCATGCAAGTGAATAAAGACCTAGTGAATTCACCACCTGCATTCCCTCAAGTTTGGTCTTCATTCTCCACATTTCCCAAAGAACAACAGTCCAATGAAAATAATGGACAGGAGGGAAGTGTCGCACTCCTTAGCAGTCCTAGACTCTATGTTCTCCTCACAGAATTTTAGTTGTTCATTTTTTATTAACAGCGTCCAAACATAGCTTTTCTTTGTTCCTCTAAACACAGCTTTGGAATATGTGAACTATTTTGTCAAGGCTAAGTATACAGTACAAGCACCTACCTACCCCCTGTGGTTTCTCACGTTCACTGGTTTAAAAGCAATGAAAAACTGTTTCCAATTATTTTAAGTGTAGCAACATAGCTAAAAATGGATTATACTGACATCCAAAAAGCTGATACTGGTATCGGCCTCCAGTGAAGCTATTCACATGCTTATGTACTTTCAGGAATGGGGCTTACAACCAAATATATGCATATATAATTTAGGTAGACTGCAGTCATAATTTCATGTACAAATGGTATGGTAGGAGCAACTGACAGGTGACAACAAGCTGCGGGAAGTAGTAGATACACTGGAAAGCAGGGCTAGGATTAAGAGAGACCTCAGTAAGCTGGAGGATTGGACCAAGAGAAATCCCATGGGGTTCACTAAGGACAAGTGCAAAGTCCTGCACTTAGGACAGAACAATGCCATGCACGGGTGCAGGGTGGGGACCGATTGAGCAAGCACCAGCTCTGCAGAAAAAGACCTGGGTGTGACAGTGGACAATAAGCTGATTATGAGCCAGCAGTGTGCCCTTGCTGTGAAGAAGGCTAATGGCATACTGGGCTGCATTGGTAGGAGCACTGCCAGCCAATTGAAGGAAGTGATTCTTCCCTGTGTTCAGCACTGGTGAGGTTACATCTGGGGTCCTGTGTCCAGTCTTGGGCCACCTGCTACAGAAAGGATGTGAAACAACTGGAGATAGCCTAGCAGAGGGCAACAAAAATAGTTAGGGGGCTGGGGCACATGACTTATAAGGAGAGGTTAAGGAAACTCATCTCACTTAGTCTGGAGAAGGGAAGAATGAGAAGGGATTTAATAGCAGCCTCCAACTCCCTGAAGTGGGGTTCAAAAGAGGATAAAGCTGGACTGTTCTCAGTGGTGGCAGATGGCAGAATAAGGGGCAATGGTCTCAAGCTGCAGCAAGGGAAGTTTAGATTAGGTATTAGGAAAAACTCTTTCACAAGGAGGGTAGTAAAGCACTGGAACAAGCTACCCAGAGAGGTTGTGGACTCTCCATCCTTGGAGGTTTTTAAGACCAACTATACAAAGCCTTGGGTGGGATGATCTAGTTGGGACTGGTCCTATTTGAGCAGGGGGTTGGTCTAAATGACCTTCTGAAGTCCCTACCAACCCTAATTTTCTATGATTCTATGAAATAGCTGGGAAAGAAGCTAAGGGCATGCATTCAACACAAACAGGCAGCAGGTGTGCACAGTACATCTACTTCCATGTGTATGCCCTGCCATTCAGACCAGTGTTTCAAAATTAGGCACCTCTTGGTCTACGTACATTGGTACAGTTCTTCAAAAGCTCACAGCATTCTCATTTAAGCAAAGAGCAGCTCTATTTTGGGCAACTAAATGATACGCATTTGCTATGCAAAAAAAACACAAAACAAAAAAACCTCAGCATATAAGCTTCCTTAAAGACCGAAAGGGTCTTTTGGAAGGGGAGTAGATTTGAAGGTCTGTTTTTTTCCCCCATTACTTTGTTGTAAACTCATGGATTTTGTAGTTATATGCTTTGTACATAACTGGCCTTCAGCCCTCACCAGACAGAAAGAATTAAATAAACATTGTATTTACCAACCAAAACATTCTGTACCCATTTAAATTCTTATTCAAGCTGTATGTTGAATAAGCAGCATCTCCCATATAGAAAAGCCTTACTGAATTGTATAAGCTCATAATGTACATGTCCTGTGAAGTGAGATATTCATTCCCCAACTTTTCCTCACTCCTTAAAAAGGACGGCATGGGCGCAGCATAAGACAAGTGCATGGATGTCCTCTACAGATCTCCCTCAAGCACTCCAGCATAAAGAAACATCAGGGAGAGTCTGCAGCACCCCGTACAGTGGAGGATGTAAACAGCCACGAGGACCAAAGGGCAGCTCAAGAAGGCAACTCTTAGGTGGTCAACTCTTAGATGACACCAACTGTGCTAGTGTCTCTTGACCCATAAGGAATCCCAAGATCAAAAAAGCACAGCGATAGCTCTAAATCACCACACCACCACCTGGCTCACCCTTGGTTACATGCTGTATACTGTCTTTCTAAGTGGTGCAGCACTGAATCGAACTCCTGGGCTCTGAGAGAGAACACCGTCTTTTCTTGAAGTTGGCGAATGGCTTTGCAGGCTTCAATAACAGAATACACCATATGCTATTACAATCTACAGGGTGGCTCCAAAACCTATTTAAAAAGGTGGCAGGAAGAAAAAGATTATATTCTACAGGATATTTCCAATTAGGGCAGAATCTGAAAGTCAAACACATGAGAGCCATGTGGTCTGAATAACCATGATCAGGCTATAATTTTGTTTGACCTTTTAAAACCTCTCTAACAGGAAAGCAATTTTGGCTAGTTCTACCAGTGGTCAACAAAGAAAGATTTTACTGTGCTATAAACAATGCTGAAAAACATTTCTACTTAATAAATAGCCACCGCCCACACTACAATTCCTGGAATATTTGCTGTGACAAAGGCCATCGCAAGCAACAAAGAACAATAAGGAATTGAATTTGATTGATTGTGTGCATTATAAGAAAGGGAGGATGATTTGGTAGCTGAAGCTATGCATTTGGGCACACAATAGCTGGGCTTATTTCCTACTTCAGCCAGTGACTTCCTGTTTTACTAAACTAACTTATTTAGCCCCTAATCCGAATAATCTTACCAACACACTTCACCTTTGGTGCACTATTAGTCTCAAATAAGACTACTAATAAGCTTACTGTTAAACACATGCTTAAATACCTTTCTAAACTGAGGTCCTTAACTGCTCTGTGCCTCAGTTTCCCATGCTTGATAGGACAAGCCACCCTGCTCTGTGTGTGCTCTGTATGAACCAACTGCTTCCCTGTGGTGCTAAGTGAGCACCCTGAGCTGCTGTTCCTCATGGGCATGCTTATTACCCCATGCTCACGGTCACTCAGAAGAAGCTAAGCTGCCTCATTTCTGGCATTTGGCATGTGTGGGGTGGCTTCAAGCTTTCCATGCACGCTTCTCAAAAGCTATAAGCATGGAATAGATCAGGCATGTCCTGTGTCTGTTGTGGCCCCAGTCATGAAAGCTCTAATGCACCCATGATTTCACTGGTGCCACTCATCCCATTGATCCCAAAACTATGCACAGCCAAGCATAAGCATAATTCATTGGAGAATCTGTGCAAGAAAAGATCTGTGTCTAGGACACTTGGATGTTAAGGCTAGACCTCCAGGACAACAGAGACCAAAGACCCTCACACAATTTTGGCCGGAGGTCCATGACTTACACTTGAAATACAGGGGCAAGACCTAAAGAAGGGTGATTTGGGCCCAGAAGGTTGTCAAATATCTCTGCCAGCTACACAGATGGTTTAATAAAAGATACTGCAACTCAGACATTTCCTGGACCATCACAGCTACAGTAAAACTCCAGCCCTATCAACTGTACTATAGACTTTATTTCCCTAAGGTGTGCAGTCTTCATTTGAAAACAGCAACTGGTAAAGAACACACTGCACCTCCAGGTGAATGGCAACCTAGTCCCCCTATTAAAAAACACATTATTTCTCATCCTGAACCTATATTTTTTGCTCAATAAAAAGCAATCTGCTATCAGGAAACCCATGAAGACACTTATGGAACATAGTCAAATCACCCCTTAAGGTTTTCTCCAACAAACTAAACAGACTGAACTTCTTCTGTCAGTCATTATTTTGGCAGAATTCCCATATCTCAAATCGCACTTAATTTTTCTTCAGTCTTTTCCAGTATTTCAATATCCTCTCTCAAATGCAGACACCAGAATTGGACATTTCATTCTAGTAATGAGCTCACTTAAATTGTGTACTATGCCTAGGCACCTGCTTAACATTCCTCTTAGGATAATATTTGGAGATCAGGCGGCATCTCTTATGATAGGTTTGGACAGTACGTCTTGACCTCAACTGGATCCTCCAGATGCTAGTGTACTAAGTTTTATAACATGAGGAGTTAACCAAGGTAACGATTACCTAAATTAAGACAGAGATCATTTCTGCATCGTTCTTGAGAAAGCAGAATTTGAATTAAAATTCTGGACTGAGATGAATAAAATGCAACTTTGAGAGAAAGCACGAGATATAAAATACTCCTGATGGATATGAAGATCCCACAGGCATTTAGAAATCAAGCTTATTTATAGTTTGCTGTCATCTCAAAATAATGTCAAATACCAGTTCCAGCCACAAAAAAGGCTTAAAGTAGATAGGAAGTTTTGTATTTCCCTGGTGCTGAAAAAGAAGATTAAACTAAAGATCTGAATGCATGGAAATTATATGCCAGAGTTTTCAATGGGTGATCTTATTATTGCAAGCATCAACTTAAATGATCAAGCTCGGAAAAAATAAGAGAAGGTATTCCTGCAAAATGATCTTGAATGAGTAGCGCTTTGAGTAGAATTGTAAATAGTTTCTACAATGCATTTATTACCCTGTCAACAATAAGCCCACAAACTCAGGATGATCTAGGCTTCAATTTGGGATTCCTATTTTCAAAATCCTAATACAAAAAAATATCTAAAACAATTGCATATTTTGCATTAATGTGTTTTCCCGAGTCGAAAGGAAACCTCTCTGGCCGTACTCACTATTATTATCTGCATGAGAAGCGTTTCCACAGTCATTTAAAACAGCCATGAAGAGACACATTTAGACACCTAATATGCTTTCCTGCTTATTCTGAGGTCTGATATGACGACTTGGAATGGCAATATTGAAAATAACAGTGAACATCATAACAAGCCACTTGAAAGAAATGGCCTTTTGAATGGATTTTTATTAGCCACACAGCACAGAATTTTTGCCAATCGGAGTTTGTTCAGAGACAAGAAGAATAGGACTCGATTGTTTCTTTCCTTCAGTTTAAAAACTTAAAACATGAGTCTAAAGCAAGGAATTAGCAAGCCCATTTTGCTTTCCTTGAACCTCAACAATAGCAAAATGCCTTTGAAAATGAAAGCATTGTAAGAGTCAGTTCTAAAGCTCATTTAAAGTCAGTGGAAATACTCCGCCCAGTGACTTAAGGCGGCTTTGAATACACCCCTTTTCTAGGACAACAACTACTGTACACTGTGATAAGCAGAGTCAGAGTGGTACAGCATTTGGAAGGGAGACCTGAGGTTATTTGAAAATCTGGATCTCCAGTATGCACATAATGGGCACTACAGAAGCTTCGATGCACAGAAACGTGGGCACAGAACCACATTATCTGCAGGTGCAAAAACATGCCAGACAAACTGGAAGCCATTCCAGAAAGTCAGCCCCTGTACAACAAATTTCTAACCCCACTTGGTAACATTATGCAAAGTGTCATTAAGACAGCAGGCAGTAAAGCAGACTTCCTTTCCTATACTGAAGTGGTGCCAACAGTTGCCAGCTTAAGTAATTCCTAGAGACACTTTCTCTGACGGAGGAAACAGCTGCAGAACTCCAACGAGCCCCCAGAGGGGCTGGAAGCGTGTCTGAGGCTGCTGATTCAGACTTGACAAATCAATTGTAGAAGACCTTGGCTGGCACCTGTTGCCTTGCCTGATTGCTCTTACTGCCATTTGCTTTGATGGGACTTTGCATGCAATTGCCCATGATCCTCTGAAATATTACTCATAAAGCTGTCTTTAAAGGGTAGCTGTGCGAGAAGTGTAATAACTTACACTTTTGTTTGTTCAAAGGCATAATGCAAGAGCCACATTAAAGCCACAAAGAAATACACTTCTGGATTGTAATGATTCACTCTACAAATTAACCCAAACATAAACTGTAGCTAAGCAGAGGAAATAAAAGTGCATCCCAATTGGAGAAGCCAAGCACAGATACTGAAGCAAACAATCATTTGCAGGTATCATTAGCCAAATCCAGCCCTGGCGCAATACTTTTGACTTCAGTGTGACAGCTTGCAAGAAGGCCTGCAACCTCCAAAGAAAAGGTGCAGCAGACACTGCTTTCTTACCTGTATCCTTCAGCCCTGGTTCCCCTGCCCCTCCTAGAATTAATCTTTCATATTCCATTGAATCACCAGTCTCTCTGTTCTCAGCATGAATAAATTTTGTACGGTCACTGTCCACCAGGAACCACTCTGAGAATATGGACTTATTTTAAATTAAGCCCCCAAATGCCATCACACAGCAGAACTATTTTCTGCAAGCTACTACTTCTAAAACCAAAGTATTGCAAGGAACACGGTCTGCCTTAAACCCCACAAGGTCTCCCTCTCCCTATGTTCGGTTTTATATTTAGACAATAATGAATTATTGGAGACACATGCTGGAGGCACGGTTGAGCAGTCATGCACATAAAGTAGAATACAGCAACACAAAACGTACAAGAGGTGTAAGCAGAGGGCAGGAGGACCCTGACAAGATGAGAAAGACTCTGTACCCACAGGGGCAGTTTCTCTGAACCCATTCGGAAAAATCACATTATAGTCTTAATGACATGCTTAAAAATATATACTCTTAAATAAGAGACTGTGTAAGAACAAGAGACTGCAGCACAGAAAAAAGGCTCCTATTCTACTTGAAAAACATCCGCTTATTTTTAAGATGCAGAATTTATGGGCCAGGCCCTAGCTAAGATCTAAGAGCTCAAAATGCTTTTTTCTTCTCTTTCAGGCACAGAATTTCAGATTTATTCAGTAACAGGAACAAAAACATCCAGATTTTCAAGAGTGGCCAAAACTGAAGTAAACGTATCTAATAGCTTGTTATTGAAGTTGTGTCTCCAAACCAAGAGTCAGACAGCCACTTCAGCTAAGTACAGACAGTCAAAAAGCCAGAGGCTGAAATGATTCAGTCTTTCCAGGTTAGTTTAAGCAGCAGAAATTGAGCTGAGAAGTAAGTGAACAGACATTCACTTTTGATTCAGGAAATGCAACCACAAGCCTGCAGTGGCTCAGGCCAGAAGCCAGGGGACACAACAACACACCTTGCCACCTGCCAGCTACCGCCAAAGGGAAGGGACTGAAGCTTCAAGGCTTCCCCCCTCCGGCAGGGGGGGTGCGGCCAGGCCCCAGCCCAGGGACTGAGGCCAGGGGTGATGCTTTAAACCCAATGCGGCCTGCGTGAGACCCCGGCCTGGCATAAGACAACAGCAGGCTGCTTGCTCCCCACTTGAGGGAGAGGTAAGCTTCTGCCAGGCTGAGGAGTGGGTGGGTGGGTGAGGAAAGAGGTAGTGGCACTGAATTCATAAAAGCTTGAACAAGAATACAGTCAGCCCTTTGACTTGCGACACAACTGGTTCCTGAAAACTGGGTCTTAAGTCAAAACCTTGTAACTCGGAACCAATTTTCTCATAAGAAACAATGTTATAAATGGGGGACTGGTTCCTGAATCAAGGCCTAATACCCTATTTTCACAAAAAAATACCCCAGAATTTTGTACTCGATCAATTATAGATGAGTAATATAGCTGCATTACATGTATTTATATTGTAAATAACAATCATATTGATTTGGAAGGACTTCTTTGAGGTGACTTTGACAGTGTTTTTGAAAGACGCTTGGTTGGACTTTTTGAAGGGTTCTTGGCTGGAGTCTTCCCAGGAGTCTTGGGTGCAGGTTTTTCTGGAGTCTTGTCTGCTTTCTGAAAGAAAGTGTCCAAGGAAGTTTGGACAGATGTTCTCCAGGGAGATGAGCAACACAGCAAACTTGTTTGCTGGCACGGTGTCACATTGGATCAAGTGTTGTAAAGTCAAAACTGATGTCAAAGTTGAAACAGGGTGTCAATTTATAAATGCTGTAAGTGCAAAATGTTGCAACTTGAAATGTTGTAAGTCAAGGACTGCCTGTAGTCCTTTCTCTGAAGCAAGCATGTATTGAACAGAGCAATTTGCAACCTCAAGCACACAACAAAGAACCACCAAAAATCTTTGCCTAAGCAAAGATACAGTGCAGTAAAACACAGAAAGCCTTGCACAAGTCTTATGTAATCCTGAGGGCAGTGTCTCTTTACAATCCTTTTTGGAGAATCAGCAGGAGGTCTCAGGTGTTGGAGTGGAGGTCCCATAGGCCTCATCTCTACTTGGGTTTTTACTGCTGCACTTATAGCCCCTTCTCCCCCTTGGGTACCTTGACATTTGGATGCTTGTCACCTACACCACCTTTGGTAGGACTCTTATGCATTCATTGTCTTCCATCTCTTTTTAGGTATTCCAGTCTCCCACCTTTTACAGGTTCTGCTTTATAACGTTCTCCAATTTCTTTGGACACACCAGCCCAAGCAGTGCCTCTCTTGTTTCCTTAGCTACACCTCTCCAGCACGTGTGTGATGATTGTGCCAGGTCTTTGCCAACACCTCCCACCTCTGAGTCTGGTCCTGCAGGGCTTGGCCCTGTGCCCACAGGTGGCAGGGGACTAGGCCTTGGTGTGCTGGTGCCAGCACACTGAGCCAGGGAAGGGGGGATTAAAGCCCCTCCCAGACCCCAATCAAGGTTTGCTTTGCGGGGAGACGTCCCTCTCAGGCTGTTGCCCCTCCCCCTCCCCTGCACTCCATCCCATGCCCCTGCCCCTTCCATCCCAGTAGGAAAAAGTCTGGCAGGGGCTGCCACCCTGGGCTGGCCCAACTGTAGTCCCCAGCCAGGTTTCCTACCCCACGCCCTTGTCAGCCAGCCCTCACTGCTCCAGCTAGGGAGCAGAGGCAGAGGGCCGACCCTGCTCTCTGCAGCACAGAGTACAACACAGCCCAGGCCTGCAAAGCATCCTGGGATACCGGGGGACTCTGATTTAATTTAAACTAGAAAGGGGTCTAGGACAGAAGTTTCATAAACTGGTTTGACCTAAATCAGTTAAGTCTGCTACTACATTCAGCCAGGTTTATCTTAAACCAGTTTCAGTCATTTTGAAATGGGTGTATGTGCACTGAACTTCTGTTTAAACCAGTTTCTGGTCAAACCTAAAATTCCTTTTCACTATGGTATTGCAACACCAGTGGGGCAGACCAGTAGCACCTGCTACAGGCCCACGGCAGCAGCAGATTTTTCTGCTCTTCTGTCACCTGCTTCCCCACTTTCACCTTCAGACTGGCAGTAGGTATAGTCCACACAGGCAACTACAGGCTTCTTACTCCCTTGTGTAGTTAAGTGACATGCAGCAACCCTGCCCTAGAACAATTTGGGCATTCACTGCCAGCCATTAAAATTTAGATACTGCTCTGGAAAAGTGGATCCTGTGCACCTACCATGTGATATTGATCCCAGCCCTGTACTGTGTATATGCAGAGTTGCTGTTTTAGTGAGTGGAGCAGGAGAGATCAGGCTGCACGAGCTCCTATTTAGAGATGCTTGCATTTCTGAGTTCTTTGGCACACTAAGGAGTTGATAAGAGATACTTAGTGCCAGCATGGTCTTGAGGACTATGGAGAGAGTAGATAACCATCTCAGCTCTGAACAATAATTCACTGTGTGGTCTGAGACAAATCACTTTGCTTCTCTGCCGCAATTCCCCATTGGTAAAATGAAGATGATGATAGTACTTATCATTGCTCAAAGGTCAATCCTGAGGTACTGCAGTCTACACAAATGTACAGCACAATAAAAGCTAAATGGTCTTTAGGGTTGCAAACAGCTATCCCATCCAACAAAGCACTTCAAAACACACTGTCAATATTAAAGCATTACTTCTTTATACTGATTCAGACCAGCTGCAGTCTCCATTTCAATTCCGCATGTAGCAGTTTATCATGAAGAAACACATCAAACAGAACATTTTAATGAAGGGTGAAACGTAAGGCTACTTCTTATGAAGTAATAACTGCTCACATATGAAATAAAGCTCTGAAAGGGTTTAAGGAAGCACAATGAACTCAGATCAATAAGCTGGGGAGAAGGCTGTTTGCTAGCAAATCCTAGCCCAGTGGCTCTCAACCTTTTTAGACTCTAGGCACTGCTCAGAAAAGGCCAGCGCTTAGCCATTGCTCATTTTTTTGACTACAGAAAAAAAAAAATGGAGCAAATCTTATGTTGCAAAAAACTCAAAAAGGCCACAGCAGGGCAGACTGTTTTTGACCCTATCTGAATTTCTGGGCTTATCATGGGAATCTTATTTGTAGACCTAACAGTGCTAATATGCTGCAGCACCCTGGCTGAGAATCAGTGCCCTACAGCCTTGGCAGGCTGCACAGTTGATTCATTCCTGAAGCTGTTTGTCGGTACAATGTCATACTCGCCACCACCGAGGGATATTCAGGAATCAAACCAAGCCACACTAACCTATGTTAGGTCAGTGTGGGTCTGTCACTTGCCCAGGGAGCTCCACAAAACTGTGAAAGAAGTCATCTGAAGGGTTTTATGTCAAGCAGTAGAGACTCATGATTTTACCATGAAAATGTCTTGGTTTTACTAAAACCTGCTGATAAACCCCCACACAGGCAAAGGTCACTTACATCCCACACTTTGGCATTTCAAAAAATGTCAATGTAAATGTGCCTGCCAATACTTCTGCTCAATATATCAAGGATTGCAGTAAATCATCCAGGGGCTGCCTGATAGTTTTGCAAATCTCTGCCATCATCCAAATCAGAATGGGTGAGAAGGCCCCTGTGTATTTTAAGTAACTTTGGGTTTCGCTAAGCAAAGCATAATCTGCCCCACCATCCCCACCCTTTTTTGCACATTCTGTGAGTCCATTTCTATTGACCTCTGTTGTGTCATTCTGCTGCTTCATGGCTTCATAGTAAAGTGCTACTACTTTAAATTAAGATATAAAAACAACACCATTTGAAAAGCTGTTCCAGGGATTTGCATTACAACCATCAGTGACTTTATTTCTCTGTATCTTTGAAATTTTACTTCTAACACTCATCCAAGTGAGCTTCTCCAAATGGCAGAAGTTAGCCAAAATGGATAAGTGGATAACAAGATAAAAGGCCCTGTTACACTAGTTATCTTCCTATTAGGTACCTCTGAACAAACAGTGCTCATATTAAGATGAATCTTGTCTTGAATCTATCCTCTTTCCAGACCACAGCCCTGAGAAAGCCTGCACAAGTAGCAGAATGCATTATACGACCCAAAAGACCCAGCCGTAGCTGCCATGGGGCCCTAAAAGAATTGATTTTTCAGGAATGGAAGTATCACACCACAGCGCACCTGTGACTTTGTCACTGGTTAGAGAGAAAATGAACCAGCTGAGGTATTTATGAAAGTAACTAAAAAGCCCCTTTTCAAGGCCATACACACCAACATATGACCTGGCAATGAAAAGCAAATGCAATTCAAGAGCAACATGCTCTTTTCTAACAGCCACAGTCTTCTCTCTTACTGGCCTATATTATTAATTCTTCACATTGCTGGCCACACCCTCAACCCTAATTACGTTAATCCATTTTTTTCACTCTCTCAGACTAATATTGACAACATGAAAACCTTGTGGAGCAAATGAACCACTTTTGCTTAGGCTTTTACCTGGTTAATGCATTATCATATGGGGGCATGTTTTATATAGAAACCATTAGAAATGAGTCAAAATTCTAATTTGACAGTCTACTGGAAATGAGTTGATACTCTTCATTCTGAATCACAGAAATCACAGAAAACCAGGGATGGAAGGGACCTCAGAAGGTCATCTAGTCCAACCCCCTGTGCTCAAAGCAGGACCAGCCCCAACTAGACCACCATAGCCAAGACTGTTTAGCCAGGTCATAAAAACCTCCAAGGATGGAGAGTCCTTAACCTCTCTGGGTAATCTGTCCCAGCACTTTGCTACCCTCCTAGTGAGGAAGTTTCTCATAACAACTAACCTCAACTTCCCCTGTTGCAACTTGAGACCATTACTCTTTGTTCAGTCATCTGTCAACATTAAGAACAATCTCCATCTGCTTCAGAAGACCTCTTCAGGTAGCTGAAGGCTGCTATTAAATGCTCCCTCAGTCTTCTCTTCTCCAGACTAAATAAGACTGGTTCCCTCAGCTTCTCCTTGTAAGTCATGTGCCCCAGCCCCCTATTGTCATTGTCCTTTGCTGGACTCTCTCCAATTGATCCCTTCTGTAGCGGGGGGGGGGGGGCAAAACTGGACAGAGGACTCCAAATATGACCTCACCATTGCTAAACAGAGGGAAGAATGACTTCCCTTGATCTCCTGGCAATGCTCCTATTAATGAAGCCCAGTATATCATTAGCTTTCTACACAACAAGGGCACAATGTTGGTTCATATTCAGCTTACTGTCCAGTGTAACCACAAAGTCTTTTTCTGCAGGTCTGCTGCTTAGCCATTCAATCCCCAACCTGTAGTGGAGCATGGGAGTCTTCTGTCCTAAGTGCAGGACTTTGCACTTATCCTTATTGAACCTCATGAGCTTTTTTTTGGTCCAGTCCTCCAATCTGTTGGGTCTCTCTGAATCCTAGCCCTCCAGTGTGTCTACTACTCCCCCCAGCTTGCTGTCATCTACAAACTTGCTGAGGGTGCACTCCATCCCATTTTCCAGGTCACTGATGAAAATACTGAACAATACCAGCCCTAGAATGAACCCCTGGGGCACTCCACATGATACCACCTGCCAACTAGACATTGAACCATTGACTACTACCCTCTGACTCCAATGCTCCAGCCAGTTTTCTATCCACCTTATAGTCCGTTCACTCAACCTGTACTTCCTTAGGTTGCCTACAAGAAGGTTATGGGAGACCATAACAAAAGCCTTGCTAAAAATCAAGGTATACCACATCCACTGGTCTCCCCACATCCACAGAGCCAGTCATCTCGTCGTAGAAGGCAATCAGGTTGGTCAGGAATTACTTGCCTTTGGTGAATCCATGCTGACTGTCCCTAATCACCTTCTGCTCCAAGCGCTTAGAAATGCATTCCTGGAGGACTTATTCCATGATCTTTCTAGGGACTGAGGTGAGGCTGACCTGTCTAGTTCCTCCTCCTTCCCTTCCTTTTTCCAATCATCCAGGACCTCTTCTAATCGCCAAGGGTTTTCAAAGATGATAACCAGCCACTCTGCAATCACATTAATTCCCTCAGCACCTCTGGGTGCATCCCATCCAGCCCCATTTACTTGCACACATCCAGCTTTTCTATATAGTCCCTAATCTGTTCTTTTGCCACTGTTGGCAGCTCACCTCTTCCCCAAACTGCTGCCAGGTGCAGTAGTCTGGGAGCTGACCTTGCCTGTGAAGACAGAGGTGAAAAAGCACTTCAGCCTTTTCTGCATCCTCTGTCACTAGGTTGCCTCCCCCATTCAGTAAGGGACCCACACTTTCCCTGATATTCCTGTTGTTGCTGACATCTCTGGAGTTACAAGTGTAGATTTCTAAGCTGTTGCCAGAAGATAAGGAAACAGAACATTTGGTTTCTATCTGAACTCTGTGAAGTGGCATTAACTGATGCCTTCCAAACTCTTAATAGTTCCAGTGGTTACAGTTTTCAGTCTCAGCACAACCCCCACCCTTTCCCACTGGTCTGAAACGAAGTAAAAACCCCCACAAACACAAAAAAACAAACCCAAATTTCTAAGGGTACAAATGATTAGCTCCCATGAACTGACTGACTGTATCTGTAGGATCAGATTTCACGCATGGCCTGTTCCTGCAGATGGAGGCTAAAGGAAGACATCTCAACCCTGATGAGAAATTCTTAATATAGTATCTGTGAGAGTACTTTTGTTTGAAATTAATTTGCTTTTTAAAGTACTATTTAACCAAGAAACTTACCCTGGTATGTTCTAACCAACAGTTTTCAACATTTTCCAGACCAAGATCCCATATCGCTATTGAAAATCAGTTCATGTTTGGACTATAGCCCTGGGATTGGTAAAGCCTAGCCTTCCTACCTGCCCCCAAACTCTGATGAGGCAGTTTTTGGGGTTCCCCAATCCCCCCACCCCTGGAACCACAATGCCCCATAGACACATCAACACCCCTCCCCAAGGCAGGGTTGCTAGCCCTTCCCTCTCCACTCCCCCGACCTGCTAGGCCTCTACCCACCCCGAGTTACCTACATGGAATTCCTGGCACAGCTGCATGACCACAGGTAGACCAGGTGCAGCACATCTCTTCACAAACTTGAAGGTGCAACCCTGCCTTTCCTTCAGCCTGACTTCAGCCTAACACAGCTAACTGCTAGGCCTGTGTTGAGCAGCTAGTACTTGCTTCAGATTTGGCTGATGCAGGGGACAGGGATTTGATTCAGTGATTCTAATCACTGTCCTGAATTGATTCACCTGAATCTGATTTGGAGACTCAGCTGCTGCCCAATCTCCGAATCACTCAGGCCACTCCCCCGCCCACTCTCCCAGCCCCAGCAATGGCTGCCCCGCCCAACCCAGATCCCAATACTTTGAAAAAAAAAGGCCAGATGCAGGGGGGGAGGGGGCGCACGCAATCCCCGCTGCCCACCACTGCCCCACACTGTGTGGGGGGCTTTTATGAGTCCCCCATCTCAGCTCTGGCCCTTTAAGGAAAAAAAACAAATTCCCCTGAACTCACTGGTTCCTGACTGGCAGGGGGCAATCCCTGCTGTCATGCACCACATAGGGGGCTCTTCCACGAGCCCCCCAAAGTCCTGAGGCTACTGCAGGAGCCAGTGAGTCTGGGTCTTTTTCAGGTTTTTCTTCTTAAAAGACCAGAGCTGGGGTGGGCAGGGCAGCTATGGGGGGTTGGGGGGGCTTATGGCACAGCCTGGCAGCACCTGGTGAATGGTTTTAAAAAAAAAAAGGGCCAGGAGTTGGGGCAGGCAGGTGGGACAGCCATGGAGGGGCTGGTGGAGCAGGAGGGGGTCAGGCTTACCTTCAAGATATTACCCTAAGCAAATCATAACAACAATAATTAAAGAAATCAAGCCTGAAAACTGGAATGTTACAACCTTCTTTTAGGCAATCCAATTAAGAGCATATGGATTAGGAGGGGGGAAAAAAGTGTTTAAAAAAAATTACACTACCAACCCCAAAGCAGCTACTATAAAAAGGTGGCTTTTTTATATTCAGCATTAGAATATGGGGAACATTAGAGCCAAGAGTCTTACCACATCAGCATCAGTGTGCCCTTTAACATTTTCAATGTTTAGGACTTGTCTGCCTACATAGGACGATAAGGTGTGAATTAACAGCGTACAAACTATTTTCCACTGATTTCCATTACAGACATTTTGAATGAGCTGCAGCATGGGTTCTATGCACTCAGCTCAATCCAAAAACAAAGTAAAAATTATGAAAAGCAAAAACTCAATTAACAAAAATCCAAGTGCCTACTGTAAAAGTAGTACTTTGATACAGATGTCAAGGATAAGCAAAACCATAGCAATTCTAAAGGATCTCTGGAGTTGGCTGCATTACGCTGAGCTGAACTTAAAAGTACACTAGAAGTGTTTATACACAAAAGTTATTGCAGATTCACACACAACTTTCCTGTGCATGAATATATCTTGGTAAATCCTCAATCTGCTTCTTAGGAGCTCGCTCCACCTCAAGTAATATTGAGACACCTATCAGAGAGACTGAAGGATCAGCAAGTCTTGTTTTAAGGTACCAGTTAGTATATTGGAAAAGAAAATGGATGAAAAGATAAGAAAAGTGAGAGAATAGGAGGTCAGCAGATACAGACTAAGGTTAAGACTCAAACTGATCAGGTACATGCCAAGTCAGTCAAAGCCAAGCAGGATCTCTAGTCCTAAGATTCAAAGGACACTCACTGTGATTTATTTTTACAAAACAAAGTGTCCTACCTTTTAATGTCCAAACATAAATACAACCAAGCTTCCTTCAGTCAGAGTCCCAACAACCATACAATAAATTGTGCCTCACCTTGGCAAAATGTTCAATCAGAAGCAAACACTTGAGGACATCTCTCCTTCAGACTGCCCCATTCAAGGCCCAGCTCCAAACAGAGTAAGCTACTTAATTAATTAATGCCCCATACCTGGTTCAAACCATCTCTCCAGCTCCCATAGGGAACACCTGTGCCCATTATTCTAACCCAAGGAAGAAGTTTAACCCCTTCCCTGACAATTTCTGAGAAGGGGGTATGGTTTCTTTATTACCCTTTGGGATGAAGTCTAGGGAATAAAAACATTATTGGATCTCAAGGATTTTAAATAAACTGCGCGTTTCAATATAAGGCCCATTATGGATGCTGCAAATAAAAAGGGACTCCCAAGTTAGGAGTGCCAATGGCATGAAAGTGGTTGTTGACAGCCATTCATCAGGAGACAACGATTACATCTCATGAATAGATTAAAATGTAATGGTTCCATTATTCCCAATTTCACTTTTCATAATCACAGCACCTGGGACTTGGTGAGAGTGAATCTCCTAAACAAATTCTATAAAACACAATTGCATTGCTTTGCAGAGAGAAAATTGGAATGGAAAAGGGGCTGGAGAAATAAATTGCAAATATCATAGACATTATTTAGTAAAGTAAGTGGTGGGTCAACTCTGTGGATTTTCAAGGTTAATTTTTAGTCCAAATTGAATATAGCAACTATTTAATATGTCTTACTGTGCATTACTTCCATTGGGTTATACTTTAAGAGAACACAAAAACTTGTCTAAATACAAAGCAATTGGGAAAAAAAAAATGCAGACCCTATTCATTGTGCAGAAATTTTTCCTTGCCTAGGAAGAGCATGTGTATTCTCTTTTTAATGTTTTATACACCAAACAATGTTGAGTTAGCTGATAAATTAGAGTGAAAAGTACTCTTTAATGGAAATGCAGTGTTCTCAGAAAAATGCTGATAAACGTGGTCGTTTGCAAACTGAATGGGAATGCTCTCAATGGGCTATGATTCATTATTTATTTCAAGAGATACATCACTCAAAAGTAATACATTAATATCTACCTAATGCAAATAATGACAGAGTACTGGCATAGCAAAGCCAAACAGAAAGAAGAATATCTCGTGGCTTAAGTCAAAAGTATTGGTTTCATTAGCAACTTGCCTCCATGTAAGCATAATTATCTGACCTTGAGCTCCTTTATGCTACAAGAATAACACTCATAAAAGAAGAAGAGTCAATATTCCAGGAACGTAGCTGCTAATATATGTGCAATGCACTAGTTCATGGAACAATTTGGCTACAATAGGACAATTTATAGGCCTAATACTTCAGGAACGATACTAGGAATGATATCTGCTTCCAAAAGTAGAATTTCTTGACAGTAGTCACTACATCAGTGTGTGCCAGTCTGTGACCAACATTAGGATCACACAAGAAAGTCAGCAAAACTTGTTAGATCATCTGTTTCAGCCAAGGCAAGCTCAATGTGCATTCCTCCAACAATGGATATATCAGACATCAAACTAATTTTAGAACATGTCTTAGGCAAGAGGCACCAAGGGACACCAAAGCTTTTACAAACTTTAAATCACTTCACCAGCTATTTTGGGGATGAAACATCTCATACATAACAATTCCCTCCAACACAGATTGGTAACTCAGTGGTTTTATGCATCTCTGGAAGATGTACATTGGTGATGTCCAGTATTTAAAGACTTGAAATGAAGATTCATGACACTGCAGAGGAAAATCACTTGGATATAACTGGAATATAGCCAGAACATAGGAGTTAACACCAATATTATGATGTCTCACAAAAGAAGGGTGGTCTTCAATATGCTGTAACATATCATATGAAAAGAAAACACCTTACTGTAATGAAACAACACTGTGCAACACTGGGTCCCAGTGCTGGTAAAGCCCTAATTCTGAAAGAAAATAACCAAGTCCAGCTGTCCTTCACTAGTTAAACCCAGGGAGATGATTGTGGCAGCTGGTATCCACACAAGTTCAACTCACAACACATTTTTTTTTTGGCAAAAAAAATTATTTTGGCCTCAGTTGTGCTTGGCTTTTCTTTTCCTCCTCCTCTCTAAACCCCACAGGGATGTACAGTGAAAGCTCTAAAAAGCAACAGCCTTTAGGTAATTATCACATGAAATATTTTTTGCAAAAACAGGTAATTTTCCTTGCAGTTTCTGTGCCTTGCTCCCATGGATAACGGCAGCACCACCCACTCACCTCCACACCATGGTGCACATTTAATAAGTTCTTACCAGATCAAAAGAATGAGTTGACACAGATATCCTGAGCTAAATTAGAGGCATTTTTTTTTCCACTTACTGCCAGAAAACAAGGGAAACAAACCTACATATAATGTAAACAAGAAAAAAAAAGACTGCAACAGAAAGAGCTGTTTATGTTTTGGTGGCTGCAATATAATGCTGCAGGTGATAGGCAGGATCCTTCCTTTTGTGAAAGACAGCTGAGAATTAACTGGAGGCACAGTGAAAGATAAAGATGATCTTTAAAGAATGAATATGTGGAAAGTGCCTTTGAGCTTTTTTGTTCTGCCAGATTATTCTCACCATTGGAGTGTCACAAAAGTAAAACATTTAAAAAACAGTGGGGCCAGATCATCTGCTGGTGAAAACCAACATAGATTCATGGACTTTGTAGGAGCTCTCCCACTTTACACCCACTTAGGATACGGCTTATGCTGTGGGTGTTCAGTAGTACTCTAAACCATTCCCTTCAACAATTTGCATTATTGTTATGCAGCAAGCTTGCTTGCTTTTATATAGATATATACAACCCCCCCCACACACATACACTTCTGCTTCACATCATTCACTCCTCTGTCTCTATAAGGTAAGCAACTAATTAGCAATGGAAGTCATCTTGAGAGCCTGTCTTATGTACCCTTTCTCTGGTTTGTTTGTTTCTTTAAAGACATTTGCAAAATCCTTGGGTAAGCAAAATGAGCTGATGCTCAATCTTTCCTCTCTTTTGTACTGGTGTAAATAAGGAGCAACTTTTTCAACAAGAGAAGCAAGATTCAGAATGCATCATAAATGCATTTGGAACAAACACACATTAACCAACACCCAAATACCTTTTCTCTGCACGTTGGAAACTAATGGTCCATTAGCTGGGGAGTAGATAGGACGTGGGTGGAGCCCTGCATTGACAAGGTCAGTTTTTTGGAAGTCAGTTTTTGGAAGGACGTTTCCCTCTACTTCCACAGGAAGGAAGGGAAGTAGGTGCATCTTTGAGAACCTATTCCTGAGGCACTCTTGTCTCACCCCAGCATACAGCATGGGTCTGTATGTATGTCAAAACAATTTTAAGGCATGTGTTTTTTTTTAAATGGTTATTTTTTTCTGAAAATGGCAGGTCCACTGGCAACAAAACCTGAATTCTTCCATTTACCATCCATTAGCTGCCAAATCTCCCTCTCCTGCCAACAGAGGGACTTGGAACTGATCTTCAGCGGTCTAATTGGGTGAGGCCCCGTTTTAGCTCCAGCGTTTCCATTTATAACCAAGTGTTCAGGTCAGACCTTCCAAAGTGAAAATCGTTATATACCTGTTTATCTGAAGTAAGAACCTGATAGATCATCTTTGACTCCTCCTTCTCGTGGAACTATTAGGACATAGAGCAGCATGTAATGGCTATAACAACAAGCTGGAAGCCATTTAAACTTTATCGGTAAAATCCTAGGCTGTTTAAGTCAATAAAGCTGAAATTTCACCCCATATGACAGCATTTGCAGAAACAAAAACTAACCCAGTGGAATCATCTCTGGGATCTGTTTGTAAACCCCTCAGGCCAGTTTTACTTCAGGTGATACAGTTACAGATGAGTAACACCACCAGTAAGTAGAAATGCCATAAACCAACAACAAACTTCCCTCTACTTCTACTTTCTGGAAAACAACATTTTCCTTACATATTGCTCAGTTTTATTTTATGACCATTTTGGGTACGTATGTGTTTATCACAACAAGGTTCCAAAAAATCCACCGCTTATAAATGCAATTGCTATCTGTAACATTCAAGATAATCCTTATCCAACTTGTTATTTACCACTTGTCCTGGATTTCTACTTAGTGCAGAAGGACTGATCTTTCAAAGACAGCCCAAACCTCCTGATGAGTAAGGAGATTCAAGTTCTGTCAGGCAGAAAGCTTAGTCTAAAACTGTATCTTTGAATGAGCACACAACTGTTAAGCAGAAAGAAATGCCCAATGGGTAAAATATAAGATTACATTAATGAAAGGTAAACTGGGGACAACTGTCAAAGCAGCTGACTTGATGCATCTTACTTAGAGGCAGACATCAAAACTTTTAGGCAGACTCAAAATTAGAAGTCTAAGCAAACTGGTAGCAGAAAAATAATGCTGGCTTAACTCACTACTGGCTAGGGACAGAAGGTACATATAAACCAGTTTAAGTGATCAGAAACTGGGGTTTAAAACTGTGACAGAATAGATGTTCAGTGCACATAAATCAGTTTCAAAATGGTGGAAACTGATTTGAGATAAACCTGGTTGAGTGTAGTATCAGACTTAACTGATTTAGGTCAAACTGGTTTATGAAACTTCTGTCCCAGCCCCCTGCCTGGTTCAAGTTAAATCACAGTCCCCCAGTATACAAGCATTTTGCAGCCCTGGACTGGGCTATACTGTTTGCTCCAGAGAGCAGGGATGGCTCCGCCGCTCTACTCCCTAGCTGAAACAGTGAGGGCTTGCTCACTAGCCTCACTGCCCCCCCTCCCCTGGCAAGCACCTGCTGGGGTCTGGTGCCACAGAAGGGGGGTTAAACTTCCCTTCCCCTGAGTACAGAGCTGTCCTGCCCTGCTTACTTAGCACTGACTGCAACTGTTGACTACAAAATCCCAGACGCACCTGGAAGCAGGAAGAAGAAATGATGAGCAACCCTTCAGAGTCCTACTGCTGTGAGTCTGGACTGCAAACCCGAGAGATTTTAGGAGCAGCAGGACAAGGAAGTGAATACCCAGCCCATGCTGGTTACATTCCAGAGACCTGTGCTCTAGCGCCCCCAAGCTTCTGGCTTGCACCACTACAGGCATGTGGCTGCATTTCCTGAATCAAAAGTGAATGTCTGTTCATTTGCTTATTGGTTTAATCTTTGCAGCTTAGACTAACCTGCAAAGACTGAATCAATTTAGCCTCAGGCTTTTTGACTGTCTGTACTTAGCCACTAAGATCAGCTCAATATAGAAGGAACTTCCAGTGGCACAAGGGAGTCATAATATTTCTTATATTGCTTTACCTTCTTCCAGAGGCAAAATTCCTCTTTAAAAGAAGCAAGGATTTCTTAGGGTGATAACTTTTATTGGACCAACTATGTAGTTGGGATGAAGTTAGACAAGATTTTGAATACAAGACATTCTTTAAGAGAAGGGTAGGATTTCACAGCTGTTGCTATTCTATACTCTACTGGCACCACTGACCTTCTCCCAATGGAGGGAGCACAGGTCTTATGGTTAGAGCCCAGTGAGGGATGTAAGAAAAACCCTTACTCCTTTTGTTAAGCCATTGTATGGATGCATAGTCTTCAGCAGTGGTTCTCAACCTTTTTTGTACCAGG
>NW_017729020.1:2004267-2006008 GCF_001723915.1 Gavialis gangeticus | reverse complement strand
CCAGTCCCCTGCCCCACCATGTGTGGTGTGGGGGGGAAGAGGGAAAGCAGCCTGTGGCAGGCTGGGACTCTGCCAGCCTGCAAGGGAAAACCCATGGTTTCCCTTTTTTTCCCATTTTTAAAGTTTGTTTGTGACCCTTCATACACTCTTGCAACCCACTTTTGGGTCATGACCCATGGGTTGAAAAATGCTGGTCTACAATATGTTCTAAATCTTAGTATGGACTCCTGATCTTAAATTGCCCTTTGCTTTGTTTTATCCCACTATGCCTTTGGAGTACCCAAACAAATTGTTTTTCCTTCTTGGTGCTTATACCTTCCCAGTCCAAGTTATTACACTTCCCATTTCAGTCATCCTTTAACCAGGCTATACATACTTAGTTCCTTTAATCTCTCCTTGTAAATCATTCTCTCTGTTTCCTTAATCATTTTTGTTGCCCTTCTCTACATTCCCTCTGGCAGTACTCTCCTGCCAGCTTTGCAGTCTATTCCTTCTTAGTTTCAAGTCTCATTGCCAAGTTGGTAACAGAAGTGAGATATCAAACATTTGGATGCATCATATATTTTGTAAATTATAGTAGTAGTTCTGTTGTACTACTTTGACCTATTTATTATGTGGTGTTTATTCTGCCTGTTCATTGCATTCTTCTCCTGCTCATAATCTTGCTAACCTGCAAGGAGTAGAAGGATGGCCAGATAATCAAAATACTGAATACTAAAAAGGTCAACATAATACAGCACAGTACCTGAGCTACCAGAATATATTAGGTATTAAAATTTTGATATCTCATGCTCTGAAAAGAGAGCAAGAGGGAATAAAAAGAGCAAAGGATGGAACATTAATCCATTCAAGTGTCAAAGCCTATAATGAGAGAAGAAAAAGGTACATTCTGATCTACTCATCTTAAAATCTTCTAAGAGAATGGATTACCAACATCAGCTCTGAGTTGGACAATCAGGGAGGGGAAGGCTTTCTGTCCCCAGAAAGATCACAGTTGTGGCAGACCCCTGGACCTGATCTAAATCCTGCTCCACTGAATGGAAACATTCCCATTCAAGTGGGCTTTGGCCTTTGGGGGAATATCAGAGTGAGAAGGACAACAAAGTAAGATTCAACCGTAGAGGGCCCTGCAATGCAAGGCCATTGCCTTTGATCTGAGGCTTTCACATTCAGGATCTTTTAGTTAAAATATATGACCTGATCTCTCTGATCTTAGGGTGCAGACAGAAGAGCAGCTCCCCTTTGCAACTCATAGTGCTATGAGTTGCAGCAATCACCCCAGACCCAACAGAAGTTCACTGTTGGGTCCCAGAGTTGCGGATTCCAGCTGTTTGCTGCAAGCTTACAGCCGGGTCTCCATAGCAATGCCACTCCCCCTTCCCAGCCAGATGCTGTTTTTAGAGTGGGGGCGGGGTGAGCAGAGGGAGCTCATTCTTGAAGTCCCTCAGCCAATTTTGGAGGGTGGGCTGGGTAGATTGGAGTTCCCCCAGCTCAGGAGAGAGAAGGGGGATACCTCCAATACACCCAACCCACCCTCTAGCACCAGCTGACCCCCCCTCCCCATACCAAACTCCCTCCACTCTCTTTTTCCTCTCCCATTCTGAAAACAGTGACAGGCTGGGAGCTTGGCAGACAAAAGTTACCAAAGACACTACATTTTGTAACATTTTTATCTGATACCTCATACAATGAAGGTTCAGATTCTCATAGTTTCTAGGGTCGGAAGGGACCTGAGCAGATC
>NW_017729020.1:2003499-2004256 GCF_001723915.1 Gavialis gangeticus | reverse complement strand
TCATCCTCCTTGGTCGCACAACCCTGTAGGGAAAGAAAATATCTGTCAATGTCCTCCTCCGCTTCTCTGATTCCCCTCTGATTTCATGGGATTGGGCCCTTTTAAAGTGGTCTGCAGCCATGCACTTCTGTTTGATCATGGCTGTACACTCCTTTCTGGGGCCAGATAAGGCGAAAATTGTCACTTTTGTCTGCAACCTCAGGCTTCACTTCATTCTGAAGCAGAATGAAAGTCTTAGGTTGTTTCAAGGCATCAGTGTCCCGTTAATACTCCAGGGGAAGAAAACCTCCTTCCCTGCATGCAAAGCAGTTGCTTTATAAAGAACATGGCTTCACTTCCGGAAACCACTCTATACTGAATAGTGCAAATGTAGCAGCAGGGATCAAGTTTAGGATTAGTGTTTCCTGTGGTTACACCCCTTTGCTCTGACCTAGAAGTCCAAATTGTTAGCCCAAACAGGCTCATCAACTTTTAGACATTGCCCGATGGTCACTAGAAAGAACAGGGACACTGCACTGAGACACCATGTGTTATATGAGCAAACAGATCTCACTGTGCTTTTGCACACAAATCCATTTACTCAGCATGTACATTTTTACTTGGGAACAGTAACCTCTGTGACAAATATTCAAGTTTTCTTGAGTCAGAGCCTCACTTCTCAAATACTTATTTCATTAAAAAATAAATAAAAAAAGATTGGCTTCTTGCTTGACCACAGGCGGGCAAAATACGGGACTGTGGGTTGGATGCAGCCCTC
>NW_017729020.1:1997320-1998499 GCF_001723915.1 Gavialis gangeticus | reverse complement strand
CTTGAGTCAGAGCCTCACTTCTCAAATACTTATTTCATTAAAAAATAAATAAAAAAAGATTGGCTTCTTGCTTGACCACAGGCGGGCAAAATACGGGACTGTGGGTTGGATGCAGCCCTCCAGGCTATTCTATCTGGCCTGTGGGGCCCCTAAAAAATTTAGAAAATTTATATTTATCTGGTCCTGGCTGTCTGTCAAAGATGACAGGAGCCAGGGACACCAGGACCCAGGGGAAGCTGGCGGGACTCAGTAGCAAGGCCAGCCTGGCCCCACCACGCCCCCAGAGCCCTCCAACCTATGCTTCCCCCAACCAGAAGCCTCTGCCTGCCACAGCTTTTACCACTTCCTTGCATGCCAGCCAGCTGCTCCAGCACCACATGGCCCCTGGCTGCATCGCCAGATCATGGGACCCATGCCTGTACCCTGCCAGGAGCAGGATGGTGTGTGTGCATATGTGTGTGCATGTGCCAGCATGCATGTTCCTGCACTGAGGGGAAGAGAAAAACAGACAGAGCAATGAGGGAGGGACAGTGTGTGCGTGTGTGTTCATTGGGTGAGCCCCACACTCACCCCACCATACACATGTACCCAACCCCTCTTGCACTGCCATACACACAGGCCTCCAGACCCACCCCCTCACACATCCCAGCCACCCTCCATACACACAGTCCCCAACAAGCACATCTTGTCAATTAGCAAGGAGTCAGGGGAGGGGCACTCTGAAGTGGTTTGGGCCAGAGTACACGGCAGTCAAGGGGAAAGAGACTTAACGGTGGGAGTCTACTACAGACCTCCCAACCAGGGAGAGGAGCTCGACCTGGAATTCTTGGGTCAGCACAGAGAGGTACTGAAGTCTAAGGATGTGGTACTCATGGGGGACCTGAACTTCCTGGACATCTGCTGGCAAGAGCAGTCATCCAGGTCTGAAAGCTCACGTAGGTTCTTAGACAGAGTGCAGGACCTCCATCTAACCCAGGAGGTGCACAGCCCCACCAGGGGAGACACCTTCTTGGACCTAGTGCTGGCCACAGGTGATGACCTGGTGAGGGGGCTGCAGGTGCTCAACCACCTGGGCGACAGCGATCATCGCCTGCTGGAATTCACCATCCAGCGCAAGGTGGCAAAGGCATGCAGTAAGGCAGCGGCCCTGGATTTTAGGAGGGCAAACTTCAACGAGCT
>NW_017729020.1:1991999-1996243 GCF_001723915.1 Gavialis gangeticus | reverse complement strand
TGTTTCCTGCCATGGCAGGGGGTCGGACTAGGTGATCTGCTCAGGTCCCTTCCGACCCTAGAAACTATGAAACTAAGCCCCATACCCACCCACACTCCACATATCCACATCCACCCCACACTCACAATCCCACACTCAAGCCCTCCCCCACACCAACAGCCTCCCATAAACCTATACACATCCCCCCCAACAATTGACAAGAGTAAGACTTCATTTTAAGCCATTATATACAATCACCGCTATATACACTACACAAACACATGTAAATCAAGACAAAAACATTTTCTGGAATCAAATTAATGAATGTTGTAGATGTTCAATTTTTAGAATATAATTTGGTATTTTTCTGGTTCTGAGATGGCAAAACCCCTTGCTGAAAGGAGTACTTTTGCGGGAAAGAAGAAGACCTTCTGGTGGCAAAGATTAGGGGTTAGGGGACAGGACTTCCAATCACAAAATGGCAACCAGGGGGCAGGGCACCTGTCAAGGGGTGAGATTACCAATGCGGCCTTAAACTCAGTAAGTAGTCCTCCACCCAAAGTAATTGCCTGCCCCTGGTCTGCAATCTTTACTCAGCTCACTTACAATTTTTTTTTTTATCCTGTCAGAAAACTTCAGTTTTGTCCAAACTGAAGTTCTCCAGGGAAAATATTTACGTCAATTAATTTTTTTTCTTGTAATTTTCTGATCAGGAAAACATTCAAAACAAAAAAATTCCATTTTGAGGTGTCAAATTGTTTTGACAAAAATCACTGGAAATTTCGGTTTCGGCATTTCAAATTTGAAGCATTACACTTTTTTTGGTAGTGTTGGGATGATTTTTTAAATGTGATGGCCCAGGAAAAATGTAAGAGGCAAGGATTTGGGGGGGTGTATTTGGGAGGTCTGAGATGTGATGAAAGGCACCAAAAGCTTGTTAGTGCCACTTCCAACTAGCCAATTGGTCCAATAATAGGTATTATCCACAATTTGTTTTTTGTTTGTTTGTTTTTGTTCTTTTGACTCAATTTTCTGATTTGGAATGGGAAGTGATTTTTGAAAAAGTGTAATTCTTCATAACAGCAAAACAATGTTTTTCAAAGCATTCTTCTAACAAAGGTTTCCCAAGGTCTCTGAGGTAAAAGAGATTCTAATATAATGAAATAATCAATGATACATTCAGTAGCATATATAATGTTTTAGCGGTTCTGCTATTACAGGGATATCACTGCATATACATTATACTTATTTGTTATTTCACAGCCCTACCCATTGTTCTCAAGGTCAGAAATGATATAAACTGTCTTAACTACATTTATGTGGGTTGGCCTGACAAGTGACAGTTGTCAGGCTAGAAGGGAACTGTTGAACGATGATGAATTCAGTCCTTTGGCTATGCATCTGTACAGACTGAGAGCTTGGAGCTGATAGATGGAAAAGCAGTGGCAGCAAACCAGGACTTCATTAATCAATTAAATTCATTTTTCATAGTAGTGTAATGAATATCCAGGGACTGTTTAATGCCAAGGATGGAAAATAAATAAAGCAGAGCAAACTTACATTGAGAGTAAAGATCTGGAAAAGCCTTATGCAAACTGTAGGAATAAGTCATTGTTTTTTTTTCTAATAATCAATCCTTTGTGTAAGAGAATGTCTAGTTCTCATGCATAAGAGAGCAGTGGTAGTCAAAAATGCAATTTTTAATATAAATACAAACTTGCTCGATGCTTAGTGCAAAACTAGATTTTTTTTGTCTGTTTTTGTTCAATGTTTAGCCTAAGTCCAAGATACTTACAAGTCACTAATATCATTTCTAGGGGACTCCAGAGTATTTTGGAGCTCAACTGTATATGCCTTAAAGGAGTGTTCTTTTCTCATTCTTTCCAAAAAGAACCAAGCACTCACCCTCTGAAAAATCAGACTGTTTTCAAGTGTCTCATGCTGGGTACTAGGAAACACTGAAGCCCCTCCTTGTCCTACATATATACAGACATATCATTGCCTTCTGAAACGTTTGGTCTACCTGCATGTGCAAGATGCTTGGACAATTTTAAGTGATTTCTTGGCTAATGGAAATACATGAGAAACAGAAATCCAAGTGACCAGGACAGATTACAAATCTCTGCCTAATTCTCACTGCTTTGTACCCCTTTTATACCTGTATAACACTGTTGGAATCACTCACTGTCACTCTGCTCGAACAACACAGGGATGAATCGGCCTCTAGACTGAACTCTGGTAAAACAGATTTCTGACCTTTTGAAGATCTCCCCATCCCACAAAGTGTGCTTTTCTCTACAATACAGAAGCTCCTATTTCTCATGCACATGTATTGGACGTGTATACTCTGCTTAATATCCTTGTGTGAATATTTATGTTGCCAGAGAGATGACTTTCCAGTTCCATTTACTGAGCTTCAGAGAAACTAATCAATATCATAGTAAATGCTACAATAACTGCATGTTTATGGATTCCAATTAAAAACACACAAGAGGAGCAGATATGTTAACATAGTGCTTTTCTACCAAGGCACAACAGGTCCTATACATTTTAGAAGGGCTGGAATAAGACAGAATTTATTTAAATGAAAGCCATGAGAAAATGGAAGTAAACTCCCTTGGAAAAAATAATTGCACCATTAGATACAGAAAGCAACTCATGAACTTATGTCAGGGCTTTGCTCCCATCTCAGCCAGTTACTAGTGTTGATCCCCCAATTTAGTTCAGTGTGTTTTGCACCAATGCAATTCACTCTAGCTTTGAGTGGCAATGTAAATGGCACCTTGCCTGGGTTTATATCAATGCTTTTCAGTAATATATGTAAAAAAAACCCCAACAACGGACCTCTCTCTTGATGGAATTTCATAGTGTGACCATTCAGAGTCAAACCACACTTTGAAACACCAAGAAACAAGAGATTAAAACACAGGTAAACCCTTATCTGGAATGCAACATATACTTCCAAAGATAAACCCAAGCTCTTAACTTCTAATTTCAAGACAGAAAAGACTCCAGCACTAGAGACCAGATCCTCTGCAAGTTTAAACTGATATAAACGCTACTGATTTATACCATCCAATGACCTGACCTTAAATATTTAGTTCACCTGTTTTGACAATGGGATATTTGCTGAGTTATGAGATAAGTGTCAGCTAGTAGAGCAAATAAACAACTAGTCACATTCCCTACCACCTGACGGAGGTATTTTGTTCCTTCTCATTTAAAGAGCAGACCACTGATGTTCTAACTACACTGAAATGGAATACAAGCTATTTCTCTACAGAATCACAGTAAATTTATCAAAAGGACATACTGTACCCAAGCTCTTATCTCTCAATTTATGGGAGATATTACATTAGCAAAACTGAATTAGGAAACAGAGCAGAAGAACTCCCCAGATAAAACCAGCAGCCTGGAAGGTCCTGTGTTAACCCATTCAGTGTAGGAGTTTACTAGATAAGTAGGCTGCTATAGAATTTTAAAAAACCTAACAAAATGCCATAACAAATCAGCATGGAGAAGCAATAGACAAGACTCATTCACAGTATGAGCTACTTAATACAACACAGTGCATATGCTAGAATCTTGCTGTAATTTCAAGTCTTTACTTTAAAGAAAAAACTAAGGTTGGGACGTCTATCCCTGGCTATGGAGTTAGGTACTGCACTCGCTTCGAAAAAACAGACCCTAAACTGATCCCCTCAGTAGTACATTGCGTCTGTAAGAACCTTCTACAATGGGAAATTCTATGCCAAGTAAATTTTGTTTTAATTAATATTTATGGTAGAGATGAGTGAATATTTCATTAAAAATAATTTACTTGGCAATTTTTTTTCATCTGTGGCCAGCTCATGATAATCTCTCAAAAATAATTCATCAAAAGCTTTCCATGAATAATTCTTGATCTGTGTATCCAGAACATGGACACAGTGCCACAGAATGGCACCTGAAAAATTTATGCTTAGAATGAGAGGGCATATGGTCTTGGGAAGGTAGTGGAAAGGGCTTGAAATGGGGGTTCAGTTTGTCCATCTGCCACAGATTCCTATATAATGTTGATGTGGGCAAGTTAAAATTTTCTCTGGCTCCTTTCTTCATCTGTGAAATGGGGACAGTCTCTCTCATCTATTTAGACCATAAAGTCTTTTTAGGGAAGCACTGCCAATGATTATGTGCATATGCAATGCCTTAAATGACAGTGATTTGGACGAGGGGGTAAAAAGCACCCTGTTCAAATTTGCTGATGACACTAAGATGTGGGGGGA
>NW_017729020.1:1984687-1991345 GCF_001723915.1 Gavialis gangeticus | reverse complement strand
TTTAAGAGGAGGTTAGATGAACACCTTGCTGGGGTCGTTTGACCCCAGTACTGTTTCCTGCCATGGCAGGGGGTCGGACTAGATGATCTACTCAGGTCCCTTCCGACCCTAGAAACTATGAAACTATGATAGGCATTCTCTCTTTAGACCATCTCATCTGCAAACCAAATTCAGCAACATCTGTGGTGATGACTCACAGGTCTATTCATCTTCTTCAAACCAGTGACTTTGTATCCACATTAAAATCCTGACCTCTCTCTCTGGCATCTGCTCACGGCTCTTTCGGCATCTGCTCAAGCTGAACATGGCTATACAACAGGTCTCCTAATGTTCCTCTCCAGCCCTTCTCTTTACAAATGTGTTTGTTGATCACTGTCTCTAAGACCTCTGTCTTGCCTGGCACTTGACTCTCTTGGCATCTCTCCTTAGCCAGTTTCTTCTCATCACAAACATAAGTTTCTTAGCTTCACTCTTAAGTTCTTTCCATGCCATAATCCCAGAGTGCTGAGGCCACACTGACTGGTACTATCATTGTTTCTTTGTGATCTATGCTCTGTCTAGCTCCTTATTATAACTTTTCAGTGTCTCTGGAACACAGCCTGCTTTCTCGTTTCTCACAATACAATGGACCAGGACATACAATCCTTGAATAAAATACCTAAGTGAAAGGGCTCCAAGTTGGGGCATCTAAACATAATTTTATAGATATAAGGGGCTGGAAGGGACCTCATGAGATCATCAAGTCCAGCCTCCCCCCCACCCATTTGGCAAGAAGTCAGCTGGGATCAAATGACCCCAGCAAGAAATATATCCACCTGTTTTTTGAAAAGTCCAGAGTAGGTGCTTGCAACACCTCTGGGGTGAGTTCGTTCTAGATCCTGGACACACACGCTGTAAAGAACTTTTTTCTTATGTCTAGTCTAAATTGGTCTCCTGGAGTTTATGGCCGTTAGACCTTGTTATCCCCTGGGGAGCTCTGGTGAACAGCTGTTCTCCCAGGTCCTGATGTACCCCTCTTATGTAATTGTAGGCTGCCACAAAGTCCCCCCCAAGCCTACTCTTCTCCAGACTAAAGTATCCCAAATCCCTCAGCCTCTCCTCGTATGGCCTTCCTCCCCAGGCCTTGGATCATATGCGTGGCTCTCCTCTGTACTCTCTCAAGCTTCTCCACATCCTTTCTGAAGTGGTGGGCCCAATATTGGATGCAGTACAGCAGCTGCAGTCTCACCAGGGCCAAGCAAAGCAGGAGGATGACATCCCTGGTTTTATCTGAGATGCACTGGTGGATGCACGCCAGAGTTTGGTTTGCTTTGCCAGCCACAGCATCGCATTGGTGTCTCATATTCATCTTGTGGTCAATCAAGACCCCCAAGTCCCTTTCGGTCATGGTGCTAGTGAGTGTAGCACTGCTGAATCTGTAAGTATGCTGGTGGTTCTTCCTACCGAGGTGCAGCACCTTGCACTTCTCTGCATTGAAGGCCATCCAGTTTTGGTCAGCCCACCAAAGAGTACTGGCCCAAGTATTGAGCCTTGAGGGACTCCACTGCTCACCCTGCATCACACTGTTTTGCTCCCGTCAACTAGTACTCTTTGGGTCCAACCCCATAGCCAGTTGCCTAGCCATCAGACTGTATGATAATCAAGACCACATTTCCCCAGCTTAACCATGAGGACATCATGAGGAACTAGGTCAAAGGCTTTCTTGAAATCCAGATATATAATGTCCACATCATCTCCCTTGTCCAGGGCACATGTTAGCTGGTCATAGGAGGTGATGAGGTTCGTTAAGCAAGACCTGCTAGTCACAAAGCCATGTTGGCTGGCATTCAGAAGCTTGCCTTCCATTAGCCTGGTGTTGATGGATCTCTTGACAATTTTCGCCAGGATTTTTCCAGGGATGGACATCAGGCTGATTGGTCTATAGTTCTCCAGGTCATCCCTCCTCCCTTTCTTGAAGATAAGGACCACATTGGCTCTTTTCCAGTCATCTGGGACTTCACCCAAGCACCACGAATTTTCAAATATCTCTGCCAAGGGGGATGCAATGATATCTGCCAGCTCCTTCAAGACTCTCAGGTTTTTTTAAGCCCACTAATGAATCATCATACACTCAGGGAACAATAACTCTTAGCAGTGAACTTCAATTGTGAACACTCACACTCTGATTTCAAACTTAGCCTCCTAGGAAGGTCCCATATAACTTGTGCTCACAGCTATTGCTTCAATGACCATTCCTAACTAATGAGCTTGTTCTTTTCAAGAGAGTTAGAACTACTCACCCAATGTGAGATGCTTGGAACTGCCTATCTAAACACAGTTCAATATAGCTTGTTGCTCTGAAAAGGGAGCTTTGAAGAGTACGAGAAAAGAACTACATGTCCACTCCTAGTGTAAAGTCTGATCCAACTTGCATGTGAATGGATACAAAGATTACCAGTGAGGAAGGTCAGGTCCTCAGCTCTCAACAGTGAATGCCAGTTCACTAGGAAGTCTACGTGATGTAGATAGCCATCCACTAAGGCTTGGACGGAAGCTACCTACTTCTTCCCATAAAGTACTAAATAGGTCTTGGACAACAACAGCTTTTGATTCACATTAATCTGGTCTGGATGTGCATAGACAGCAACCTGGCAAAGTCTGTGTGTCCCAGGATGACACTGTTCCCCTATCATCTCATTTGGGGCTGAAAATATTGTGTTACAGGACAACAGTTTGCTTGAACAGACAGAGGAATAACCAAGATTTTGGCTAATTCTTTCCCCACTTCAGAGGGACATAATTACCTTAAACACTGTTATGTGCCAAACTCCCCCTGGGTTTTTGACTAAAGCAATTTTCTTTCCTTTTGGGAAATGCGGATTAGAGAAGTGTGGCATTTTTGAACCTATGAAAGACTCATTTAAAGCTCTAAGTGACTGAAAAGTTGCTTGTTTTAGGAAGAACAGACCTCATTTCTCACATTTAAGCTTGAAAAAAGAATAATGTTAGATAATCCTGACATCACACAGGATACCTGATGGGGCAATTACTAAGCAACATAGAGCTAACGACATTCAGATGTGTTGACATGGCATGTGAAACGATCATTATCTAAGTGAAATAGAAGCAACTGCCATATGCTTTATTGCTCTCTTGTGCCCTGCTTATTAGGCTGGGAAATGTATTTACTTTTCTTTTTTCTCAATTGATGCTGAAGCCTCAGCATTCATACCCAATGACTAAAACACCACCAATCTATCTTCTTTATTCATTTACATTTAAACCCTTGGAATAGTCTATTTTCCTCCTCCATTATCCAAAGCAGATTGACAGCTGTGAGCCCATGGTGGCTATGGAATTGGTATCATCTTACAGAGTGTTTTATCCCTAGGCTGCTAATTTTAGTATGGATCAGAAAGGCAGAAATGGCCTAAAATTACTGGGTGAAAAGAGCAGATGATGTAAATTGGCACAGTAGCACTGACTTCAATTTCCACAAGCTAAGGAATTGCCCCGTGTCAAGCAGCTTCATCAAAGTTAGTGACTTCTTCCACATTCAGAATAACATCCGCATCACAAAATCCAGTCAAATATCTAAATGCATCCTTGATGCCAGTCATCAGCATAAAGACAGTCATAGAGAAGTAGGATTGGAAGGGATTTCAAGAGGTTACCTAGTCCAACTCCTTACCTGAGCCAGGATCATTCCTATCCAGACCATCCTATACAAATCTATAGTCTAACCTCTTAGCCAAATGACTGACATGACAAGACATAATGCCAGAACACTGCCACTAGTAAAGCAGAGGACCTTGATAGCCAACATCCTGCTACTGAATGGGGTTGCAAACTATACTTGAGAGATCCCAAGAATAGGACCATACCCCCTGCTACAGAAGAAGGCAAAAATCCCCACAGCCCATCCAAATCTAAGCAGGAGATAAAATTCCTTCCTGATCCCAAATATAGCAATCGATCTAACTCTGAGTAAAGGGACAAGATCATCTATCCAGGAACCTCTCAGTTTAAGTCCCACTAAATCCTAAACCAGAGGCAAATCAGCATCTCTGCAGGGGCAGAATCAAGTAGAACAGGAATTGCTGGTCATAGAGTTATCTAAATGACAGTGCCTGCTGGGGCTGCTCTTAGATTGGGGCACTTGACACACTACTAGTAGCTGAGGGCTGTGCTTTAAGTCATTGTGTAGTTTGGAGGACCCCAACACGCAGACACACACCTTGATTCAAAACAATTGTTCTAAGGGACCCCAGCTCTAAGACAGCCTCAGTCCTCAGGCTTTTTATAAATGTCACATTCTTCTTCCCATTCATTAATGCAATGGGTAGGGTACAGAAGACATCTGGAAATACTGTGCTATGAATGTGAAAATGGTGTGGCTGTGGCACAGATGCTGGTTCCTATCAAATGCTTCTTCATTAGGCTATTTAAAAAAAAGAAGTTTCTTGATTTGTGTGTTCATTTGAAACGCCATTTTATTTAAATCACTTTCCTTTCCCCTCCACTTCTCAGATAATAGCTCATTAATTTCTTCCTGGAAATCACAGTTAGAAAAAATAAAATTGGGAACTGACACAATATATTTCTAGATAAGTAACTTGGAAAAAATATATAATCAATAAAATCCTGGGTGGCAATAATGTAACCATATTAAATTTATGTTGTCTGTTTAAACAATACATTCCCTTCACCATTATTCTAAATGTTGCTTCAGGAGGTCTTTTTATAGACTATTTTTTTCTTTTTACTGTGGGACTGTAAACAGGCAGTTAAACTAATATTTTGATATGTTCAGCATGCTAGGTTCTGTTTTATAGATTCTTCTGATAAAAGCTTATTGTAGCTTCAAATGCTATCTTGCAACTTGAAAGCTATGCACTGCTAAAATTTCCTTTCCAATATACTTAGACTTAGCTGTGAGCAAAATAGGTCATGGCGTTTCACACAGGATAGGATGGTAGAAGGTCATATGGAGGAGAGTTCCAAAGATCCTAATCCTGCAACCCAATCCCTGTAGCTTTACAAGTCAGCAGTTTTCAAAGTGGGACCAAAATCAGACCCAGAGGAGAGGGAAGTGGCTTTCTGAAAGTTTTATGAATGTGCAGATACTTAGGATACTTGAATTTTGGTATGTAATGAATTCCCTAGTTCCCACACATCATTGTACAAGCTAGAGTGAATCTGGCTTATGTTCCAGTGCACAAAATAGATTAAGAAAAGGACCTTGCCATTTTGGTCAGCCAGGCACTTGCATTTCAAGTACCCATGCTCATCCTAACCCTGCTCAGCCTTCTTGCATACCTGAGCTCAAGTGAGTTGTACACTCTGCCCTCATTGAACTCTATTAATTTAACACAGGGAGAGCAAATCACCCAAAACAAGGTGAAGGAGCAGGAAAGCCACAGCCTCATTCGCAACCATGAAACTAGTCCTGTATCCATTAGTTAGATGGTTCTTCATTGCCCACTTTCCAGAGCAGGAACTAAGGCACAGAGAAACTGACTTTTCAAAGTCTCATGAAAAAGCCTGTAGCAGAGTAGGGAATAGAACCTAAATCTCCATGATGGCTACAAAATGGTATTTAGAGATTTGCTTTTGGGAATCGGCTTGTAGGTAAAGTAGATAATATATTAGAACAATGGTCCAGGGCAACAGCAAGGGTCAATTGTTTTCTAAAAGTCTGTTTATGACAGAAATTTCCTTCAAGGCCCACTGTGTCTAACACAGACAAGCAGCAAGCAGACACACAAGCTGGGAAACTGAAGACATGTACCACAGTGTTCCATAACAGAGATAAGGGACTCTGCTGCGTTGGCCAAGTCACAGTGCCCAATTGCCAAGCCTTTAATATTTCCGGCTTTTGGGAACAGAGAAAATTAGGAGAAGACCAGTAAAGCCCAAATTAGAAAGCGTGCATGTGATGGGCTTGTAAAACAAAAAAATATACTGACAGGACAGAACATGGACAGTCTGATGACCACAGGGAAAACAATCAATGATGCCCAGAGATAAAGAGTTATCAGAGGGGGAGAAAGAATACAAAAGGAAGGATTTCAGAGCAGCAAAGGATCCCCGAGAGGGGAACCCAGGCCCACCATGGGTCCTCCGACCTCCAGGCTGCTGACATCTGACATTCAAGAAAGAACCTCAGGGTGAAGCTTATGTACTGGCCAGACATACCTTGACTCTGTGACAGCTCTAGGACTAGTAGATCTGCAATTGTTTGCATAATTCTTATCTGCTATTATTGTGTATCAGTAAAATTTGCCTATTATCAAATGGAGAAGCCATGGTCAGTCTAAGGGTTTGGGTCCACCCGGAACAAGTTATCTGGATCATAAATTCAGTGCCAACACTCTCCAGCAACATGCTTTAGTCACAGAACTACCTTACCTCTCTAAAAAAAGAGTGAGGTTATGAATACTGGATGAGGTGATCCTGATGGACTTCTCTGTACTTAGCAATCACTTCCTGCATATCACTGTAGGCCCTAAGGCTAGTATAAGCTCTAAAACAGAAGACAGTGCCCCATGTCAGGCACATGCCAGTCAGCCTTACCTCAATCCTGGGCAAGCTGTTCGAGAAAATTATTCTGGCACACATACAGGAGGGGCCAGCAGGGAGCTGCATGCTCAGGGGCAACCAGCACGGGTTCATCAGC
>NW_017729020.1:1982442-1983894 GCF_001723915.1 Gavialis gangeticus | reverse complement strand
TAGGGTCTGGAACCAGCTTCCATGTGAGGTGGTGCAGGCTCCCACCCTGGGGGTTTTTAAGAGGAGGTTGGATGACCACCTTATTGGGGTCATTTGACCCCAGTGCTCTTCCTGCCATGGCAGGGGGTCGGACTAGATGATCTGCTCAGGTCCCTTCCGACCCTAGAAACTATGAAACTATGAAACTATGTCTAAAACAATCCCTGATACCCATCACATTTGACTACAATTTGGAAGTAGGGATACATCTATTTTAGTACGGCACCTAGCACATAAAGGGGCTCCTGTGCAGTCTTGTAAACAAGGACACATGGCGTTATGCAAAAGGCCTTCAACTGCTGAGACACAGATACAACAGCAAATATTATTCCTTCTGAGACAGACTAGACAGAAAATCCTGCTACCCAGGGAAGGAATATTGTCTTTTAAAAAATACTCTATCCAGTACTTCATTTCAACACTTCTCAGCGTTAAAGTAGGCTCTGTAAACTATGGCACCCACAGGGTAACTTTATGCTGCTGTTACAGTTTTCAGTCAAGTAAAATGATTTGCTACCCAGGCTTAAACTGTCTCTTAAAAACAAAGAGCCAGGCACTTACATTGCAAGTAACCAGGTTTGTTGCAATTGGAAAAAAAATAAAAGGAAATAGAGGATATTAACTCCCTTTCTTTCTTACTTTTATTGTCTTATTGATCAGGGGAATTACTATTAGGAAAAAGACTCCCTCATCACATCACTTGTGTGAGTGCAAGCTTATGTTCTGCCCCTGATGGATGAATCCTACAGAACTTAAAGGACATGAAACCAACAAGACTGTGCAGGCATTTAACAGGTCTCTGAAGAAGTGACTGTACCATCCTACAGGGAAAGACGGGTTATTCTAAGGGTGTTTTAAGTAATGGGATTGTTTTCATCAACTTTAATGGACTTCCCATTAGGCCCCTCATCATCAATATTCCTTACTGAAAATGTCTTAAAGCTAGATCATGTCCTTCATTCACAGGAGAATATAGATGAGAATCTCCCTTCTGTGCATCCATGGCCTATCTGGATTGTATTTCTGGGAGCAGGGAAGGAAGAGGAGGAAGAGGCAGGGGCTAAATGCCCAATATATGCCCCTGCAAGCAACTGGGCAGAGGAAAGATTCGCACTCCACTGTTCCATTCTCTCTCACTCCAGGCAGACTGCACTCTTAAACAAGCAACAAAGGGAGAGAGAGCTGCATATCAAAGGGAGGTGAAATAACTTATTCCCCACAGAACAGCACCTCTGAGGCAGAGTTTATTCCCACAGGCCCTCTCAGGCTAATATTAAGTAAAATAAAGGCAGGGCCGGATTATGGTTCAGCACAGCAGAACACTGCTTAAGGCCCTAGTTCATAGAATTAGGTGATGGTGTCAGAATAGCAGATTTCTGTGTGCGCATGTTTCTAGCACTACGATTGGGGGAA
>NW_017729020.1:1978247-1982215 GCF_001723915.1 Gavialis gangeticus | reverse complement strand
ACATAGTAGAGCCAGAAAAGGTACCACCTAGCCTTTTAACTCCCACCAAAGCAGATCAGAGGAATCCAATGCCTGAGCCCCTGCTTTGGAACAGTGAATTTTGTGTACCTGTGAGGAGCAGTCTTGATCCAAACCTGAGTCAAAGTAACCTTATAGTGCTGTAAAGATAGCTGACATTCTCCATGACTACAAGCATCTGAGTTAAACTCTCTCCTCTCCATTTCTTGGCAGGTGCCAAACAAAATCGCTTTGCTTATTTTTGCCAGTTTTCACAAAAACGTCTCTGACGCAGTTTCTGTGTGACTTATGTTTTGTTTTGACCTGTTTCCTAATTGCCTGATGTCTGCACTAGCATATTCAGAAAACTCTTTTTTGTTTTTAATAGCACCTCCTGCCCAGGCACTCACGAAAACATTCCCATGCTTGCTTGGGATGTGACCTTCATTTTCCTTTGTGAATATTCAGGCTAAAAACTGTAGCACCCTCAAGCACCAAAATCATCTGTCATTACTTCTCTACTCTTCTTTCTTAATGGCCTCACAGACTAAGAGAGATTCTGAGAGCTGTAAGGTTAAAAATTTCACAACGGGAGAACTACAATTCGGATAATAATAAACACAGTTGGGGAATATAACTGACAAGTCTTTATGTTGTGAAAAATACTCAAGTGCACAGTAAAGTGGAACAAACAATACATGTCTTCAGCTCTTAGAGGAAAGGGTGACTGCTTTCTCATGAAGTTTCTCTAAGAGCTCAAATTAGGCAGGTCAGATTCTTTGTCTGCAGACCTGCTCCGGACTTGGATAGAGCTGTAGCAGCAATGGACTCGACCCATTGCTTTTGTGGAAAAAAAAGAAAAATCTGACATTACTTCTTGACAGGTCACACTGAGCAAATTGGTTCAGATAAAATAAGGCAGCAGTGCTTTCTTCTGAGCCTGCACCAAAGCACAGTGTAAGTGGGTACAGCCTATTAGACAGTCTACCTGATGGGGATATATGACACATGAGTTCTCCTGGAGCTACCCCTGGGATCTTAGATAACCTTGGGCAGGTTTCTTCAATTCACTGGGCCTCACTACTTTTCCTCCCACACTTGGCTTGTCTATTTAGGCCATGAGCTGTATCTCCTTATAAGACCGTACAGAATCTATGAAAATGGGACCATGAACTTGGTGGACGCTAGGGCTGTATGAACCTTCGTGTGCCTATTCAATTCAGAAGAGATTCAACCTGATTCGGTGGCCAAATCTCCGAATCCAAATCAAATCAGGAGACCAACTAAAAGGTCTGAATTGATTTGAAGATCTTCTATATGATTTGGAAAAGATTTGGAGAGCTTTGGAGATTTGGGCAGTCCCCACTTGCCGCCTCAGGTATAGCGTGATGTTAACATAAAGTGTAATAGTAATGTAGCTGATGTTAACATAAAGTGTAATAGTAGTGAAATGTAACCATGTTAGTCTTGTCCTGTATGCAACCTGAAAGCTCCATTTTGTATCCTTCTGCTTGACGTAATTGAATGAACCCTGCATAGCCTTTATATGTGTGTATGTAAAAGGGTGAATGGTGAAAGAATGACATAGAGACGGGAGAAGAAGATTCAACTGTTTATGTAAGCAACAAGGCACTAAATGTGAGTTACCAGTCAGTAAACTTAATTAATAAATGGCTGAAGAATCCCTTTTAGGCCTAGGGCACAAAGAAGATAACAAGGAGAAGGAATGCACCCATCCTGCCAGATGGGCAACAAGAACACTTCAAAGCTGAGATAAGCTGAAGACAAAAAAAGAACAACAGCAAAAACAGAAGCTGGGTATGTAAAAACCCCAAAGCACTGAAACAAAGGATGCCAATCCCTATAAAATAACACTTTGAAAATGCCAAGTTGGGTGAGTCTCTTTCTCTGCTACTGTTTCATCCGAGCCCAGATGCATCTATTCACCCCACTTCAGCTGTTACCTTTAAATCTGCTGTCTTCAAATCATCATCATCTACTCAATAAGCCTGGGCTGGCCACCCTGGGCTGATATTGAGCAACTATTCCTGGTAACTATATCTGGTGTATGTGTAGATGAAATGGTTGTTTTGTAGGCCTGTGCGAGTAGGCAACTATTTGATCCAGCTTTAGATCTGGTCACTTTGGATGCCAGTGATCCGATCCGGAGCTCCGGACCAGGTTCCTGCTTTGATCTGGTTGAGGCTTTCGAGCCGCCTCAGAGATCCAGCCATAGGGTATAATGGGGCATCAATAAAATATTTATAACTTTGTTGTTTTTTGTCTGATTTGGATGAAACTTGCAGGGGTAGTAGCCTCTGCTGAGAGCATGAAGCTTCAGGATGATCGGTGCAAGAGTTCAGGGGGAACTGCACCCCAAATTCTTGAAAGCAAAACTCATGTCATGTGTATGTTTTATACCACAGGGGGGTGAAAACTGGAGAGGTGGTAGCCCCTGCTCAGGGTATGAAGCCTACCAAGTTTCAAGAAGATCAGTGCAGGGGTTTGGAAGGAACTGCACCTCAAGCTGCTTACAGGCAAAACTCACACATAAATGACCCTGTGTGTGTTAAGGCGCAGAGGGCTGAAAACTGCAGGGATGGTGGCCCCTGTGGAGGCCAAGAAGCCTGACAAGTTTCAAGGAGATAGGTGCAGGGGTTTGGGAGAAACTGCACCTCAAGCTGCAGACAAGTAAAACTCACGACATGGGTGACACTGTGTGTGTTAAGGCGCAGCAGGATGAAAGCTGCAGGGATGGTAGCCCCTGCTGCATCCAGGAAGCCTGCCAGCTCTCAAGGAGATAGGTGCAGGAGCTTCTGGATTCTGGGGCCCTGCACCTCTGGCTGCTGACAGGCAAAACTCCTGACATGGGTGCTTGGCTAGTGAACACCCATAGGTGCAATCCCACAAATTCTGCAAAAGTCACGAGCCAGAAGGATGACATTAGCTTTTATAGAAATCTTTTCTGGGGAGGGGAATGGGGAGGAGAAGACTTTTTTATTATTATTTGCTTTTTGTTTTGAGAGCATTTAGGAACCCATTTCAGACTTCTGACGGAAGCCCTGAGGGCTGCAAACTGACAGCTTAATGAAAGCAGGGACTTTCAGGTAATTTCCTTTTTCTGGGAGCTGAAGCCTTAAAAAAAGAAATCAAATCAACTAGCATAAGATTTACAATAAAAAGGTGGGTGACTTGGCAATTCTGCTATTGTAAGACACGTGATAATTAGAAGTGTAAACTAGAGTTGGCAGATTTTTCACTCTTTTAATTCTAATTCTAATTTATATGTCAATCCTGGAGCCTTCCAGCACAAACCTTCCCTTAACAAGAAAACAGCCTATTATTTTTAACCATAAACCAAATAAATGAACCAGGTAAGGGGCAGTTTTAAATCATGTATTACATAAGAGAATATTTAATACAACCCATGGCCAAACAAGCTTTAGAGGGACTCCCCAGGGGCTCCAAGTTAAGCAAAGCCGTGCTGGATCAGACTTGAGAGGATTGCTTGTCCATCTTGCTTTTCACTGGCTAGATTTGCTATTTCAGTCGATGAGAAAATCTGGTGTCTTTGGCCTGTGCTTTTTTCTTGGTAGAAATGTTTATTTTCATGAGAGCTTCTGCTTTCCACAGTCTCATCCTCACACATTTTTTGGGTATTTCCATTCAAAACAGTTCAGGCTAAAAAAAAAAACTTCTGGACATGCCAGTAGGGTGGGAAGTGGAAAAGTAAATCCCCCCAGTTATATCTACGATTTAAGTAATATTTTGCCATTTTCTTTATACTCTGTCTTTTTTTTTTTAAAGCAAGGAAAAATTAAATACAAAGACTATATATGTTTTGTTTATAAATTTATAAATGTTTTTATTTCATACCTGTGAAACCAAAATAAACTTCCTCATTGACATTCTCCCCCCCATCCCCCCCCCCCCCCCCCCCCCGCCCCGTCTTCCCCCCCTTCACTACCATT
>NW_017729020.1:1971076-1978150 GCF_001723915.1 Gavialis gangeticus | reverse complement strand
ACACCTTGAAAACAAAAAAAAACTTCCCCTTTGCAATCTCCCCCCCCCCCCCCCCCCCCCCCGCATGGAGCACTTGTTCTCCTTCATTACTAGCAGTTTATTTGTGTATTGTGGCTGCCTACATTGATTTTTGAAAGAATAAAAAGCACACTGAAGTGCTTGCTTTGGGAAAATAGAATGAAATATCATATAGACCCTGTAAGCAAATAAGAGGTTACATTTGGGAGAATGAGGTAGGATTTTTTGCAATGATTCTAAATGGTAAAAATTACATAAATGTCAAGGATTATTTGAAATTTGTACACCATTAGAACAGTAACTGGACAAGTCTAATGAATTTTATCATGGGGGTCTTGGGAGTTTACATAGCCGCATTTGCATTGTAACGATTCCATTGACATTGCACTGGGTGTGAAGGACCTGATAATATGACTGATACCCGAACTATCATGTTAGTAAGTATTCTATGGTTCTACCTATACCAGCCTGATGTTTGCTTTCAGTTAGGTTTGTAACTCTGGAGTAATAACTTTGACTGTGTATTTATATGCATGCAATGCAGAGCAACAACTTATTCACCATGTGCTATATCTTGGTAGAAAAAGATGTTCTTATGGATTAGCAATGCATAAGGATTTGAAATTAAGACTGAGGTTCCATTTCAGTCTTTATTACAGAGTAACTAGATGCCCTTGGACAATTTACTTAATTGCGATGCCTTAGCTTACCTTTTGCAAAATGGAAATAATTATTCTTCCTTTATTGCACTTTCTTTATTCTTTTAGGGGCCCTGATCCTACAAGTACTTGTGAATGGGATCAAAAGGTAAGTATGCCCCTAAGTACACCAGAGGAATAAACAAGAGGAACTTGTCCTCCTGCTTAACACAAATAATTATGATGTCATAGAGACAACGGAGACCTGGTGGGACTCCACTCATGACCGAGCCACAGGTATAGATGGCTATACCCTGAACAGGAGAGATCGAGTGGACAAAAGGGGCGGGAGTGCAGTTCTTTATGTCAAGGAAAGCTACACATCCTTGCAAGCCGACTCTGGCACCCAGGGTGGATGACTGGAGACCCTCTGGGTGAAAATCCGTGGGGAACCCGACACAGGGGACACAATGGTGGGAGTCTACTACAGACCTCCCTCCCAGGATCAAGAGCTTGACCAGGAGTTCACCAGGGAATTGGCTGAGGGCGCATGTTCCCAGTGCATGGTTGTCATGGGAGACTTCAACTACCCAGACATCTCATGGAAAGAGCACTCGGCCAAATCCGAGCGGTTGCAAAGCTTTCTCTCATGCGTGGATGAGCTCTATCTGACACAAGAAGTCTAGGGGCCAACGAGAGGTAAAGTGCTGCTCAGCCTGGTTCTGGCAATGGGGGACGACTTAATCAGTGACCCAACGATGAATGGGAACTTGGGTGACACGGACCACGAACTGATCACCATCACCATCCACTGTAAAGCTGGCGAGTCAGTAAGCAATACAGAGCTCCTTGACTTCAGGAAAGCTGACTTTGACAAGCTCAGGAGGCCCTAAAGGGGAGTTCAGGATGAATGGTTGCTCCTCAATGGAGCAATCCTGGATACACAAGCAAAGTCAATTCCATCCTGGAGGAAAGGCAGCAAAAGGGCACAGCAGCCCCCTTGGCTCTCCAGGGAACTAGCATACCTTCTGCGTCTAAAAAGACAAACCTACAAAGGATAGAGGACTGGATCCACCTCCAAGAAGGAATACTTTGCTCTGGTCCGGACCTGCAGGGAGCGAATCAGGAAAGCCAAGGCTGCAATGGAACTCCAGCTAGCTACACATATCAAGGGCAATAAAAAGTCCTTTTTTAGATATGGGGGGAGCCGGAAGAAAAGCAAGGGCAACGTTCGACCCCTGCTAAACCAGATGAGACAACTGACAACTGACGCCCGGGAAAAAGCCAACTTGCTAAATGGGTACTTTGCATCCATTTTTCACCATTCCCATGAGACACCCCTGCCCATTACTGGACAGGGAGACCTGGGTGAGGGAGATTTCTTACCCTCCATCAATGCTGACCTCATGAAGGAATACCTTGAGAGGCTGAATACCTTCAAGTCAGCCGGCCCCAACAGTTTATACCCCACGGTACTCAAGGAGCTGGCTAGCATCATAGCTCAGCCCCTGGCACAGATCTTCGAGAACTTCTGGCGCTCAGAGACCCAACCCATCCTCCAAGAAAGGGAGGAAAGTGGATCCGACTAACTATAGGCCCATCAGCCTGACTTCTATCCCAGGGAAGATCTTGGAAAAGTTTATTAAAGAAGCCATCCTTAATGGCCTGGCAGACGCCAACATCCTAAGGGATACCCAGCAGGGGTTTGTTGCTGGTAGGTCTTGCCTGACCTATGATATTTCCTTTTACAACCAGGTGACCTATCACCTGGACAAGGGAGAAGAGATTGATGTCATATGTCTTGGCTTTAAAAAAGCCTTTGATCTGGTATCCCATGATCACCTCTTAGCAAAACTGGCTAACTGCAGCCTCACCCTCACCATGATCCGCTGGCTGGGGAATTGGCTCCGTGGTCGGACCCAGAGGGTGGTGGTTGATGAAAGTCAATTGTCATGGTGCCCTGTGACCAGTGGGGTCCCCCTAGGCTCTGTCCTTGGGCCTACACAATTCAACATCTTCATTAATGATGTGGACATTGGTATCAGAAGCAGACTGGCCAAAGTCGCTCATGGCACCAAACTCTGGGGTAAAGCGTCCACATCTGAGGACAGGAGGGTGATCCAGGTTGACTGCAACAGGCTCAGGAAATGGGCAGATGAGAACCTGATGGTGTTTAACACTGAAAAATGCAAGGTTCTCCACCCTGGGAGGAAAAACCTACAGCATGGTTATAGGCTCGGCAGTACTACACCAGCTAGCACTATGGATGAGAGGGACTTGGGGGTCATGACTGACCACAAGACAAACATGAGCCTTCGATGTGATGCTACTGTTAGTAAAGTGAGCAAAATGCCAGCTTGCATCCATAGATGCTTCTCAAGCAAATCCCAGGACATCATTCTCCCATTGTACTTGGCCTTGGTGAGGCTACAGCTGGAGTATTTCATCCAGTTTTGGGCTCCACAATTCAAAAAGGATGTGGAGAAGCTTGAGAGAGTCCAGGGGAGAGCCACAAACATGATCAGAGGTCAGGAAAGCAGACCTTATGCTGACAGGCAGAGACCCATGGACCCTTCAGCCTGCAAAAGCACAGGCTCAGGGGTGATCTAGTGGCCATCTGTAAGTTTTTCAGGGGTGCTCACCAAGTTCTGGGGGAATGCCTGTTCACCAGAGCGCCCCAAAGGATGACAAGGTTGAACGGTCACAAACTCCTCCATGACTGTTTCAGGCTGGACATAAGGAAGAACTTCTTTACTGTCCAAGCCCCCACAGTTTGGAATAGACTGCCGCTGCAGGTTGTTCAAGCACCCACTTTGACTGCCTTCAAGAGACATTGATGGTTATCTTGTGGGGATCCTATGACCTCAGCTGACTTCCTGCCCCTGGGGCAGGGGCCTGGACTCAGTGATCTTCTGTGGTCCCTTCCAGCCCTAATGTCTATGAAATCTATGAAGTATTTGAAACATCAGGGCCAAAGAGTGGATAAACAGTTCAACAGATAATGAACTAAATGGTATCAGAAGATTTCTCTGGTAGCCCACACTGTACTTGGCCTCGGTCCTACAAGAACCAGACAGGTGCTTAACTTTAAGACCATAAGCAGTTTAGTGAGTAAGTACACTAAGACCCTAGCACAAGACACATGCATGCCATTACCCACAATTCATTTGTTTCAAACTGCAAGCTGTCAGACTGTCTGTACCTGCTTTTTTCTCCAACTGACTTAAATTAGAAGGTATCCTATTAGCATAGTTCAGTATTTAGCCCCAGCAGCATAAATCTTTCATAAAATAAAAGTATTCTTAAGAAAGCACAGTATAATACCAATTAAGGGATTCACAGACTGGAGAATCCATCCTCACACCTAAGCAGTTTTTACAGTTTGCCTGAGCACATAAGTGACTATTGATAATTATATAGTACATTTTATTTTTATATAGATATCTATATCTATATGTAGCTCTATCTATATATCTACACACACACACACACACGGTAGAGTATTAATGGATTGTACATTATTTTCTCATGACAAGCCTAACATTATTTGACCCGGTTACTTCTAAAAGTAATAGACTAAATAAATCTCATTTATGTCATGTCAGCAATTCCTGACAGGGTGTTAATAGCCTTGAACACTCTAGATTTGTGCACCAGGTAGAATAAAACACATAACAGCATGAGAGGCCATCCACTCACAAGGAGGTGACTATTTCACTTTAAATCCAAAAGCAAGGAAATCAGATCAAAACAAAGTGTTTGCTCCAAATGCCAAGGAAACCATGAAACATGGAGGTGCAATACGTTAGTGATGAAAGAACAGGTATGGATTTATTCCCAGGATATATTATGTACCTGCAATTAAAATAAACTATAGCCTATCTTTGTAGGAACCAGTACCTTTGGCAGGTTACACAGAATGTATAGCATTGACCTGCTTTTGGAAAAGCTCATTCAAAGCATCTTATTGCTACACAGAAGCTCAAAATTCCCCTCAACAGGTCCCTGCTGGTTATTGTTCCAGTGAAAGCCACTGTCAGGCCATTGGAAGTGATCTGTACTGGTGTATGGAGGAAGCCAACACATTCTCTAAGTCAGCTCTACCTAAGGGCAAGATTGGCTTAAGTGGCCATTACAGGACATGGAAAATACTGACCGTTTTTAATAGCATGATTCTGAAGCAATTGCACGGGTTGGGTTTTAAGAACATAGGACTGGAAATGACCTGCTGGATCACTAGGTTGGATGTCCTACTATCACAAGCAATCCCTTCATGTAATCCTGTTAATTGAATGACCAAACTCCATTTTTAAATCATTACTTTTTTGCCCTCATGGAGCCTGACTTGGCAAGAATCATACAAAATTAGGTTGGAAGGGACCTCGTAGGGGAAGACGTTCAGAAAGCCGGAGCCTGAAATAATTCAACCTTTGCAGGTTAGTCTAACCTGCCTAGGCTGAACTGGTTTGTAACAGGACAAACATGCTCTCTGGACTGAGACAATGTGGGCAAATGCCTGCAGTTGCTCAGGACAGGCACCAGGGGGTGCTAAAACCAGCCCCGAGCTGCAGGGAAGCTGTGCTGGGGGTTGTGACCAACCAAGGCTGAGCTGGTCAGAGTGGGGTTTAATCCCCCCTCCCTGTGCTACCGGCAGGGACCTGAGCCCCATCTGCCTGCATTCCCCACTTGCTGCTGCAGCAGAGGGGCACCCTGGCCCGAGGCAGAGCAGGGCAGGGAGCAGAGTTACTTTCCCCTCTACCACACTGTCAGCCAGGTGGCTCCCTGCCTGGAGTAGGCCCCCAGCTGTCCCCTCTTCTGGAGGCCGGATGAATAACCACCCCCCTCTGCCCACCCCCAATGGCCTTGCCTGGCTGCGCCCTCCACCCACCACTGTGGTGGAAGGGGCAGAGCCCTTACTGGGGGTGGCAGCCCCTGTCACTGTGAGGGACAGTGAGCCCCTTCCCAGCGAGGGGATGCACTGTGGGCTCAGGCTGTGCACGGCAGCGCTGGGGTATGGAGCAGGCCAGAGCCCTGCAAGCCCCTGCAGTGCTCCTGCACTCCATAGCCACTATGCCAGCCCCGCAGCAGAGCCCCGCCAGGAAGCTGTGATGGGCTCCTGCTTGCCAGGCACTCATCACTCACCGCTATAGCTGCTGGGCAGGGGCAGAGCCTGCCCCCGCTGCTTGTTCTGTGCTGGGGCAAGCCACTGAGGTGAGTTATTCAGCCCCACATTATTCCCCACCCCAAGCTTCAGCTGCAGCCTGGCAGGGCAGACTCCACAGCCAGCAGCTGAATAAGCCTCTTCCTGCCGGGAGGGGCTCGCTCAAAACACAGAGGGGCCACTTGCACTGCAGCAGGGGCTGGCCAGTTGGGTCTGCCTGGGTGCTGCTGCCCTGTGCTTGGAGGCAGTGGCTGAATAAACCGCCTCTTGCCAGCAGGGAGCTGTCTTCAAGCACAGGGCAGCAGAGGCTGGGCCAGGCAGACCCTGCTGCGGCGCGAGCAGCCTCTCTGTGTTTCAGGCAACCCACTCCTGGCAGGAAGGGGCTTATGCAGCAGCTGGCTGTGGGGTCTGCCCGGCTGGGCCACAGCTGAAGCTCAGGGGGGAATAATGGGGGCTGAATAAGCCCCCTCAGGCGCTTGCCCCAACACAGAACAAGTGGCAGGGGCTGTCCCTGCCCCTGCCCAACAGCTGGAGCGGTGAGAGCCCAAAGGGCAGGAGCCCATCAGGGCTTCCCAGTGGAGCTGGCAGAACAGCTGTGGAGTGTGACAGCACTGTGGGGCCTTGCAGGGCTTTTCTCCCAGGCCCCAGTGCTGCCACGCACAGCCCAAATCTGCAGTGTAGCCGCTTGCCGGGCAGGGGCTTGCTCTCCCCCACAATGTGACAGCAGCTGCTGCCCTCAGTAAGGGCTCTGCCCCTCCTGCCACAGTGGCAGGGAGGGGGTACAGCCAGGCAGGTTATTCCTCTGGCCTCCAGCAAAGGGGACAGTTGGGGGCCTATTCTGGGCAGGGGGGAGAGGCAGTCTAGCGGGGCTGGAGCAGGAAGCTGAACCCAGAGAGCATGCTGGGATGCTGGGGATCTCTGATTTAAACTCAAACCAGGAAGGGGTCTGGGACAGACAATTCATACACCAGTTCGAGCCAAATCAGTTAAGGCTGATACTACATTCAACCAGGTTTATCTCAAACTGGTTTCAGCCATTTTCAAACTGGTTTATATGCACCGAATGTCTGTTCTGTTACAGGTTTAAACCAGTTTCTGATCACTTAAACCAGTTTATGTGTAAAGGAGGTCATCTAGTCCAACCACGTGCTCAAAGCAGGAACATGCCCAACTAAATCATCCCAGGAATGGCATTGTCTAGACAAGTCTTGAAAACCTCCAAGGATGGAGAGTCCACAACCTCTCTGAGTAACCTGT
>NW_017729020.1:1950588-1970721 GCF_001723915.1 Gavialis gangeticus | reverse complement strand
AAAGAAACATAGAGAAAAGTATCTATTTTTGCTACACTACCAGTGCAGCCCAGGATGCCATTAGCCTTCTTGGCAAAAGGGCACCTGTTGGCTCATATTCAGCTTGTCCACTGTAACCCCCAGGTCCTTTTCTGCAGAGCTGCTGCCCAGCCAGTCAGACCCCAGGCTGTACCAGTGCATGGGACTGTTCTGACCTAAGTGCAGGACTTTTCCCTTGTCCTTGTTGAATCTAATGAGATTTCTTGTGGTCCAATACTCCCATTTGTCTAGGTACTTTAACCAGCTATTAGAAGTCCTACATGACCTTGGGACAGTCAATTTGTCTTTGCCCCAGCTCCCCCATCTGCAAAAAGGAGATGTTCATACTTCTTTTATGCCCTTCTTTAGTCTATTCAGATTATTACTTACCATCAGTGGACACAGAATGAAGAGTGAGCCCCCATCTCAGCTGGAGTCTGAGTGCTACTGTAAAATAAATACCTAGACTGAGTGTGCTTTGAGACATGATCTGACTTTGGACAGCATTTAACACATAGGCTCCTACATACGTACTGCAGTGCAAATAAATAATAGGAAGAAATTTTCCTTCAGGCAAATTATTTTATAATTGCCCACATCAGTATTTCTTGCAGTTTTCTCTTAACTGGTGACACTACTTAGCATTAGATGAGAGACACTGCTGATCTAAGCATGGCAAATCCTGGCTAGGTACAGACATTACACTTTTACCAGCCTGAGTGTGTCTGTAGATGTATGCGGAGGCTGCTCTGACACATTGTAACTACAGCATGTCAGAGCAAACTTGATTAATCAAGTCTGCTAGAGCATGCTAATTAGTTCAATGAGCTTTAATTAAAGCACTCCCACCACCATTTTGAAGCACAGGGATGCTGATACACAAGACAGTGTGTGTGCATTAATTAGAACAGCTCTTGAATCCATTCTAATGAAAGTATCCCCACACACACCCTCAGAGCACATGTAAAAACACCTTAAGTGATCAAAAAACAGTCTAAACACCAGAAGATGTTCACTGCACATACCCTGGTCTAAAAATGGTAGAATCTGGTCTTAGATAGACCTGGACCAATGTGCTCTCAAACTTAATCGATTTAGGTTAAACCAATGTGTGAGAGGGGAGCCTAAAGGCCCCTCCCAACGCACCTCAATACTTACTGCAAGGACAGCAAACAGAGGCAGCTGGAGAGAGACTCTGGGGTAGGCTTGGCCGTTCCGGAGCTGCCTGAGCCTGCAAATCAGCGGGGGCGGGGGGCATGGCCTGAAAGAGGTGCAAGATGCTCAAAAAGCAGCTGGGGATGCAGCTGGAGGCTGGCAGGAGAAACTGGCCTAAGATCTGGGGGATGGGAGCAGGAAGCCTAGCATCTGCCAGGGAACACCGGCAGGTGACCCGGGGAACTCAAGCTGTGGGAGCAGAGGGACACCGGGGAGCTCCACCAGAGAACAGCAGCCCCCTAGGATGCCATGAAGGGGAGGCGAAGCTCCAACAGAAGCACCAGGTACTGTGGCAGGAAACAGCCCCAAGGGACCAATGACACCCCTGGGCAACACAGCAGTGAGGGAGGTGCAGAGGAGCACGGAGCCCCATGCAAGGGGGATAAGAACACCAGCTTCTGGGACCCAGACAGCCCAGCCACAGGTCAGACGGTCCCAAAAGGGGAAAGGACATGGACCCCAGGGAGGCTTCCATGAGAGGGCCAACAGCAGCTCAGCACAGGGCTGCCGCCCCTCCCAGGCATCCACTAGGTGAAGAGGAATGGCAGAGTCCCCAACAATACCAAAGACCCTGGGAGACATGATCCCAGGAGCCCGATCAGCAGACACTGACCCCTTATGTTCAGTTTTTCCTAAGTTACAGTTAACCCCAGGCAAGAATGTGTTTAGCTGCCCAGGATCCAGTCCAAAGATGAAGATGGATGGCCAGAAAGGCCCAGCCCTTGGAGGCGGGCAGCGTGGATGAGATGGGATCATCCAAGGGTAAGACCTGTGGAGAGCAGAGTCCGCTCTGGCCATATAGATGCAACGAGGGTGGGGTAAAGGGGGGGTTGGAGCCCTACGAAGAAACCTAGGGCTGAGATCCCCTCAGACAATCTACAGGGAACTGCCTCCCAAGAAAAAGAATAAAAACAAAGACGTGGCAGATGAGTAGGAGCAGCACCTGAACCACCTCAGTGGTGCCGAATTCAGATCTCACCCTGACGTCGCTAGGGAGCAAGGCACCAGCCAAGAAGGGGCCAAAACCCTATAACACCTACCAATGACACAGCGAATCTAAATTCTGTACCAGTTCCCCTATCAATTCAAGTTAGGTCACTTTCCACCAGCATCCCAGGCTCCTTTGTGGGTCCTGCTAGCCTCTCCTCACAGGGAGATGCACTAGCACTTGCGCCACTCTTGGCTCCTTCCAGAGCCCTGCCTCCTGCCTCCAGTCAGCTCAGCTGTAGCCAGGCAGCATAAGTGGGGAGGGAGGTATCTGTTTTCCTATGCGTAAGCCTCAGCACCTGGGCACCTGCATTCCTGGGCCATGCCCCTGCACCTCATAATGAAGCACCCCATGATGTACACACACACCTGACACAGAGCCCAGGAGAACCCCTGTGCTTGGGTGCAGCCCCATGGAGCCAGACTGGGCTGCTGGATGTGGACGAGCATGCCTTCCACTGCTGGCCTGTGGTTGACACATACCTGTGGCTGACAGATGACATAGCACCAGAAGGAAGTTTGCTCACCCATGCCCAGCATCCAGGTTGGGCTGCTTGGGGCTGCACCTTAGCATGTGGCTTCTCCTGGGCTCTGTGTCAGGTCTGTGTGTACATCATGGAGAACGGGGGCATGGCCCAGGGATGTGGGTGACCAGGTGCTGGGACTCCTGCACAGGAAAAGAGATGCCCCCCTTGCCCACTCCTGCTGCCTGCCTGTGGCTGACAGATGCCTATGGCTGGAAGATGATGTGGCAGGTGTTTAAGGATATGATCACCTGTGCTCAGAAGCCAATCAGGGGTGGCCCAGGCATTTGACCGTCTCCAGCAGCCCATGGAGCCCACAGGGCATAGTGGGAGGTGTGCAGGGGCGCTCCCAGACTGCTGGTGTAGGCCAGTGCAGGCAGCCTCCATTCCCCCGCACCAAAGGGCAGAAGTGTGTTTTGTTTGTTACCAGTCTAATCTATGCTACTTAGAAAACCGTGTAACTTAAATTGATTCCGCCTCAGGCTTTTTAAATGTCTGCACCCAGCCCCTGTTTTTATTTTCAGTTGCAATGCTTTTCCTTCCTTGAATTTGGCAGGTCAAGATTCAATGCAGCAGAATATAAATAATAAGCATTAGTTCACAGATCTCTCTTTGCAACTATTCCACCTCTCTATAAAAAAAACAACCAAAAAGCCCCGGCGACAGAACAATACTTGATCTTGTTAGCTGGTGTGACACCAGCAACCTTCCCCCATTTGTCAACCCCACAGCTCAGCAAAAAGCTCATGTCAGCAGTTTGTGCCTATGTGCTATAGCTAACAAAAAAAGCCATGTAACAACATGTGATTAGTAAAGATCAGTATTACCTGTGCTTTATAAAAAAAGGCTACCCTACAGGTTCCCTTTTGGCCAAGTGAAAAGGCACTGTGAATTTTCACAAAGCTCTGGTAAAAGAAAAATTTGAGACCCCGCTGCACAACTAAACCTGATCGACTGTCTCAATAAGCACAGAGGATAGCAAGCTTTGTAGCTGAATCCCATGCCTTGCAGTGATGGCATATTCATAGGCAGTGTGTCTGCCAAACACTTACAAGCACCCAGATGTCCTTTTGTTTTCAAAATCAGCCTTTCAGTGTATTTATAAACAGATGCTCAATACAGATTCGTGGGAGTAATTGCACTGATACAGGGTGAAACCCCTACCCTCTACAGAAAGACTGGCCCCATCGGTCAATAAGCTGATGCATCTTTCATATCAGGACTGAAGTGCACATGCTTATATTGACCCAACTGTACAGGCATGGATTTCACCCAGTGGGTGTGGTATTGCAGTACTTAAAATCCATTTGGAGTTTTGTCACTCATTGCCTTCTCTGGAAATCTGGTCAGGCTCCCAGGACTCAATCCTGTGATGTGTTAAGTACTCTAGCCTGATCCAGCAAAGCACTTAAGCAATAAGCATGCATTCAACTATGCAGTTTTACTCAATTGTCTAAGTTAAGCATGGGTGTATGTGCTTTGCTGAACAGAGCTAGAGAATTCAGTACTTTTCAGCCTTAATTCCTATTCTAAACGTGTCATATGCAGGGCCAAATTATAGATGTCCCAGTACAGAAATGTTGATTGAAAGAAGGGGGTATACATGTTCTTCCCACTCCAGTGTGCCCTAACAGAAGATGGCAACAGTGTTACAAAGAACCAGCCCCAAGTTAGCAAAATCTCCTCAAAATGAAGGTTTTGTTGCTGCAAACTCATTTGTTCTCCTCTGGGAGAGCACAAATGGTTTACTGGAATGTCTTGGCCCTTTTGAGAATCTGCCTGATGTATGCCAAAAAGAAAAAAAAGAAAAAGAAAAGTGAATTGGGGAGAGCATTTTCGCAGCAAATCATCAATGTCCTTCTGTATTTCCAATAGGTTGCATTAGGGAATATGAGCTCCTGTTCTTTTGTTACCTTAGAGAAAGGATTTTCTTTGCTAGTCGGATAAACTTTGAACATCCTGAAGAAGTATGAGGTATAACATCATCATCCTAACATTGTCATATGAAGGTAGTAGTGGTGGTGTTTTGGTAGCATTTATGATCCCCAACCAGCTACCAGACCCAAATGGGCAAGATACAGAATAAAGGCAAAACTAAAATTTTTGTGTTTGACCTAAAGACCTCTTTTGTCTTTGACTTCTTGGCACCATTTAAATACGTGACAAGAGACAACAGGTGGATACTAGAGGACAGACTGCCAAGGAAATGACAAGGCAGATGCCCCAGGTGCCCAAGGAAATGACAAGGCAGCAATGGTCAAGCAATCTATGACCCTGATCACCAAAGTGCCTAAACACTATCTAATGCATCATCAGCACTATCCTGGTAAGGAAGCATTAGTATCATTTTACAGATAGGGAAATGAGTCACAAGGCACATTAAGACATTATGTATAACTATATGGGGTTTTTAAATCTTTTCCAGACATTTACTCTTACTGAAACTGGTTATCATTTGTATTATACTATTGCCTAGAGTCCCCTCAAAAAGATCAGGGCTCCATTCTACTGAGGACTGTACATAAATAATGGTAAGAGAGTCTATTTGATGTGAAGCCTTCACCAGGACTTAAATCAGTGCTTACAAGGCTGAGTGCTGCCTGACTTGAGACCAAGAGGTGAAGTTGGAGTGAAATGCTGTAGTTTTGATTTTGTCTTTATGACTTCCAGGGAACTTCTTTCAGGACACATGTTTTAGCTAATGCATGTGCCAATGTGTTTTTGCTGAATAAAAGGAGCCCAGTGCAATGTCATTAAATTATTATTGGAGAGTATGTCACGTCATACAATTAATTCCTATCATATGATGATGGTAATGATGGAACACTTTCCACTTCAACAGCAGCTCAGGAGGATATTAAACAGAAGCTACTATAGTTAGACATTTTTAAAATCAATAGGTCCAGGTAACCTGTGTCTAAGCATTTTTTTAAAACTGCTCAAGAAGTTCTCCAGACTCTTAATGATGTCCCCCCCGCAATAACTCCTGTTACACCTGGGCTAGATACAAAAGAATGTATGGAAACCAATGCTGTAGCAAAGTTTAAAAGAGCCAAATGGGATGAACCTGTCAGTTTGGATTTTATGCTAAGCAAAGTAATGGAACAGCTGATATGAAACTCGATTACTCAAGAACTAAAGGAGTGTAATATCATATATGCCCATTAACCTTGATTTCTAGAAAAAAAGTATTTCTAAACTAACATGATTATTCTTTATGGGATTACAAATATAACTGATAAATCAATAGTGTTGACACCCTATACTTAGACTTCTATAACACGTTTGACCTGGTTTACCTTGATTAACAAACAGGAAGAGCTACTAAATCACCATGGAGCGTAAAATAGAAGAGACCTATTTACAGTCTATTCTATTTAAAGAATAGGTCTCAAAATGCAGCTATAAACAAGGAGTCATCAAAAGTCTATGCTGCTTGTGGGATCTTCTAAAGATTAATTCTTGTTCTCGTCCTAATTAACATTTTTATCAGAGATTTTAAACAAAATATAAAATACATAAAATATAAAATTGTTACTTATAAAGTTTCAGGGTCATAAGTTGTAGCTGTGTTGGTCTAAATACACAAGCAGACAAGGTTATTTGGGTAAATTTGATATCTTTTATTAGACCAACTGAAATAGTTGGAAAAAAAAAGCTTATTTATAAAGTGACATGCAGTTTAGGGCAGTGGTAAATTGTAAGGAGAACAGTTTCATAGTTTCTAGGGTCGGAAGGGACCTGAGTAGATCATCTAGTCCGACCCCCTGCCATGGCAGGAAACAGTACTGGGGTCAAACGACCCCAGCAAGGTGTTCATCTAACCTCCTCTTAAAAATCCCCAGGATAGGAGCCAGCACCACTTCTCTTGGAAGTTGGTTCCAGACCCTAGCCGCCCTCACCGTGAAGTCGCGCCTCCTGATGTCTAGCCTGAATCTCCCCTCTGCCAGCTTGTGACTGTTGTTCCTGGTCACTCCTGGCAGTGCTCGGGGGAACAGGGACTCCCCCAGTGCCTGCTGGTCCCCCCTGACTAGTTTGTAACAGGCCACTAGAACAGTCATTGATGCAATGTGAATGAAATATATGAGATTAATTTAAATGATGGTATGAACCACTCGCGTGGAAGTGCACAAACACTGGGATCAAGTTTCGTGTTTAAGAACTATAATAGCACAATGGAGTTCTATATTTTGCCAAACCCTGAGAATGTGCAGACTCATTTACGCATCTAACATCCCTTTCGAAAGGAATCAGCTACAAAGCATTTCAAATGAGGAACTCTTTCTTGAGGCTCTTGGGTACAGAGGTCCCATGATTCTCTCTGGCCATCTGTAATATGTGAGAATGAATTGCATAGCTGGTGCTACCTAGCTAAGAGCTGGTCTGCGCTAAGAAGGAAGGGCTAATTCCACTACTCCAGGACTGACAAAAATGCTAAAAAGCTAACAGTTCTTACAAGTTTCTCTCTGAATAAAACTTTATTAATGGTTTCTTCCGTTGCATGCAAATTTCAACAACTCTAGCACCATAATTAAATTAGCATTGTTTATGCTTTAGAGTATTTAAAGTCTGAAATTACAGGCAATAACTATAAAATAGAGCAATAATTAATGATAATAACTCATTCCTACAGAAACTGGGCCAAAGCATAGTGGTAACGATGCTTTTTATTCACAACAGCTATTTTATGGTACTTGAAATTACTTAGTAATTCTCCTAAGCTAATTTTTAGTACCATGAAAAAACTTTCAACAATACAGAGTCAGGTTATTTGTGTCCAGGTTTGAACTGTTCCAGTTTTAGATCATTTTTGAATAATTACTACATGCACTGAAATATATTATGATAATGGATTTGGTAGGGCAGGCAGCCTGGTCCAGTAATTAGAAACTTGAACTAGGCTTTTTCCCAGGTCTGCAGCTAATCTGTTGTGTGACATCAGATAACCCAGGGGTGGGCAAAATGCAGCCCATGGAGGGATTTTGTCCAGCCTGTGGTGGGTCCCTTGGTCCCACCCAGCTCAGGTACAGGGGGCAGCCCAGGCATACAGGTGGTACTGCCACCCCTGGACATGCAGTGGGCCTCGTGAAGCACAGCAGCCAAACTCATTTCCTGGCAGCCCTGACAGCAGCAGCTCCTTCCGACTCCTGCGGCCACCAGATCTGCCTCACTGACCAGGTACCCCAGTAAATCCACCCCACACCCACTGCCAGGTAGGCAGGGCGCACAGCTGGGTGGATGGGATGGAGCCATGAGCAGGCAGGGAGTGGTATTCGGGGGCAGGACAGGAGGGTGAGACCGGGGTCATGGGGCGGGATCACTGGGTGATGACAGCACAGAGCTGGGGCAGGGGCCAGGGCAGAGCCCACACGCCCCTTACCTGCAGAAGGCCACAGATCATGGCTCTGCTCCACACTTGGCCGTGATGGGGCTGTGGGTAGGCAGGGCCAGGGCTGGGATTGCAGGCCAGTGACAGTGTGAGGCCAGGGCCACAGAATCCCAGCCCTGCCTACCCATCCCACTTCCATATGCCATACCCCAGCCACCCAAGGCCCTATCTCAGTTGAGCACAGAGCAGAGCCATGATCTGCTGCCCACACACCCCTGGGATGCACACCAGGTCTGCAGGCAAGGCTGTGCGTGGAGCAGATTGCGACTCTGCCCCAGGTCCCAGCCCCATGCTGTCACTGCTGCACGATCCTAGGGTCTGCATAAAGATTGGCTGGGACCCATACAAGCAGAGCGCATGGACAAGTGGAGAGGATGGGGCCACATAAGGAGTTTTGGTGAGCTGCTGTGCAGGGGGGTCAGGAGGAGGAGGTGCTGCCCTGGCTCACATCAGCTCAACAAAACTTCCTGTGTGGCCCGCAAGCCCAGATAATAGGGCGGTGCGAAATTTCGACAGGTGTTTCAGTTCAAAGTTGTTTTGATGCGTTTCAAGCTCAAAACAGTGAAATCAAAATGCTTTGAAACTGCTTTGAAATGAAATGAGGGCACCTGAAACATTGAGTTTTGAAGCCAGGGTTGCTGCTGCTAAACAGAAGCTAAAGAGAGGGAAGGGGAAGAGGGGGAAAGGACTGCTCTCTGATACTGACATCTAGCTGCCTGTTCGATTCCCCAGCTCTCTAATCATTTCCCCAGTTCTTCCCGGGGTGCACAGGCCCCCAATCTGCACGCGGCGTCTCAGCTCTCTGCCACTGACTGCAGCAAACCCAAAACACAGATCCGGGGGGCCCTGCAACCCTGGGAAGAGCTGGGAAATTGAACGGGGCTGGGGAAATGTTCAGGTCCCTGAACATTCCCCCAGTTCCTGGTTCGATTCCACAGCTCCCCAGTATTTCCCCCCAGCTCTCTGACAGCTTCCCCCAGCTCTTCCTGGGGGGCGGGGGCCCCCAGATGATGTGGGATGACAGCAGGCTGCCGCTGCCAGCTAGGACCAGTGCTGGGTGCAGCTTGTACTGATCACCAGGAAGCCTGGTGCTGCCTGTGGCCCAGGCCAGCAGCAGCATGCTGTCATCCCGCACGCAGATCCGGGCGCCCATGCCCCCCGGGAGGACTATGGGGCTGTGCCACAATCCTCCCAGGGGATGCAGGCCCCCGGATCTGTGCCCAGATGACAACAGGCTGCTGCTGCTGGATGGGGCCAGAGGCAGCACCAGGCTTCCTGGTGTTCAGCACGGGCTGTACCCAGTCCCAGTCCCAGCTGGCAGTAGTAGCCTGGCATCATCCATGTGCAGATCCGGGGGCCCGTGCCCTTTGGGAGGAGGCTGGCACAGCCCCCTGGGTCTGCATGTGGGATGACAACAGGCTGCCGCTGCTGACTGGGGCCAGCGCCAGCACTAGGTTCTTCCTGGTGCTTGGCACAGGCTGAGCCGGGCAGACTCGGATGCTGGTGCTGGCCTCAGCTGGCAGCAGCAGCATGCTGTCATACCACATACAGATCCAGGGGCCCAGACCCCCCAGGAAGAGTCCAGCACAGCCCCGCTGCCCTCCAGCGAGGGTACGGCCCCCCAGATCTACACACAGGTTGCAAACTTCTCGCACATCTTTGGCCTATAACAGCAACAAGAAAAGTCTACCAGAAGTATGAGCCCAAGCTCTCAACATTGTAAAACATGGTACAGCTTTTAAATCTTCAGAGGTTTTTTTGTGTTTTACCGTGGAACAAAGCTTTAAATCATGGAGACTACAGTAAAATTGCTTTTGCTTTTTAAAAAATGGGGCCTCGTACACTACAGAGTTGAGGGCAAGAGATCAGTATGGCAGCAGCAGTGCCTGCAAGATGACTGTAGACACACAGGAGACAGTAAAAACAGTTAACTCTCCCAGCTCCCAATTCCTGAAGATCATAGCCTTGGAAAGGAAATATTGAAAAAAAAAATAAAAAGACTTTGGTCTGGGAGTGTGCTTTACTAAATATCCCACACATTTTATTTTAAGCTTCTGTAAATACAGAAGAAAATGGTAAGTAATATATGAGGAAATAGGAGAGATATTAAAAAGTGTCAGTGCTCCCAACTTTAGCTTTAGCCAAGACAATAGAAGAAATATAGACTTGCTGACCTACAGGTTTAGAAGTAAACAAATTCTTTATATGAGTGGTACAGATCAGTGTGACCTAGCTGCTGGCTGGTAGAATAGATTTCATGGTCCAGCACTGGTAACAACGCTTTCACCAGAGAGCTTCCCTCCAAAAAAAGAATTATACTTGACGTTTAGGCAGCACAATTTCTGACAAGCCATCACAACTAGCCAAGATCTCAAAGCTAGCATAACTCACTGCTAGTGACACCAGTTTCTACCAGCTGAGGACCTGACCCACAACTGTACATGAACATAATGCACAGCTTGCACCATAATTACAGGGGGTGCATAAGTGTTGTCTCTTTCTACCTATACAACATACTATTTTCTTATCCTCTGACAGAATATTTATTGTCTGTATGCCAACTTACATCTATATGTAGCCCTTGCATTACGAACACTTGCAGAATGAACTCCAGTTCTGATTCACTTTGCACCAGTATGAGGTAAATGACAGTTTGGTAGCCCTCTGGGCCCATGAAAGATATTAGGAAAAACTTTCTCACTAGGAGGGTAGTAAAGCATTGGAACCGGTTACTCAGAGAAGTTGGGTTTTAAGACCCAGGTAGACAAAGCCTTGGCTGGGATAATCTAGTTGGGGATGGTCCTACTTTGAGCAGGGGGTTGGACAAGGTCCCTTCCAACAATAATTTTCTATGCTTCTGAAGGAAACTCCTAAGGAAGAAAACTTTATTGAAAGTGCACAGTTCATTCCTGAGCCAGGAGCTTAGTTGCTATTATTATAGTATTAATTTTATTACTTTATAGCCATGATAAGATGAAGTCTGCTTTGTGCCAGATACTATACAAATAACATAAGCAACAGTTTATGGAGAATTCACAGTCCAAACAGACAAGGCTGGTACAGCACAAGTAGGGAATGAGAGGGGAAGTGAGTTACCCAACACCACCATGAACCTAAACAGCAGGGCCCAAGTAATAATCGAGTCTCCAGACCTGCAGCCCCGTGTGCTAGTTACCACACTACGCTGCCTTCTCAACACCAGCAGATTTGGAATCCATTTAGCTGAGGGTGCCCATTCTGTTGGCAATCTCCAACTGCCTAGGCATTTATCTCATGCTCATCACCCTGGTTACCTATGCGTCTGTTCCAGGAAATCATTTTGAGCACAGCTGTATCCATCCAGTCAATTATTTTAGGAGTGGTTAGAGATTTTCACTTTTACAGAGGTAGTTTCTTGGCAACTAATAGAGCTCAGAGGAGACATCCCTCTTGATTAGAGCATATATCTTCTTACTGACATCTCTGAACCTTTTTATGTTTGGTTGGATGTTCTGCAGACATCCTGGAAAAAAAAATCCCAACCTTAATCAATTGGAAAGCCAATGTTAAGTGCTGCTGCCACCTTGCTTCTCAAAAAGACACTGGGAAAAATGCACTAGGCAGCAAGATTGTTTCGTACCCTTGTCCTGAATACAAAGCCTCCATGCAAAGTGTTTGTAAAGGTATCCACTTGGTTCTCCCCACTGTGCAAGGCCAAGGTTCCTCAGGACTTTCTCTTGCGAGGGGCTAAGCACCCTTGACTCTATTCAGCTTCCAGGAACTAAGCATTTCTCAGCTTGTAAGAGGCACTCAGCACTTTCCACGATAGATCTCATACACCTCAGCTTCGTATTGACCGGAAGTGCCGAGTGAGACCCCACTTAGCTTGTTACATAGCAATCTTTTCAAGGCTCTCTTCAGGCACTGGTTAAAACAATGAAGCAAATCAGGCAACTTCACCTGTCTGTATATTTAAGGGCAAAAGGAACCATTGAATCAATCCTCACCATGATCTCCATACAATTCAGAGGTGGAATTTTACTTAGTGTGAGCGAGCCCGAGCCAAAGCCAGAAGCAGCTACCCCAGAGGACCCGGCTGAAACCCTTCATATCCAGGTGTTTCTAGAGGGGAGGAGTGGAGAGCTCACACTGCAGCATGAAGAGGAGCCCAGAGCAGGCAGGAGGGGAGAGCGCAGGACTGAAAGCGAAGGAGCCAGGCCAACAGCGCTGGAGGAGTCTGTGGGAGCCAGGTGGAGGCCAGCACGAGGCTCCCGCAGAGAGGGAGGCCCAGGGGAGCTCTGGAGGAAGGTACGGTGGGCTGCAAGGGTCAGGGACTGCCTGCAGTCTCCTCGGCAGCCAGCAGAGCCCCACGGAGAAACAGGTACTGTAAAGACTCTAATAGAGGAGTACAATTAAAGCCTGGTACCGTAGTGACCCTAAAAGGGGTACAATAAAAAATTATAAATGATGACCTCAGTGAGATGAGGGTACCGTGATGACCCCAATAGTAGGCGTGATCCTATGGACATGCCCGGGGGAAGGAGAGAGTAGTCGCATTGACATTTTGTTTCTTTGTTTATTACCAAAAGCCATGCGACAGTGCTCCAGGACAGGAGGCATGGGTTCCTTTCATTTTTTTCTTAAGGTAAAGGCCCCGGGGAGGAACCCGGCAGCTGAATAGAAACCCGAAGACGCCTAGACAACCGGTGGACTGGGCGAGGGTGTAGGGGTGGTGGAGCCCTCAGCGTCATAGATGACGACTAGACAGAACTACCCATCCAGGTACTGAACTTCTTCCTTTAAACACCAAAGATGTGGCAAGTAAGAGCGTGGGTGTGTGGATCTCTGTCTAAGACTCGTCCCTCACTTCAGCTGGTGGGCTGAGGTCCTATGAAAACACGCATCTAGATCAGCTGTCTATATGTGTGTGTAGTTCTTGGGAGGAGGAAAAAACAAAGGAGAAGGTCGCAAGGATGCTTGGGAGGGCAAACTACCCAGTTGGCCACTTAACACTTAGTTAACCCTGAATTGACCCCAAGTACTCATCTTTGGCTTAAAAGTTCTCACAAGTTCACTGCATCTCCCACTCTTTGACTGGAGTTCCCCAGAAAACATGTGGACCAACTCTCAGAACTGCTGGGGTAGATCAGTACATGCAGCCCTGAGACCTAAATTGAAGTCTTGAAGGCTGAAATTTCCAAGGTTGGGCCATCAACTTACTACAAAAGCAAGGGTAACTGTGTTTCTAAAATCACATAGGCAACTCTTATTATTATAGTCAAGATGCACTCAAGTCCATTGTACATAAGGAACAATGAAAATAAATATGAAAAATAAGCTCTGGAGATGAGTATATCTCTCTGTTATTCTGGAAATATTTAGCACCTCATTGACAAACAAAATCAGACATTTATGCTCTCTTAAGAAATGTTGCAAACAAGCTAGCAACACAGGTCTGTGCAGTAAAGTCACAGAGGAATGATGGTTCAAAGGTTACAAGACCATTCCAGGAGAAGCAGGTACAATTCCTCAAGGAGCTGCAAACAGGTCAAGAGCTGTTTACACAGACTGGAAATTATATGTGGTAGGCAACAAATGCCAGGTACTAGATGAGTCCCTTTAAAATGAGTAGCTGGACTCAAGCAGGCAGCAGAGCAAAGGCTGTCTTCGAACCAGGCTGGGACAACTACCTCATTAAGATGGGGAGCAGAGACATTAACCCTTACACACTGTGCCATTATGCTAAGCATTGCACACATGCACATACACACCAGGTGCATCCAGATGAGTGTGGTATGTGGCGCCGCAGACCCCTCTGCAGCACCACATACTGCATATGCAGGCATTCCCCATGCTGCTACTTTGCAGCACAGGGATTTTTTTGACCCTGGGAGATCCCAGGGTTAAAAAAAACCAAACCAAAAAAAAAACTATGGGGTGGCACATGTGGCGGTAGAGTGTGCCACCCAAAATCAGAGCCTGGACAGCCAGAGCCATGGCTCCAGTTTTGGGCCAGGCTTTCTGTTGCAGGAGTGTTGTAGCTGCAGCTCCCAGTGGCCCCCAGGTAAGGCTGCTGGGGCCAGCACCATTGCTGCCCCAGCCTCCCTCACCCCACCCAGGGCAATCTGCACATGTGGCACAGGCATTCCCTGGGGACAAGTAGCAGTGGCACAAGGTATGCCACTGCTACTTGTCCCTGGGGAAACGTACATTCCCACTTATTTGGACAGTCTCACAGAGTGTCTAGGGTAAGCCCTTGGAGCAACCTTCCCAGTAGACAAGACAGACTAAGTATGGGAAGGTAAACTGAGATAGAAGGAAGTGTCCACCTGATGTCATGCACCAATTCATTGGCAGACCACTGAATGGGCCTTAGTCTGACTCCTATACCAATACCTGATCCACTTTTAATGTCACAAAAACTAATTTGTGTGCCTGTTTACAGTCAGACAGCTAACATACTAGTAAATGTATGAGACTGAACATAAAATTGGGCTCACAAAAAGAGAGAGAAAGAATGCAACATTTTTGTTGTGCTCACTCCCCTCCATCTATGCTGCTCTCCCATCAAGCACTTGTCCAACTTTCTACTCATTAACTATATAAGCCCGCTACAGTGTTGTAACACCACCTATTGAGAAGCCCCCTGTTGTAGCTGTCAGGTTGAGGTCCCTTTTAAAATGGAAGGCTTCCTTCCTTCTGTTACAAAACTCAATGATGGATAACCTGAAACTGGGCTGCACATACTGTGCCCCTCTCTACAGGTTTACCAAGTTGATTATTAATTTCAAGAAATAGCAAGGGAAGGTTGGAAGTGTATTTCTGCTCCAAGTTTTATTTGTTTGAATGGGAAACCTATACTCAAGCACAGCAAGCAAAAGATTGGCTGACACAGCAGTGGCAGTTGAATGAAATGGGTTAGTCATATGAGTTCCTTAATCTCTAAACCAAAGCTAAAATTGCTTCCTCCAGTTTCTGCAGCATTTTCTGTTCATTCCAGGAAACCTCAAGCCCACACCATTTCATTTCCCAACTTTATTTTTAGGATACTTGCTTTTGTTTGCAAAGATATCATTTTCCAATATGGGCTTGGCAGGTACTACTGTGAAATATGTTTGATATTTAAAAAGTACAGTGAGTCCTGAAATTAAGCCCAACAATAGAGTATGTTGGTAGGAAACAGAAAGTAATAGTCACTTTGCTGTGAGATTGCTATATTCAGAAGTTACATGGTTATGACCAACACATTATAATTTTTCCCTCTTCCTCTCTCAGAGCTGTGATCTGTGTCACTAATATGAGAAATCTTGGTGTGCCTAGAAAAATATCCATCATGCATTTATTTTTTCACTCAAGCTGTGGAATCTCTCATTTTTAGCTGCAGCTTTGTCTTTGAACCACTGTCTCTAACATAGCTTGCAGCTTCTCTGTGCAGAAACGCACACTTCATCAGTCGAATTGTCTCTCATATGAATGAAAGGTCATTAGCAAACTCCCTAGCTTTAGCTTCCTGCAAAAGATGCACCTCTTTGACCTTGCCTTCTCTCACATTCATATCGACCAATGGCCCCATGAAAAAAACCCACAAAAATCTTACCAAACCATTGCTGTGTACACACAAGGCACAGACAGAAGAGTAGCTCCCCATTGTAACTCATGGTGCTTTGCAGGAAGCACCGTAAGTTACAATGAACCCCCAGACCCAACAGACATTCACTGTTGGGTCGTCCCAGGGGCTGGGAAGTCAAACTGTTGTTTAGGGCGGCTGCAAGCCTGCAGCCACTCGCCCCTAACAATACTCTTCCCTCCTTCCAGCTCTGGCACTTTCCAGAATGGGAAGGGGGCAAAGGAGTGGAGGGAAGTTGTTCTGGGGGTTGCTCAGTCAGCGCTGGAGGGTGGGGTGAGGGGATTGGTGCCCCACACCTCGGGGGGCTCCAATTCACCCACCCCACCCTTCAATGCCAGCAGAAAAAACCACAGACTGAACTCCCTCCGCTCCCTCCTCCCCCTCCTATTCTGAAGACAGCATCAGGAGCAGGGCTGAGCTGTGACAACCCAGCCCTACTCCTGGCACAAGCAGACAAGTTACCAAAGGAGCTCCATCTGAAGTGTCTTCATCTGAACTCTCACGCAACGAGATCGTGACAATTTAAAGCATTCTCGAACCATGCAATTTAAAGCGCTCCTGAGTCGTGCCTTTTAAAGCACTCTTGAGCCATGCAATTGTGTTTGGTCATATCTATAGAGCCAGATCAGGTGAAAATTGTCATTTCTGTCTTCACCTCCAGTGCTAGGGAAAGGATGAGAGAATAAACTGCATGTGACAGATGTCAGTCACATTAATCAACAAAATAATTCACCATTGAAAAGCTCTCATATACTATGGGGACAAGGCAATATAAGCAGCTACACAGAACAGAACTACTTGTCTCTCCATTAGCTCGTATGCTGGCTGCAGATTACAGGAAAACACCACTCTGCCATGATAATTGATTACAATTTCATTTTGTAATGAAAATTCGTCGAATAATTAAGTTTTGCCAAGAAGCATACAATTGCCCCTCTAAAAGATTGATTTCAGAACACAGTGTAAATGGAACAGAGAAGAGCCTAACATCTGTTTAATTTATACTACAGGGCTCTGTAGCAGCCTTGCAACCATTCATGATTTAAGTCTCCTTCATAAAATACAGTAAACTGTGTATTTGCATTCCTGCTGGAGTAGTGAATTAAGCCAAAGTTAAATTATCCACTAGTGACCAATTATCAGGAATTGATGATGATGGAAGAGGGGTGCTAGTAGGGAATGTGAACAACTGGAAATTCAGTCTAACAATGAATTATACCATGGGCATAATAACCCATTTACCATATTAAGGTGTTTTGGTAAACATGTTATACATCTGCCAACAAAATGTCACTGTCTTTATTTACCTAGCATGGTACAACACTGTATGTTTATGAGATTCCTAATGCAGGACTGAAAGAACAGCATTTAAAAGGCTAAAGGAAAATTATGAAACAGTTGCTTTAATTTATATTTTTATGAGCAAAAAATGTATTCAACTGAACTTAAATGAAATTGTAGTCCTGAGCCTATTACTTTGTTTCTGCCCTGAAAGCTGCAAGGGTGGTTTAGCCACTACTGCTGTCTCTGAGTGAAATTTGGCACTAATTAAGTCAAAGTGACTTTTCCCTCTCACTTACAGAAGCACCTGTATTTGAGAGCTGTTAAACTGCTTTCTCAACCTTGGGTGCAAGTTAAAATAGTCTCAAGGCCTGCAGTACAAGGCAAGTATAAATGAGAATAGCAGCATTTTACATCTACCTAGCACTAACGCCAGTGACTACACAAAGTGTGGGACAATAGTGAATTGGGCCTTTCAAGGTTTCCTTGAAGAGGACCCAACAAAAATCTCAGTCTCTGTTCTACACAGGAAAGATACATGTGCAGACAAAAGTTCTTGAGTCTGACCTCACAAGTATATTCACGTTAGTTAACTAAATTGGTAATTTCACCATCAGTGAGGAGTCCTATATCCCGGACTAGATTCTGACTAACACCAGTGTTGCTATCAAAGCCATGACTCCACAAGGTATATAGCTAGAGTAAAAAGACATGGAGTTAAAACACATATGCATGTGTGTGCGCACACCCCTTTGAGAAATCAAACTCAGCTTGCTGACCATCTGACTATGTTGTCTGTGGCTTCCCTGTTAAAAAGCCATGCTCCGATTCATCTTGAATATGATAGTGGGAGAAAGTCTGATATTAAAAAAAAAAAACAAAAAAAAAACCCCTCTCTTCCCCTATATCTTTCCCACTTTATGTATTAACACTCTCAGAGAACTTTTTCCAGGCGTTTAATTCCCTGTTGGTTAGGATAGAACACATTATTTTAAATGAGGTGCCTTTCTAAATGGCTCTGGGTTGTCCTGAAAGTCAATAATGATGCACCAACTCAAGAAGGGTGGAAAGCCCATAATGACTGAATGTGGTGGTGACTATAAAAGGTATCAGAAAGGCAAAGGTAATCACTGCAGATCATACTGAGAAGACCAGGAGATCAAAGCACTGATCCAGCAAAGCATGTCAGCGTGTGCTTCACTTGTAGAACTCCACAGGCCCCAGGTCCAGTCCCATTTTCACTGGCAAAACTCCCACCAAAGAAGACTCCTGTAGTGCTTAAAGATGTGCCAAGTTCTATTAGCTGATTTGCAATAAGGGAAGATACTCAAAACCACCTCAAAGTAGTTTTACAGTTAAGCCTGAAAATTCCTCTTACTGAAGAAGGAACAATAGAAAGCTAATGACCACTGAAGCAACTAACTACAGCAACTAAAGGAAAGACCAGTTCTAAGTGGCACTGGGTATTAGATGGCAAACACAGCTAAATAATTCTTAAATAGCAGAAATATCCCTGAAATTAAGTATACCACTTGGTGATTTCCACATCCAAAGATCTTTCTGCTGAAGATCAAAAAGGGCTTTTAAAATACCCTTAAATAAACTCTGCACTAGCACCATGAACAGAACTGGATTCATAGTGAACATTTCATCTGGTTAAGGTAATCTCTGGGTATATCACTAGATCCATGAGCATGTTAAAAATATCAAATTAATGTTTCGTGAACATTTTATTATTCTATTAATTTTTTGAGGAAATCGGGTTCAGTCCATGATCTGTTTGCATGTACACTGAGAGTAAATCTAGACAAAGCATGAATAGCAAATAATTTGGGGTGAGACTGCCAGAACAGCTTAAAGTACACGATTTACCATGAATTTTCATGGGACCTGAAAAACCCAATTAAAGCTTAGAAAAACATAACCTTATTTTACAAATGTCTTCCTTTTTCCCTTCACAAATTATTCATATGCAGATTCAGTTTTTAGAAGATTTCTTGGACATGTTTGATTTATTGGACGTGTTTGATAGAAACATATCTCCCCCTATGGATTGTTCACAACCCATTTTCTGTGAAAAATACTTTGAGCATTTTCACCCTTTGTGCTGTGCAACCAGTCACCAACATCACATGGTACTGCAATTCAATAAGGGAGCAACAGCAACTGAAGAAGGGCTTGAATTAATCACAGGAGATGCTTAAATCTCTTTCACAGTTTTAATGCTTCTGTCATGAACCATTGTGAAAGTATATGCTTGTGGAGACTTTACTTTTCATAAATGCTTCTAGCATTAATCCCACATCAAGTGTAATTCAAGCACTCTTGAAGTCAGTGGGATGTTGCCATGGACTTCAATGCAGCTAGAAATATGTACACAAACTGGTACATTAATAGAAAAAAATGAGTTGTCCGACTCCTATTGAATTTCAATTGGATTTAAGTGTCTAATTCCCTTAGGCTTCCTTTAAAATCTCAGCACATTCATACAAATAAAAATGTTGCCATGATTCATTGTGAAAACAGCCCTTTGCTTGCTCCAATGCTGGTAGCAAGTAGGACAGAATGAAAACATAATTCAAGTGACAAGTATTTGATTTCAGATTAGAGACACAGTAAGGTGATTAAAATCATTGAACTGGCCTTTACGACCCTGCATGACTTAATGAGAGCCTGTCTGCACTGCTTCCATGCCACGTCTACAAGTGCTGCCAAGAATCATACCCCACCACTGGGCTCCTCTTTGTATGTGCCAAATCACAGAAAGGAGGCAATCTAGCTACCTTAGAATAGCGCTCAGCGCTGCTCTTGGTTTCTCTGCCTTGGGCATGCTTTTGGCACACTCTCAACATGATGCTAACTGGCTACATGAGTTCATTTCTGAACTTTGGTGAATGTTGAGCACATATGGGTGGGAAGGGCAAGCTTCACAGCAGCGGTTCCAAATGAGGAATGGAGATAATGTACACATGCCTTAGGGGCCTGAACCTACACTTAAAGCTCCCTTAGACTACAGAAAAACATAAGCTGGGGATCAGGGGGGTGGGGGGGGGATCTAAATTTTAACTTAAATATAATGTCAATTATTCTCAAATGTTTGCCTTTCGGTTTGG
>NW_017729020.1:1933638-1945588 GCF_001723915.1 Gavialis gangeticus | reverse complement strand
GATCAGGGGGGTGGGGGGGGGGATCTAAATTTTAACTTAAATATAATGTCAATTATTCTCAAATGTTTGCCTTTCGGTTTGGATCCCTTATGATTTATGTTTTCAATGTTTTTATTGCCATAATGAAGATCAGAAACGTATGCTATTTTAAAGTAAAAAAAAAGTTTTTACTTCAATGACAGAAGAACCATAAAATAACATGATGCAGTTAAATAAATAAATGGAAAGACAAATAAATAAATAAAGCAGTCCAATCTGGCATCACAACAATAAGCAACCTGAAGTTCAGACATGACTTGTCAACGGTCACTCAGCAAATTGTTATAAGAAGGATTGGAATCCCAAATTTCTTCCTGTCAGTCTCTCCTCACCTCCTCCTGCTTCCTTTCAACTATTAAAATACTTGTCTTTTTAAACAATGAGTTCATCAAAATACCAAATGACTTCCACACAGAGAAATTACTTGAACACTAAAATTCTGCAACATTCAATTCAAAATAAGACAGACACTCAGAAAGCAATTAAAAAGAAGAGCTATGACACTGGGCCAGAGTGGAGAAAATTCAGGTTTTGGAAACAAACCAAGTATTTACAGATGCAGGTAACAGATTCACATGAGACTGGTAGGCTATAACTGTTTGCTGGCACCAGCCAATTCATAATTGCTACTAGATGCTTAATCAGTGTTCCACTGCCATTGGCATAGGATAACTTTATGCATGTCCTTGTCAAACTGTAGAACACCGAGGATATAAAATAGAGACATACATATAGACTTTGTTTTCTCCCTGGAGAATTTATGTACTATTACTTTCCATTATATATTTTTTTCAGCTTAACGTTTAAATGATGTTGAATCAGTGATCACTAAACAAGACCACTTTTTATTCTACAAGGTTAAGATCTTTGACATACAAGTGCCTGTAAATATATGCTGAATCACTGATAAAGTATTACATTTATGCCCTGACTTCTAATTAAACACTTGCAGTCGGCAGCTGCTGAACCATATTTCCAAACCAGTAACAGATTCTAATGTCAGTACATGTCAGTACAATGAGATTAGATCTTCAGAACACAAGGAGTCAAATATGCCAACATTCAAATAGATACTTAGTGGGATCATACGTTTGCATACACATAATGACATCCATGGAATACGAATGACATTCATGGAATACGTACAGAATAATAAATTGAAAGTAATGCCTCACAGTAAATCTTCTTATCCATCCCTGACACACTACTGTAGTTCGTCAAGGCTAAAGGGTAGCAGATTCAAACCTCAGAAGGATGTTTTTTTTCCTGTGCCTCTCATTTGGCCCATAGAACTCACTGTGACAGCATCTCTCAAAGATGGAGGGCCAGATTTTTAAAGAATTAAGTTACTAAAATACAGACAGGCACTTAATGACATTTTCAAAGAAAAAACATTTGGAAGGAATATAAAGCCTTTATGCATCAACATATAATCCAACCTCAAATGTTTAAGAATTAGGAGAAAACTTCAGATAGGGACATAGTTATGATATGTTGTTTTTTTTGTATCTCCCAGGTTTCTATACATGTGAGTTCCCATCCAATATTTAGCATATATCTGCATGATGTTTAGTCACGCAACAGCAGGAGATTTGCTAAGCCACAAAAGGCATTTGGGCATTCACTTCCATTAACTTTCAAGGAGAATTAGACATATAGATTCCATTTAGTGTTTTTGAAAATGGACCCCCAGTCTAATTTTACAGGATATTACAGGCATAAAAGGTGGTATTAGATACAAATGAATTTAATTCTGTAGCTACAGTGTGCCTTAGGGCCTAATGATGAAATTTGTTCTAATAATTGTTTAATTAAGAAGGGAAATACAAAACTACTTATCATTACCATATCACTGCCAAGAAGGCAACAGTACAAATAAAAAGCAGATAGTCTATTTCTTAAGTGAGATATTATGCAATGGTGTACGCAAATTTATATATCAGGTAAGATATTACCATGTCCAGGGATGAATTTCCATACATCAACAATGGAGTGCTGCTAAAACTGAACGATTCTGTCTGTACTCATTTAACAAGCCATAATAAAAGTCCTTTATCATTGTTAATTAAATAATTGTCACATGTAATGTTTTCCCTTCGAATGAGTGTGTGTGCTGTTTAAAAATTGGATAACTAGTAGCCAAATATCTTAGCACTTTATGTTCCTCTGTTTTGCTGTGTGGTGCATAGGAGGTGCTAATTTTCCCAGAACAACCATCTCCCATATTGTAAAAAACCATTTCTTCAGTCCAGGGATTTTTTTTTAAACGTTTCCATTGAGAAGCTGCCAAATATTTTAGCAACTACTATCAGAAGAGAGATTAAGTCTTTGTTTCTTGGTGAGTGGCCATTAGTGCTATGAAGATTTTAATTGTAGAAGCACATATTTGCAAATGAACAATTTTTAATGGGCCATGTTAGCTGCATGACCACTGCAGCAGAAGTTTAGTTACAGATAATCACCAGAGTTTATGGGAGAGCTATATAGTGAGAAAAAACAGCTAATGAAATACAAATGCACTGACAACTGGAATTTTCTCTCAACAGAGATGAAGAGAATACATTTGACATTATACCAGCTGCCCCTTGTAACGTTGCTAAAAATGCTATGGCTGTTAATGCCATTTACCTGTGACTAATGCTGCTAGAAAATGAAATCCCTTGAAAACCATTATCTCTTTTTAAAAAACACTTTAGACAGTAAAGCAAAGGACATAACAGTGCATTTCACATCCTCAGTGAGTCATAGAATATCATTTAAAGTGAACTACATTCTATTAATCTTAGCTCAGACAGTTGAAACAGTAAAACTAGATCTCAAAAGTTTGTGATTAACCATGCAATGTGAAGCAATATATAAAATACATGCTGCTTGGTCTGTTGTAAGTTAATTTAATTAAAAATTACATCCCCCAAAGTGGTTATGTTCCAATAGTAAAAATTCCAAATAATTATAACACTACACTTCTCTGGGCACACATATTAACTATTTCGAAGTACCTTACGTTACTAAAGCCTCACAAATCCTTGTTAAGTATAATGTGACTGAGTTCCACAGAATGAATCAGTGGCAGAAGTGGCATCCATAAAACGTGACTTCCCAAAGGTCGAAGAGCAAGCTCTGTAGCTAAGGACAGAACCAGGCCTCCTGATTTCTGCTGTAGCACCCTAGAAATCATTTTTTTCCCAGATAAGAATAAATACAGCCAGACCCGTTTCTGTGACAGGGGGTTGCAGCAGTTTATGTTCTGTCATGCCATGCTACAATAGAAGAAAAATATTTCAGGGCACCTCCTTATCTCTTCATATTTATCCATATGAAAAGAAAGGTGATTAAAGCCTAAGGCAATTTGTTTGGGCACCTCCTCCTAAGAGGGGTGCAGGGGAAGAGGTTTCCACCCCAAGTTAATAACCTATAAATTAGAAGCCACTCGAGAATTGGAGACAACAGTATTACATGTTTCTTGAGTGGAAGGAAAAGGGACTTGGGATTCAGCTTTGCTACTAAGCTTCTAGGTATTGTTTTCAAAACTGCCTAAGGCCCAGAGGTATTTTGGCAATGCTGTTCTGTGTTACCTAGCAAATTTTGGAGCCTAGAGTTTGATTTTCATAAGTGACTTAGATATCTAGGAGCCTACACCTCACCAAATTTCAGAGGAATGTTATTAATATTTGATGCTAATTAGGCTCTGAGGGCCAGGGCTAAGAAAAGGAATAAGATGTCTGACTCATAGCTCAGGTGAAATTTGGTAAGTCCCAGGAAATGACTACAAACCCCTGCCTCACCACAGCAGTGTCCAAGTGTGTGCACACATGTATATTTGGAATTGTTGCAAACGGGGGCTACAAAGGGCAGCCGCTGCTGTACTCTAACTGCTATGGGTGAGCTCTCCGAGAACAATACACACAGCGAAACCCACTCCCTCTTATTTCAGTACTTAAAATAGCAACTGTGGTTTCCCAAAACTGCTGCCGTCAAGACTGAGCTGGATATTTAGGTACTTATGCCCCTCTTTAAACTCAGTTTGAGATTCCCAAAGTTGGTTCCACCCTGTCCAGCCCCCCTGAAAACCCCAATCCCATAGAGTTGTTCTGAGCACAGCTAACACACACACTGAGTTTTGCAGCCTCAGCCACTTTTTCATTCAAAAAACATGTGGAGGTGTACGTAGGAGGTTAAATCACTATTGGATCTCACTACTACATGTGTTTGCCTATTGCAAATTCTTTCTGCTATGTGCAAAATTCACCTGTGATTGGCTACCTCAAACCTTCTAGGAAAGTTGGCTGTCTTCTTATTTCAACATTTACAGCTGGATGCCCTCTTATTTCTTCAAAACATCTAATGACTTGCATAGGTGACTCCAAATTGTCATTCACAAGTGAGCCAAGTGCTGGAACTCATGACAGTGATGTGACAGAGGCAGCAAGGAGCTGCATACAGACAGAACGAGCCTGCCCTTATTCAACTGCCTGAGGATTTGCTTATTACAGAAAGAAGAGACCAGCATCCTGCATAAAGGGAGGGGGGGTCTATATACAGGCTGCAGGACACAGACAGAGCCTAGAAATGATCTGGCTATCCAGCTTCAGTGTGTGTTGCTTAGTGTCACCACAAAGGGTCTGCCTATTTCTTGGCCTAGAAATAAGCATTTGTGGAACGGAGAAATGAAGGCACCACAGGGAATGGAAATAACTGGAAGGGAAAAACCAGGTATGGCAGAAGGGACTCTTTCCAAGAAGAAATGAGATATTTTCCAGGGAAGCCCCTCATCTAGCTGATGAAAACTTTCACATGAATGGAACTATTCACAGTTAACCGGAGGCTTAAATGCCTTCCTGAATCAGAGCCTCACGTGATCCCAACACTCCTTTATCTGATGAGAAATGTAACCTTACAACATCCTGCAAGGTAACAAAGTGTTATAATCACCCTCTGTTGGTGGGAAACTAACACCACACTGTGTGTTATTCAGCAGGTAAGCAGAAGGCACGGCAGTAGAGCTCCTTATAGCCTTACTCATCCAGAGAGGCACAAGCTGTGGTAGGCTATATTCTGCTTCCTTACATGCTGTCAATGGATTTGCAGAGAGGGTGAGGGTGCAATATAATTGCTACTAAATAGAAAAAAATAAGGTCATCAGTAGGCAACCATAGATCCTCTGGATCATGGTGTATGCCCAAGAGGTCTAGTCAGGTGACTGGTGAATCCGCTTGTTCCCAATCCTGGGACCATCACACTGAGACCTTTAAGGCATACACCTAGGCCAGAATATGGAGGAGTGGAGGCTGCCCAAAACGTACCACTCCCCGCTTTAGACCACTGAGATCAAATCCAAAAGCCAGACCAAGTCCAAACGTTCAGTGCCTCGATGGTTGTAGCTTCTGCCAGAGAGCAACACATCAGACCTCCTGCTGCCTATTTCCTCAGTGAGGGCATGTTTTTGTCAGGGTGAGGTCCTTCAGCCTTTCTCCAACCAAGAGGTACCCACAAGGTCGTAGGGGGTAAGGTTTTGAGATGCCCTATATTTGTCTTAGCCTGGAGGTTGCAACATTGTGGGATTTTATAGGAGCTATCCCACCACAAATAATCCCATTACGTTGCCACCAGGCCCTCCACTTGACTGCAGTTTATGGTCATACCTAAGATAGGGAAAGGGGAAAGGGAAGCAGGGGCTCTGTTGAGAGATGAAAGTGAGCTGAAGGGCTCAAAGAGAATAAACAAAGGCGGTAATCCATTGAGAAATAATAGGGGTTATAAAAGCTATGCCAGTTAATGGGACAAGAATCCATAACCTCTGTTGAGACTATACTTATCACAATCCAGTTTGATTTGTTGTTCCACTGTTCGGCGTTCTCATTGCTTTTTAAAGTTTTGTTGTTTAAGACCAGCTACTCTAATGGCCCTGATTGAATGTCCAGAAAGGTTTTCTGCCACAAGTTTTTGTGTCTTTCGAGAAGTGATGTCAAACTGGTGTCCATTCATTCTTTCATACAGGGACTGCCCCTTGCCTTCTGTCTGAGGCCAAGAGATTTAACTGTTGTATCCAAAATCACAGAGCAGGTAAATGTATACAGATTATTTTTTTTAATTGTGACAGTGCTCTTTTTTCCTACACTAGGAACTTCAACTTTTGCCAATAAATGTTAGCATCTGAAAAAATTCTGGCCAAAAAAATTGAAAAATGGTTTCCAGGTATTTTCTTCACTTGCCAATAAACAATAAAAGCATTTTAAAAGAATGAAAACACTTTCCATGAGAACGTTAATTTAATCCAAATCCTAACTTTCTCTTTAAAAAAACCCTTTTTTTTAGAGTATTTTCAACTAGCCTGATTTCTGATCAGCTGCCTTAACTACATGTTTGCTTTCCACACTTGAGCCTTGGACAACTCTACGCCTGAATGCTTTCACATGGCAATCACTTCTACTAGCAGAAAGCAGAACATTGCAACAATCAGAAGGCAAATCAAAGATACCACAAAGACCTTCTGAAAAGATATAAGAATATATTCCAATTAAAACTTAGGTGTTGCTATACTAATTGTTCTCATTATGTTAATACTATAATTGCTGCCATTTTTTACATAATCTTGCAGTTCTTATCAAAAAGGGGAGCAACACTTAGAAAGCTTAAACATGATAGGTTAAGTTTTCAAGGCAGGAGATACAGTTCATTCGTGAAGAGGTTGTGCTATTAGAGAACTATGGGGTAATGCAATTCATTAATTCCTCATTAAGTTTGGGAAGCCAACCTTTTAAATCATAATTAGACAATACCAGGGAAAAAAAAACCCTACCCTAGTCTGTCAAGTATGTGACTTCTGTAGAGACATCACGATTAGTTTTGTGCAATATAATTGCTAATGGATTAATAATTGGATAGTTTGCTTAATAGGATGGTGCTTATTATTAATAGAATTACTAACAGTACACGGCTTGGAGAGAAAGAAGTAGTTAATGATCCCTTGCTTTTTAAGAATTTTCTGGTTCCAGCATAGGCAAGACTTTGAGACAGAGAGGTAGACATGAGGCAGACATTCTTAGACAAGATCTAAGTGGAAAAAGTTACTTTTGGAGTATGCACAACGTTAAAGCCGTGCTTTAGAAATCAGACGGGGCAGGGATACATTTTTGTGGGCTTTCTGCAATACAGTAAATTTCATCTCAGAGAAATAGGCAGCAGCTTAAGCCCAATACATTCCTGTAAAAAGTCTGAATCTGTTTCAGTTGAACCAACAAGACCTTCCTAGTCAATTCAGTGGGAAACTCCTAGTTTGGGGAGCTGGACTCAGAAATATGGACTCTGTTGGCACACTAATATAGATATGATTTCTATAAACTGCATATTCCAGGGGTGGGCAAAATATGACCCACAGGCTGGATCCAGCTTGCTAATTGATTCTATCCAGCCTGCAGGCAGGAAGCCGGGTGGTGGCACCACACAGCAGGTCCTGGGCAAGCTGTGCTTGGGTCCCAAACTCTGCTGGTGGGCAGCATCCAGGGCCTGCAAGGCTAGATGCCATCTCTCAGGTGCCATGGGAGATGCTAGGCAGAAACAGCTGTGCCCACCCATCCAGCACCAGCAGAGGCTAGGGCCCAAAAATGGCTTGCCCAGGGCCTGCCATGTTGAGCCAGGTGGGCAAGTGGGGCTGCTCTCACCCAGCATCCAGCCAGATCTGGAGCCTGAGTCCGAGCACCATTCATCCAGTTTCTGCCTGTGGGGGATGAAGCTTGGCCGTGGGCCTCCATGCTGTCCCATGCCACCCTGCCACCGGGTTGGGATATGTGTGCATGTGTGCCTGCACTCCAGGAGCCCTTATGTCAGGGTGGGACAGGATGGAGGCCTGCAGCCAGGCTCCATCTCCTGCAGACAGAGGCTGAATGAACTGTGCTGAGGCTTAGGCTCCAGCTCCAGCTTCTGTTGGTGCCATGGGGGATGCTGGGTAGAAGCAGTCCCACCTGCCCCCCCAGCTCTGACTTTATACCACAGCCCATGCTGTGCAGTCACACAGCACCTCTCCCCCACTGCAGGCAGCCACCTGGGCTATCTACCTGAAGTAGCAGGTAACTGCCGGGTGCCCCAGTTGGTGCTGGGGAGCAGATACCCTAAGTCACAGGGGAAGAGGCCCCCACCATGGTCTGACTCATCTCAGCTGTGCACTCCTGCTGTGGATGCGGCCAGCAGGTGCCAGCTCCAGGCTCTGGGATTGGAGCTTGGGTGTCCTACAGCCCTGAGTGGGCTCATGCTTCCACTCCCACTAGCCCTGGCTCAGCTGCAAGGAGCTCGTGTGTGAGAGTGAGAGAGAGAATGTGTATGCTTTTGCACATGCATGTGTGTGTGTGCACACACAGCCCTCAACAGCTCATCAAAACTGATAAAATGGCCCTCCAGCCCAAATAATTGCCCACTCTTGACATACTCCTTCCCCACAGGCACCCTGAAGATCCCTCCTTGAACCACATCTCTGGCCTCGGTGCTGAAAACAACTGCTTGGAACGCATGCAAATAATGTGTGTGACCTAGCATTAGGGAGCTGGGGTGGCTTGGGTGCTAAGGCACCCAGTGGATAGCCCAGAGGTTGCAAGTTTGAAGCCGTAGCAGAAATACTCATGGTGCAGCTTGTCAGATTCCAATGCATCTGCAAATTCTGCTAAAAATCTTGTCACAAGGGCATGGGGAAAAAAAAGGATTAGGGCAGGTTAAATGAATTTGCAAGACCAATGCATTGCAATACAGGGCCTGATTTTCATTTATGTTAAAATGGATTTATACCATTTCAGTGGTATAATTGGGACCTAAGTAAATATAAATGTAATTTATGCCAACTTCAAGAACCCCTTAGCACAGGGGTGGGCAAAATGCGGCCCACCAGGCTAGTCTATCCAGCCCGTGTGGCCCCTAAAAAATTTAGAAAATTAATATTTATCTGTCCCTGGCTGCCTATCATGCAGCCCTTGATGGCGTGCCAAAACTCAGTAAGCAGCCCTCTGCCAGAAATAATTGCCTGCCCCTACCTTAGCACTTCTCAAGTGGCACAAAGGGAACTCACTGTAGCAGAGAAGTGAGTCAGGAAAACTTTTTCCTTTACTGCTTTGGCAAAGCAATTCTTGCAAGCAGTCCTTGTGATAAGAAGTCTGCAGATGGAGCCTTTTAGCATACAAGCTATAAAAGGAGAAACAGGGTTTCCAAAAGCGATCTGGTCAATAATATAACTTTTTTCTTCCTGTGGGCTGTCAGAGGGACTTTAATTGTGTTCTCTGATCTCTGTCCAAGTTAATAAGAGGAGGGGTGGGAAATGCAAGGAACATCTACACAAGACAGGGGGGCTCTTAGCCAGGATCAAACTCAACTTCATGACCAGTAAATAGGACTCAAGTATTGAAAGGAAACATAAAACAACCTATGGTGCCAAAGTTAAAAGACAGTAACAGCTACTAATAAATAGTAAGTCTTGATGCTCTGAAAGAAATAAAATAGAAACAAATTTCAAAGCCAGAGTCTAACTGCTGCCCTCTTTAGTACTGTGCATCAAAATGTGTATGGAGTTATTAAGGGGCCCAACTCAAGTATTAAGCAACTTACATTCACTTGTTCATTAAGCCTACGGGGTTCAGAGTTTCTGAGCTTCAAAGTCTAGAAGAATTCCCTCTAGGGCATAAGATGATTTAAGTTCTTCTTTTCACCTCCTGTCACTTTTGACCTCTTCTATTCCCACAAGCATGCCATGGAAATATCAAATATAAATAGATTTAGAAGGGCAAGTTTGGAGGGGAAAATAGCAGAGTCCCCTTGACAGCTTGTTCCCTTTCATTGGGCTTTGCAGCCTGCCAGTTGAAAAGAGAAAGGAATTTGTCAGAATACAGTGCTGTAGATTTGCACGTCAAGACTACTTCTGGGTCTGCAGTGAGTTGGCAGAGGCAAAAGTGCATCCTCTTCACTGAAGCTGTGCTGAAATGTTTGTCCAGTGTATCCCTGCAGTCATTTGGGATATTATGAGCAACTGGTATGACAAGGAGGAATCATGGGTTTGTGTCTGCAACAGGGGCCTGGGAGCAGGATTCCCTTCTACACCACAGTCCTCTAGGTCCTTGGACAAGTCATGATCCCTGTATGTCTGTGTTCCCTATTTGTAAAATGAGGGTATTGGTTCTTTTCTTATCTGTCTTGTCATTTGGCTCTTTTCTGGAGGGTGTGGACAAACATATATACCAATACAGTGGGTGCTGGTCTCATCAGGAGACTCTGTAGGCACTGCTGTGTTATTAACAATAACCGTGATCCAATTTCAACACATTCCATGTTAAAAATACCAGCCCTGATTACTGGGCTGATTAGTATATGGGACTTCGATTCAGGCCTGCAAATGTCTACAGACTCCTGAGGGGATTCAAAAGGCTTTAAATGGAGCTGGGAGGACTCAGCATTTCTCAAGAGTGATGAGCACCTGGCATGAATGAGCCCTTCTTCTGTGAGCTGAAGGCCTGTGTGAACAGGGTAGACTGAACAGCAGTAACTGCCTTCTACTTGCTAATGCAGTCATTTCCTTACAGCGTGCTCCATTGTTGAGTGTGAATTCAGGTCATGCTCTGCAGTTAGCATTCAGGGTTGGTACATACTGCAGAGCAGGAAAGATTTCAAGAAGTCTCGAAACAAGCGTCCACACTGAGATATGGAAGCAGACCACACTGAGCATGTGATATATTGATCTAGTCACTATTACAGGAGAAGGAATTATGGATTCAGATGCCCTGAGGGAAGCTGGATGAGCTGCAGTGTTCATATGGTGGCTGATGTACATGGAGGAGTTGGCTGACTCACCCAAAATTCCTCCTGGCATCTCATAGGGAAATGCACATCACCTACCACTTTCCTTTTGCCTCACCTCCCCTGCTACAGCTAAACACTACACTGACTTTATTTCTTTAGCTGCTTAAAAAGAAAAACCTATCCTTCTGTCAACTAAAACTCCACCAACAGAAAGTCCATGCAGTTTAGCATTTCACATTGAAAGCCTTCTATGCAGTGGTTTGGGGGTCTAACTGGCACAAGCCTGTGGTGATCATTAGATGCTGCTAGAGAATGACATTGTCTGACACCGTCTGGGCTTAACTGCAAGACAGTTAGGTGAATACAAAGCTGGCTGAGAGGTAGGACCCAGAGAGTCCTAATGGATGAGTCTGTGTCATCTTGGCAAGAAGTGGCCAGTGGTGTCCCGCAGGGGTCAGTGCTTGGTCCAGTGCTATTCCACATCATCAATTATTTGGATGTGGGGGTGAAGAGCTCACTGGCCAAGTTCACGGATGACACCAAGTTAGGGGGAAGTGTGGTCACACTTAAAGATAGGCTGCAGATGCAGGCGGACCTAGACAGGCTGGCAAGTTGGGCGGATCAGAACCACATGAAGTTCAAAATTAAGAAGTGTGAAGCGCTCTGTCTGGGGACAAATAATCCCCAACATACTTATAGGCTCCATTGCACCAAACTGACCTGCACTACGAATGAAAGGGACCTGGAGGTAATAATAGACCACAGTATGGACATGAGTCAGCAGCACGACGCTGTAACCAACAGGGCAAATAATACTCTGGCATGCATCAATTGATGCATTGCCAGCAAAACCAAGGAAGTGATTCTTCCACACTACTCAGCTCTGGTGAGACCGCAGCTGGAGTACTGAGTCCAATTCTGGGCACCGCACTTTAACAAGGACGTGGTAAAGCTTGAGAGAGTCCAGAGAAGAGCCACCCATATGATCAGTCTTACACAGCAAGCCGTATGAGGAAAGGCTAAGGGACCTGGGACTCTTCAGCCTGAAAAAGAGAAGGCTGAGAGAGGACTTGGTAGCAGCTTACCGCTACATCAGGGGAGTACATCAAGGGCTCAGCGAACAACTGTTCACCAGGGCACC
>NW_017729020.1:1898356-1928638 GCF_001723915.1 Gavialis gangeticus | reverse complement strand
TGGGGAAAACCAGAAGTAATGGTCACAAACTCCTACAAGACCATTTCAGGCTCAACATTAGGAAAAACTTCTTCACAGCTAGTGTCCAGACTGTGGAATAAGCTCCCTCCAGAGATGGCACAATCACCTACCCGGGAAAACTTCAAGAGGAGAGTGGACGGTCACCTTGCTGGGGTCACCTGTCCCCAGTTGTCTTTCCTGCTTGGTGCAGGGGGCTGGACCCAACGATCTTCTGAGGTCCCTTCCAGCCTCTTACAATCTATGAATCTATGAATATTTATCTTTTGCTTCCTGGTATTGCTGCTGGGGCTCATACAACATCAATATAAGGCAACCGATGATATATTGGGTCTATCAGTGAGAAAAAAAGGACAATGGTGCTATCCTTTTTTTCTCACTGATATATTTACTCTATTCTTTACTTGTACCACTACTGCTAGTGTCAATTGTGGGGTCAGCACAAGTGAAGAATGGCTGTATGGGTAAAAAGCCAGATTTACACCAATATTTTGGACCCTACAAATGCAGACATGTGCTATGTGACGTTTACAAAACCTATTAAGCATGCCTGGTGCCCAGCTCCTACGGATTTCCTTGATATCCTACAAATCCCATTGGGTACCTTCCTTGCCAGTCCTCATGCTACCTGCTAGCTATCAAGAGACCAACTGCTCACTCTTCTTGGCCCATGATACCAGCTTCCATTGCATACTTGCAAACCTTCCTGCTTTGGCCCATGTCCCTTAGACATACAAGAGGCTTTCCATAAACACCTACAACACTACCCCTGTTCTTTTCCTTTAAACCTCTCCTTTGGTATGACTCCCACTCAACACAGCTAGGCCAATGGTAGGATGAGACAGCTGTTTACTATGGTGACCAATATTGTTGGTAATGTTTCATTGTTTCCTTCTCTTCCTATTATGTAGAGTGAAAGAGCATCTAATCATCTCGTTTTACAGACAATTTCCAGCGAAACGGAAATTTCCCACTGCATGCAGCAGATTTATTAGGCAGTGGTTCCTTTCAGAAATTACCTTGAAGTCTCTGTGGACAAATGCTTGGGAAAGAAAAATGACAGCAGGCAGATCTTTAGCTGATGTAAATCAGCACAGGGCATGGGAGTCCAAGACAATCTAACACCAACTGAGCTTCTGGTGCAGTGGCAGAAATATTTGGCAGCATGGGCCATGTATTTCTACTAATCAGGAAGGCAGAACTTGTGACTATTTTAATGGGGGAATGGTTGGACAGAGAACTCTGGGCCCTCTGAGCAGCTTGCTTTTAGTAAGGCAAGTATTTTGATTCCCTAGTTGCACTCCTGTTTTGCCTCAAAGATGCAAAGACAGCAAAAAAAACAACAAAGAAATGAAAAAAAGAGAGGGTCACATATTTAGCAAATGACAGTAATTCCCCAATGATGATAAAAAAGCAGCTTGTCTGTCACCGGGCTCCTTTGGTGTTAGATTTTGAGACGCATTATCTTTGCAGAAAATAAAATGCAAATAAAGAATGAGGGAAAGACAGGCCCTGTAAACAACAGAAAGCAAGTCTCAGAGGCTGACAAACTTAACCAAAGTGGAAGAAAAAGTTGAGCACCTGCCAGTTTTGTATGGCACCATGGGGTTCAGTACTCTCTCTTCAACGAAGTCATTCACATGCCTCCACCACAAAGCACAGGGGAGACAGATACCCTTTCAAAGTGACAGAGACAACATCTGATTGCACTCATCCTAGACCGCTCTGAAATCTCTTCTCCCCACTCTGCTTCCTTCCCAGATAGATGTCCCAAGTGCCAGAATCCATGATCACAAAAGCCTGACAGAACAGTAACTTGCTGTGTAGACGGTTTATGAATTTATGAAAGTTCTTTGAAAATAGATTGTGAATTGTAACAAACAAAAAATTGCAAGTGGGTTGTACAGAACAGCAAACATGGCACTAGATCCTTACCTGCCACAGGGATTCAATCTAATGCAGTGGAATGACCCTGTGACAAATTCTCTGCTCTCTCTGGGACAGAGAGAGAGAGAAAACGCTAAGGCTTTGGCATCCTCGATTAACACAACACTTCAGCATGCCAGGTAGATTGGTTTTCTACTGGCACTATGGTAGATTTTTGCAGTAGATTCCTTTGAACTTATTTCAGTATAATCAGAGGGAAGGAATACATTTAAACCCAAGCACACCATGTGGCACATAGGGAACAGGAGAATGTTTCCCCTTTCCCCCTAGGCCCTGATCCAACAAAGCACAAAAGCACATTTTAACTGAAAGCCCAGGAGCAATCTCACTGAACTCACCGGGACTGCTCATATATTTAAAAGTTAAGCTTGTGCTTATGTGTTTGCTAGACTGTGCAAAGACCTCTTTCTCTCTCTCTGCCTTTCCTGTTTTATCTTCGAAAAGGAACAATACACACAGGAAGCTTCAGGGAATGCAATTTATCTCCTTTGTGATTAATGAAGAGTCAATTCTTCCTGCAGTCCAAGCAAAAATGACTAACTTCCTTACTTTGATTGTAAGCTCTTTGGGGCATTGTTTTGTTTTGTTTTGTGTTTGTATAGCAACTAAAACAATTCATTTCTGGTGCATAATTGTGCACCCAATGTGCTCTGGGGATACAAGTAATTGATGAAAACCAAGGTTTGTTACCCAACCAACCTTGGCAATTCCAATCAACTTAAACTAGCAGTAATTGTGAACATCCAGGTAAAAGGTTTCTGTTGGACTTCGGCAAACAATTCCAACAGACATTCAGAACCAGCTCTAGACATTTTTATGTGCTCCACTTAGTGAGAAAAAGTTATTCATCAGGGAGATTTTATTACTTAAGTTCTGCTCCCCCACATGGTACAACATAGTGCAGATCCTATGAACCTGTAGGATGAAAGGACAGGAAGAAATCGGCCTTGGAAGAGCCAAAGGAATAGCCATAAAATGAGGTAAAAAGTCTTTTCTATTGTAGTGACTGAAAAAAGACAAAAAATAAGGCCTTTTTTAGCAGTATGGCATGTGCCATGTTGATTTTGACTTGTGGAATGTCATGAACTCACTAAATGTGGTGCTCTGAAATGTGAGAAATGCCAGGCTGTGGGCAGCTGTTTTCTTTCCTACATTGCACTACACATGATGAAGATAAGCAGTCGTGGTAGGGTAGCATGTGTTTCATCCAGTACATTTTTCCCTGTTATTTTCAGTTGCATGCCACTTATGCCACATTTCATATTCTGACAGGGTGTAATGCAACCAGACACATCTTGCAAACTTGGGGATAGAGATCAGGGTTTGAGAAAAAAAAAAGGCGGAGAATCCAAGCATAAACCATGAAAGTTTTTCTGGAGCCAAAATCTCATCAGCAGAACAGCAGTTCTCTCTATGATAGGGGCCAGTTTTGGCTAATACAGGCAAGGCAGCATAACCATTTTACAAATGAGTGCCTCATAATGCAGCAAAAATCTGCCCACAGATACACCCTTGCTCCAGCTCTAAAGAGTTCCATGCCCCGATTCCTCTCATTTCAATTAGATAAAGTTGGAATGAGTCCTACTCTCTTTTCACATCAGGTTTCCATCAACACATGTAATTCCACTGATGTCCATCTAAATTTATATTGGTGAGGCAAAATGAAAATCGAGTCCAATATCTTTTAATACACAACTAGATTTACAAATCTGGGGAGAACATACTCATTTCCCTAAAAGAACTGAGTTTACAACTGTAATCCGGTTCTCAAGGTCTGGCATGATGCTGGAGAGAGGCCTACTTCCTCTGCAATAAAACTTGTATTAAAGGACCATTAATAACAACAGGGAAAACAAACATACAAAAATACTATTATATTACCAAAAAAAAAAATGTAAGGATAATTAGCTTATTTCAGAAATCCACAACCTTATCTTTTTTTTATTTCAGCCTGTCTTTGCTTCTGACTACAAACACACTTTATGGGACGCAAACTGGCCCAGCTCTGCTGCCATCCATTGAAGCCAAATGGCACAGCTCCATTAAAACAATTTTACACCCACTGAAAATCAGGCCTGTATCTCTAGCCAGCTATCAATGGTGTTTCTGAGTAATGGCAGCCCTGACCATTTTATAAAAGCATCCAGAAATTAAGATTTGTTTGAGTTACCCCTACTGACCTGTGCTCCTCAACCTCTCCTATCTTTGGCAGTTTTGAAATATAGTTGGTATAATTTAAGAAACATCATCCCATTCACTGGACAAAATCCTACATATTATGCAAATTCCTACATGACAATATGTGAGCACACTTTAGTGACTGAGACTGACTTTAAATTACATAGCCCACTGCTGGACATTTAACACTTTAAGGCAAACACTGCCAATAAAGACCGAAAAAGTCAAAATCAAACAATAAGCCCCTCAGTAGCCTTTTTCCCCCTACAAACAGTAAATCATTTCATGTCAGTAGTTTTAAGCCATAAAACTGCAAATAAGGCATTTTGTGCTGAAAATTGATTTCTATTGAGAACTATACCTCCATGCAACTTAATTTGTAACTGACATAGATTGCCAAGAGGGTTTGCAATATAAAAAATAGATGACAGTAAGTAATTTAGCTGCATATTGGTAGTCTTGCATCTTCAATCTAAATGGAACTTATTTTTTCCAAGTGCGTGGCACCTAAGATAGAAAGCTATTTGTGGGAAATTGAAGTGTAAGCTAAAGTGCTGTTGCAATACATCTCAGGAGTTCAACTATGGTATACTTTAATCTTTATTTTTCATTTGTTTTAACATTTATTACAGCAGGGTATGATCAGACATTAGGAAGGCAAAATTTAGTGTTTTCCAAGAATCTAAGCAGACCTGAGCAAAGAGCACTGGCACTACAGTAATCCCCAATAATACCTTTGGCTATTCCAAGAGACACTGGAAGTAAACACTCCCTGTTCACATACAGTGGTAGCAACAAGAAGAGCTTCAGCAAATCCTTATTGCTGGGATATGGGTAACTGAATCCTGAAAGCAGAACTACCACAACCTATTTTTATGATGCTTAATCAGACTCCCCGTTTTTACAATGTAAATAAGCATTTACATAGATGCAAAGTTAACAGAGATCATTTGAAGCTGCTTGATGACAGTAATTACAATTCTGAGATCCAAAAAACAGAACTAACCCAGAATAGAGGTGGCTTTGGGTATTCTTCAATCCATTGAGCCCCGGGCCACGAAACTGTGATAAACAAAGTCTTAGTCTGTTGACACCTCCCTCTTCCCACAAGATTTTGCTGTTCTCACTGAAGTAGGTGGTGTGACTTGTTTGAGAAATGATGGCAGAGAATGTTCCTTCTTATCTTCCATCTTCAGGGAAGAAATTAAAGTAGTGCTATTGAGAGTTTATGTGGTCTTATCCAGCTCTCTTCCATTAAAGTCTGTCAGTCAATCACACTTCCTGTGCTATCAACGTCAATTAGACATTGACATGGGTTTCCAGACTACGGATGGAGAAAAAGTCTATGTATTGCTTCCCGATAATCAGGAATAGGTGTTACATACCACATGTTCTTCAGAGCAAAACTGCATTTGAAATCCTGGTTAAAAAACAAACAAACAAACCAAAAACCAAAAAGAAGTATCCTCCCAAGCTGGGATGGTTAAGATACATCAGCTTCTGTAAGCCATGTCATGCAAGAGAAGGATGTGACAGTCTAAAAGACCAGGTGACTGGGACAGCCTTCACCACAAGCCCACAGCAAGGCTCTTCCTTGTACTTCTGGATCTGTGCTGGGATGCCTTCACTGCTCGGTCTCCACAGCCCGCAGTTCTAGCCCTAGTGAAAGTTCATGCGAGGTTTGCTATTTATTGACTTCAGGGAAGTTAGAATTACACGTTGCATGTTTGCTTGTTTCAGTGACATCTCTAAACCACTTCTTAATTCTGACTCATAATAATAATTAACTCCCCTTTTCACTGGCTGAAATGTAAAATTGGGGCACAACTATTTTGAAGTGAAAGCCAAGTACTTAAGAAAAGATGGGTAAGACAGACACATTAGCCCCAAAAAGATATTCAGCTTTACCAAATTAATTTGCCCACCCAGGGACAGCAGTCTAACATCATTCTGTACTATGCGCATGGATAAATAATTAATTATAATAAATTATCTTCTGCTTTAATTGCAAGGTAGTGGTATATTTCCACCTGCTTTTGAAGAGATCTAGTTGTGTATTTTCAATTATGCTAGGAAGGAGCCAGGCGCGTGACTCATCAGGAACCTTGCTGAGCATTTGTATGGTTTTGATTGCATAGAAACTCTGAAATACAGACATCTACTTTTAAAACCACATCAGTAGTCCACAGTAGTCCAAGAAAACACTGGAGTCGAATGAGTGATGCCCTCCTTCATAGTCAGAGAGATACTAATAAATATATTGTTTAATTTTGTCATGTTTCTTTTTCCTTCACCTTTTTGTCACCCCTCTAGCTGATCCCAGCGGTAGACAGTGACCACTCTGAGGCAGAGACTTTCTTTTTGTTCTTTATGCAGACCAGGTTTCCTAGGCACTGCCACAATCCCAATACTAAATAATCATCATCATCATCATCATCGTGTATCTGGTATGCATAATGAAAACCAGAACACATCCTAAAGAAAAACTGACCTGTTCTTAAGAAAGCTCTTAAATCCTTGCTTAACCGTAGACAAGCATTCAAGGCTCACTTAAGTCAGCCCATATTTGAAAAGGTTTAAGGACTTCGTTTAACAGTCCTTTTCCCTGGACGTGTGCACAACAACAGGGAGATTTCCACTGGAGGAAATACATTCGGGCCAGAATTTGACTTTCAAATTCTTTTTAAAAAATCATTCATTTGGATTGAAAAATCCACCCTGTCAAAAGCTTTTTAATAACTAAATAAATAAATCTGTCTTTTATAGTCATTAGCTCATGTCCCAGGCATGAAGGTTCTAGGCAATGTGTGAAGATTGTCAGATAAATCTGTTTGGCATGAATCTGGCTTGGGATAGGCAAATCTATTTCTGTTAAATGTCCATTTGAGAGAGATTTGATCTTAAAGACATGGAAAAAATTTGTAATTTCCATTCTTAGCTGCTATAAAACCATGTAGCTTCACTGACTGTATTTTTCAGTCGGTGGCTGTAGCTTCACTTACTGTATTTTACCTTTACAGCCTTTATCAAGATCAAGTATTCTGGAGGAAACAATGGTGTTTACAAAAAATTAATATGTCCGATTATGGCTTTGTCTCCATCACAACAAAGAAAAAAAACCCTGTAGTACATTTTATTGTGAACAATTTAAGAGAAGATTTACCGCTTCTCTTTCTTTACTGAATGTTTTAGCAAGTGGGGATGTCTAAAACTTGACAGATCCTCTGTGCAAATCTATCATCATGTTTTCACAGATGTCAGTCTATAGAGAAAGGAAAGGGGATCACACCAACTGAAACTAGATTTCTATCTGGTTTCATACTGAATGATAGAAAACCATACTTAAGTAAGAAATGATTGAAACCAAGTCAAAGGGTAGGCACATTTATATCTGCACCTTTAATAACTTAATCAACTGACCTAGTTTGCTTCCATACACAAATCACTGTAAATATCTTTTTCTTTTTTATGTTTTTTAACATGTGTGCTTGCAAACTGTGGACTCCTCTAGCAGGCTATTATGCTTCCCTGTCTCCAAAGAGTTGTAAATAACCGCACAACAAAGGGACGATACACTCTCTTATTAAAGGTCCAGCAAAAAAAAATGCTTGATTCACTCTTAAAGCAGTTGTACTTGAATTGCAATATATCTTCAGCATAGCCTTCTTAAAATTGCTTCTTGCTGACCTAACTCCACTCCCACTGGAGTCCATGGGGGTAAAGTTAAGCCAGTGTTGAGCATTTTTGAAATTCCACCCATGATCTGTAAAACTGCTAATATATCATTATTGATTTTTTTGTCTTTTTTTTAAACACTTAAGACTGGCTCAGCCTATTTCCCCCCTAGTTTTTATATCCAAAGCTTTATTCCCAATTTGAAACTATAATTCTGTTTGTTCTCAGTCAGGAGCAATTACATGCTTCCAGGCTATAGCTAGGATGACAACTGGCTACACGCTATTTCTCCACCAAATGTAAAACTGCAACAGAGTATAAACTAATCCCTACATCTAATTAAGAAGAACAGCTGAATGCAAAATAATCAGTCAGAAAAATCAAAATGTTTCCCAGGACTTTTTACTTCACATTTGAAATAAATCCAATTTTATTCTAAGGTGGCAGGTGTGTTTGTGCCTTCTTATTCATTTTCCCTGACTTTTCTAAGGAAATACATTTTCTAGCAGTAATGTATGTTTTCCTGTGCTACAAATGTTAAGCAAATACTGAGGGAAAATGGAGCTTCATCTTAATGTTTGTGATTATTCACCCTAGAAACCTCCTTCTCAAAAGTCAAGGTTATCCAAGTTCCAGTTCAGCACCATTTTAAGCACAGTTGTAGATTCATCCATATTTAGCTAAATAAGTTAAGAACTTGCTTCAGTCCAGCTAGAGCTGATGAGACATAAGGGTGTGTGCAAAGTGCTTTGCTTAAACAGCTTCTGACGCTGCACATGATAAGAGAGTCTACAGTGAGCTTCAAGGACACATAGCACACACCTGAAGCCAAGACAAAGAAAGGAGCTAGTGGCTTTAACTCAGCTGAACTCTCTCCTGATCTTGCTGTCCTCTGAGGACTGGAATAGCCACTGGTGAAACTTAAGACAACCCTTAGCACCCAGCTATACTAACAGTGACCTCCTGGGTTCCTTCCTATGGGCCAGAGCTGCAAGGCTTGCCTTCCTCATTTCCTGCTCTGAGAAAATTTCACTCTGACAAACTAGATCTTTCAGCTCCACCTCATGAGCATACAAAAGGACTGGATTTACAGGTTACAATATTTCACTCATAGTTAAGTTTAAGCCCAATGAGTCGCCCTATTGATAACTTATTTGCGCCTGAAGGTAAGCACGAGTGCAGGATGCATCAGTGAGAGTAGTCCAAGGATGGACCCTTGAACTTGGGCCCTAAACAGCAATATGCCATGGTACAAGCAAAAAAACCCCAAAAACATAGAATAGATTGCTCATAAGACCCAAGAATAAAATCAGAGATTTTTTCACCAGTAATTTCAAAATTCAATGAATCACCACTAAAAAAGTGCAAAGTGTTCTAGACAATTAGCGTGCCAAATAAATGCACTGACAACTACTTATTAGCTTCAGTGCCATTTAAAATATAAAATAGATAAAGAACAGCAGGCTAAATAACTTCAGCAGTCCTGTGCATTCAAACTCAGAACTAATTAACCAGTGTCAAGATGCAACAAGAGTGTTTTTTCCTCCTAGGAATTATTAAAACAGTAGTTCTCATCGACACGTCTAGATGTCTTTAAAGAGCCATGGGTATTCATAAAAAGAGTTTTGAAATTTCATGTTTATACATTCTTATTTACTAACTGCTTCAATAGCTATCAAAAATATTAATGCCAGTCCTGGCAGTTTTCCCCTAAAATGGCAGGCCCCCATCCATAACTCAAGACAGCAATCATTTTTTCATGCCAAGCTTTCTTTATCAATCAGCTTTGATATGCTCAGATTCTCTTTATCATGCAATAAAACAGTGCTTCTGTTTATGCTCTTGTAAACTTTTCTTTAAGAAATCAGCTAAGGTTGTTGAGTTGAGATTCAATGCAACAAAGCCTTTTGCCCCTCGGAGAATAAAGGAGAAGATTCTGACAACTCATGATCTATTAAGCTGAAGTGTGAGACGTTTTTATTCCTGCCTGTAATTATTCTACATGAGCACAACTTACATGCAAGTTGCTCAGTTGACATTCTGAGCAGTTACCCAATATTTGGAGACTTTCCGGATCATTTCTAGGTGGAGGAGGATGAATCAGATATACAGTATTCCATGGTTCAACTTCTTTGATATATGAGGAATGTACCTAAACCACTCTTTTCCCTGATCACATTAGAAATCACTGGCAGCAGGCAGTTTCTCAGTCCAAAGCCTGGCCTAGTCCACATCAGTTTTGCCAGCAAAACTGTGATTGCATCCACACACACAACTGCCCCGTGACAGAAGATCTTCTTTCTTCAGCAGAGCAACACCAGCCTGCTTTTGCCCCTGCAGGGAGGCAACCAGAATGTCTGTATAGAAATGCCCATATTTTCTGCTGGCTGCTATGTCCTAATAAAAGCTAGTGCCTCCCAGGGTGCATATCATGCCCTGTTGAGACAGCTGCTGCAGTGAAACCATCCAGAAGCTCTACAGGTGGAGATGCACCCTGCGGTCTTCGCTTTGAAAGCTGTTTCATGTCACCCTGTATGGGTAATCGAGGAACAGTTCCCTACTTAACATAAACGTTGTCTTTATTATAGCAGTTTCTTACAGAGCTGTGTTCTCCCCCAGCCTCTCTAACTCTCTCACTCTTCCCATCTCCTCCCCATCACTTCCTGTTCCTGGATCCCCTCCAGTCTTATTTGCCTTCAGCAAGAGTCTCTTGGCTGTCTTTACCGCTGATTCAGCCTTCCCATTGCTTTGTGGGTACCCAGGGGATGATGTCTTGTGCTGGTATTACCATCTAGCGCAGAAGTATCTGAATTCTCTTGCGGTGTATTGTGGGCCATCATCTGAGAACAGTGTCAGGTATCCTACGCCGCACGAGATGTGCCTTCAGCTTCCTGATCACCATTCTTGCCCGTGTGTCTTCAAGGTAATCCACCTCCCAAAAATTGGAATAGTAGTCTATGGTCACCATATAGCTTCTGTCATTGACATTGTGTGAAGCATGGAGTCGGTTCATGATGTCTCACCGCAGAGCTCCTGGGATCACTACCCTGTCTCCATCCTGTGCACATAGTTCATCCCTCCATTGGTAGTATGCGGCAACTTCTGGTGGTACTTGTGCCTTGTGCTGTGGCCAACCCTCTAGGATGGTTCATTTAACTGCTTGTAGCACACCATCCTGTTCTCTACTCTGTTGTATTGCTTTGAGACTGCTTTTGGAGATGGGTAAGTCTTGTACCATATTAATGGACTCCATCTGTGCTGCACTCTGGAAGGTATGCTCTACTTAGTGCATCTGCCACTTGCAGGGACTTCTCTGGGTAGTACTTTATACTCGCATCATAGGCCTGGAGTCTCAGCAGCATGCGTTGAAGTCCCTTAGGAGCACTCAGCAAGAGTTTTTTCATTATGATCTCTAATGGTTTGTGAGCTGATTGCACATCTACTCTCTGTCCAAAAGTGAACTCACAGACCCCTTCCAGTCCAAACAATACCGCTAGTAACTCCTTTTCTATCTGCATATCTCCTTTCAGTTTCAGTCACTGCTCTGCTAGCAAAAGCTACAGGGCTGCTGGTTCTGCATCAGCGCTGCTCCCAGACCTCCTTCTGACGCATCACACCGTAGTACTAGTTGCTCAGCTGTGTTGTAGTACTTCAGTGTGATGAGTTTTTAATTCTTTTGAATGCCTCCCTCTTGGGTCTGTGCCCATTTCCAGGCTGCATCATTGTGTGTTAGCAACCTGAGTGGCTCACAAGCATTAGACAAGTGTGCACAAAATTTGGACAGATAGTTAACCATCCCAATAAGGCGCTGGGCTCCTTTGACATCCTGTGGCCTGGGCATCTCTGTAATGGCTCTCACTTTCTCTGTGTCTGGCCATAGGCCTTTCGAAGTGAGCAGATGTCCAACGTAGGGTACTTCCGTTCTTCTCAGCTGTATTTTGTCAGCGTTCAGTTTAACGTTCCTCTCCCGGCATCTGTTAAGGAGTTGTTGCAGTTGGCGTCATGGTCATGCATCGCCTCTTCCTTATCTTCCCCTTCTCCTATGCCAAGGATATCAACAGCCACAATCTTGATACCTGGAAGACCTTCCAGCTCCTGGTTCAGCTTCCGCTGGAAAACTTCCAGAGCTGGACTGATCCCCATGGGCATCCTTAACCAGCGATACCTGCCAAAGGGCGTACTAAAGGTTGTCAGGTGGCTGGAAGATTTATCTAGCTCCACATGCCAAAATCCATTCTTGACATTGCAAACTGTGAACACTTTTGCCTTAGCGCAGGTAGTACATCCTCAATCGTTGGCAGTGGGTAGTGGCTTCTTTTGAGTGCCCTGCTAAGTGGTTTCGGATTAATACAGATTCTCAGCTTGCCTGACGGCTTCCTTACTACTACTCAGCTGCTGATCCAGTCCGTGCTTTTTTCAGCTGGTGTGATGATGCCTTTTTTCTGCAAGTTTGTCAACTCTTTCTTCAGCAGCTCCAGCAGGGCTAGCGAAACTCTGCATTTTGGTAGTCATACTGGTTGCACCTGTGGATCTATTTCTAACTTCAGTTTGCCTTCAAAGAGTCCAGTGCCCTGGAATATGTCTCCATATCTTAACTGACTGTTAGGTAGTGAACCTAATGACCGATCTTGCTCTTCTGTGACCTGGAGGATGTTGTGGTGCTGTACTGTAATTAAATCCGTGGCCTGTGCTGCCCAGCACTGGATGGGTGTCTGCCCTGTCAATCACTATAAATTCCAGGAGCTACTGTTTCTGGCTGCATGTATTTATTATAGTCAGCCGGCACTTTCCCAGTGGCCTCATGGTTGTTTTGTTATACAGTCACAGCACTTGGTGGCATTTTTCCATTCTGATGCTGCTACTCAACAGAGTCACAGGAAGGACATTGCGAGCGGCTCCACGATCCACCTGGAATCTCACAGGTCTTTGCTCAGCATCAATGGTGCAAATGTGGCTGAGTTGTTGCCCACTTTTTTCTGTAGTGTGTGTATCCTGTGAGTCTGTGAATCTGTCAAATTTACACTGAAAGCTTCCTCATCATCTGTAGTCTCCTGATCCCTCATCACTGTGGGGACTGTTTTTTTTCTATTTGGGTGGCTATGACACCGACCCCAGAAATGATTATTTTTTCCACATTTTTTGCACTCTTTTCCATCGGCTGGGCACTTGCCCTTCCGCCTTTCATGTAGGTTCCTGCAGTACATGCAGTGAATCATATTGTCGGCGCTTGCAGTTGGCCTGTCAGGTTCCTACTTTTCAGAGCTGAGCCTGTGAACCTGCTCTATACATGTGGCTGTTGATACTGTTTTGATCCTTTGTTTAGACAATTCTGCTGCCCTTGAATTTGGTGACACTTTTCCAGGGTTAAATATACCTCTCTTAGTAGTCTCTCCATAAGGGCAGAGTCCTGTGCACCACACACAATCCTGTCTCTGATTAAGGAGCCTTTTATGTTGCCAAAGTTACATGAAGATGCCAGAGTTTTCAGTGCTGTGATACAGGCCTCTATTCCTTCCTCCTCCTCTTGGTTTCCGGTGAAAAACTGATAATTGCTGTACAGTCTCATTGTCCCTGGGGTCACAGTAGGCATCAAACACTTCTATTAACTGTTCTGGTGGGTCAGGGTTCCCTGGCATCAGTCGCACTTACTTCACAGCCTTTTTTCCCCACTAGACAGTAAAACAGCTTCACCTTCATTTTCTCATCTTTATCAGCCATGGTTAACTCTGTATACAAACTGAATGCTTGCTTCCATTGCGTCCATGGCTGTGCCAGGCTTTTTGTGTTGAAATCCAGCTGTCCTGGGGGCCTCAGTCCCTTCATGCTTCTTGCAATCTGTCTGAATCACTGCTGGGGCCCAAGTCTCTCTCTTCTCTTGGGCTTCCTCATAGGCTTTCTGCCACCACCATGTTTCACGTGGCCGTGTCTGGGTAAGCGAGGAACAGCTCCCTACTTAATATAAGCAGTGTCTTTATTACAGGGCCTGCTGTTCTCCCCCAGCCTCTCCAGCTCTCCTCCCCGTCACTTCCCGTTCCTTCTTCGGACTCCTCCTTTCTGCTGCTGCTGGCTTTGCCTCCGAGATCTAGACGTGTTGTTACAATAGCCGTGTCTGCCAGCAGAAGGTTTATAGGGTAGACAAACCCCTAGAAGCGCTCTGCTTCCTCTCCGTCTGTGCCTTTCCACTGGCTCTCACCCTCCAACACACATGCAGCGATACACCCAGCTGCAACCTAGTTCCTAACCTTTATATCTGCAATAACTCCCAGGGAAAATCCTGATTAATCTACCTGGTCTCATTTTGGCACAGGCCGTACCATCTAACTGATTGCCTTGGCAGTAGTTCTTTACTGTTTCTCTAGCAAAGAGAAAAGTTGGTCTAAAAGAAGAGGGAGAAAAACTGTTTTCCCTTTCTACAGGGGACAGGAAATGAAACCACAGCTTTAAACTGCAGCAAAGCTATTGAGAACAGCTAAGGCAGTGGAGCAGATTACCTAGGAAAGCTGGGGAAGCTGCTTCACCGGAGGTTTTCAGGAGAAGGCTGGTCAGAGAAGTTTTAGGAATAACACTCAGGCAGGGGGGTTAGCTTAGGTAACTCCTGAGGTCTCTTTCAACCCTATTTTTCTCTTAATTGTTCCTTTCATTGAGCATGATAGAAAACCCACTAGCTTTCACCAGGCCTATGATGGTCTTTGGATCAAAGACTCACTTGATGGCAGCCATTAACTACTTTCAGCGTATCAATGGCTGGTTGTTGGCTATCATCAAGTGATTTTATGTAAATACAATATTTGCCACTCGTGGTTGAGTCTGCAACTCTCTAATTTATAAAGGGCATTTGATGCATAGAGTAATGTGCATCAGACTTGGAATTCTCTTTTATTTTCTGCCTCTATTCACTGAAAGTTAGGTACCATATTAAAAGGAGTAAAAATAAAAAGGCATTTTGTTGGGCCTTTTGCTGATGTGGCAGGCTTACATTTATGTTAGTTTACATTTATGTACTCTGTAGGGTATATAAAGCAATCACCAAAGATAATTAAAGCTATATTCCCCTCCAACTAAGTTTTTTTTTTAACTAGGTCATCATGTTGATTTAAATAACTGAAATTATGCCTATGAACATTTAATGAAAATAATAACAGCAAGTTAGTAACATATAGGCAATTTATTGCTTCATTCCTATCTCATTTGATTCTTTTTATTTCCAGTTACAAAGAACATTCTGAAGTTGTAATAGGAGTGTTTCCTCCCTCCCCACCCCTTTTATCTGGTGAAGATTAAAAAGAATAAAAGGCTCAGGTCATAAAAGCTGAACAATCAAAAGAATGCAGGATTCACAGTTTGACTCAGTAAAAACCCATAAAATACATTTAATTCCTATTTATTCTGCAGAGGATACATGAAATACATTCTACTTCCCCTGGCTCTGGAATCACTCTCAGCGAGGTAACCAACATTTAAACCACTAAATCTGCCTACAGTCCCAGAAGAAACTATTATAGAAATCATAGGAATTAAGGGCTAGAAGGGACCTTGAAAGATCATTGCTCTGGGCAGGAATACTGCTGAGATCAAATGAGCCCGGCAAGGTGTCTGTCCAGTCTCCTTTTGAAGACTTCCAAGGTTGGGACTACCCCACCACCCTGGGAAGTTTATTCCAGATTCTGGTCACCCTTACCACAAAGAAGTTCTTCCTTACATCCAACCTGAAGCCATTTTCTAACAGTTTATGGCCATTGCTCCTTGTCTTCGCCTGAGGCACCCTAGTGAACAGTTTTTCTCCCAGATCCCAGTATTCACCCCCTTACATACTTACAAATGGCCATCAAGTCGCCCCTCAGTCTTCTCTTCCCCAGACTGAACAGTCCCAGATCCATATGCATAATTGCACTTAACATTTTCCTTTGTCTACTAATATTTATTCATCTTCTTTACTTAAAACATAAAAGCTTAAATGCATTAAAGCAGTCCAGAGATACAGCGCTATATGAATTAGGAGACCTGGGTTCAGTTCCCAGCACTGTCCCAGAAGACCTGCGTGCAACACTGACTGTCTCTGCTTCCCATCTATAAAATGGGAATAATAGCAGTCCTCTCTCACATAGAGGTATTGAGAAGATAAATACAGTAAAATATTTGTTACAATAGTATATTTGCTAATGCATTTGAATGTTAAGGAAGGAATGGGCTATGAAAATGAAGAACTTAGATGCAAAAAAATCAGAGGCATGTAAGTACTTAATATAAAGAGAATTGAGGATAGAAAGGTTTGATCATGGTTGGGGTTTTGTGTTTTCAGTTGTTCCTTGTTGGTTCCTCTAAAGAAGCTGGTCCTAGCCACTGTCAGACTCAGGAGAGTAAAGCTGCTGTCCTGAGGAATGCTGGCAGGTCCTCTATTCACAACTAGAGCAGTGCAGATTTTCTGGCCAATCATTTTTTCCCATTAAAAATGAAGATTCAACAGTACCAAAACATTTTGCCAATTCACATCAGCTGGGGAGAACTGTTTGTTCCAGAAACGCAGAAAAAAGAAATAGAGGGGAAACAAGTGTAATGTTTGAATCAGTAATTATTAAATGAAACATTTTTGTTTTCCTACTTAACATGATTTGTCCTGTTCATTTCACCTCAAAGGATGTTTCATTAAATCCAGGATTTGTCTTTATCTCAGCAAATAAATCTTTAAAAAAAATGGTGATTTTGGCTCAATTCCAATTTTTTTCCCTCTACTTTTTTGGAACTGTTACCAAGACAAGAAATCCATTAACCACAGAGCTTAAATCACAACACTGCTTTCTTGTTTTTTAAAACAAAAAGAAAAAGTAATTTTACTGCCCTGTACTATGGTATGGTATGATGACCTGTAATTAATATCACCCAACTGGACATTGCATTAATAATTTATTATTACTTTTTGGTATGCAGTTTTACAAGACGTTGTATGGTGCGCATCGTCTCTTTGGGTCATTTTTATTTAGCTCCTTTAAAAAAAACTGTGCCCATTTAGACACTATATCTTAAGGTCTGGTCTCACATATAACAACATGTGCAGAGTCACTGAATATTTTGACTAGAAAATCAAGTCATAATTTACAAACACTGGGGTCAGCTGAGGGCAAGATGCTGGTTTTCCTTTGTGGACATTTTACTCTATGAAACTGGAGCATTGTAAGCATTAGCTCTGCTCTATCAATTACTGTATGTCTTTTGTTTCACTGCTGAACAAACAAGATATATAAAATGCTGTATCTGTAGCCTTCATGAGAAGCAGTGAGGTGAGAAAGGCACCAAAAGGGGGAACAAATAAAATACTTAGAGAAACTGTTCAAAAGCAGAAAATGTACATTCTTAACATTTAAAGACAGAGTAAACTGTCGAGGTCATTGGGTACAAAGAAAGAATTCAAGAACATGGAGTGCTCTCATTCACCTCCTGGCACAGTACAAAAGATACTGGCTATAGTTACTTGATTTTTAAGAGTGTACATTATTCTTTCCTTAATAGTTAACAAATAATACCAGTCATGAACCCAGCCTTTTCTTGAGTTATATTGTATGGGGATGTGGGAGATTTCCTAGAATAATTTTCTACTCTCATTTTTGCCTCTACTTGAGAGATGCCTTGGCAGTTACCAGACCCACTTGGTCTAGTCAAGAAGGTGAATCAGGAGAAGAGCTGTTCATCACTATGCAGAGCCCTCAAGTATGTCACAGTGTATTGCAATAAATATATGATTTATCAGTTTTATAGTTATTGTTATTACTAATGTTAGGGGGGGTTGTTTTAAGCATCCGAACCTTAAACTCAGTGCATCAGCCAGCACCTCTGTGGATTATAAAGAAGTTTTCCCTGTGATCATAACAACCAACTGAAAGGATTTCACGTGATTTCCTTGGATAAGCAGATGCTCTGCATTATCAGAGAGAGGATACTGACCTCAATGAGCACACCCACACATGCAAGCACGCGCACTTACAGCAGCTCAAATAGAAGTAGTGTAAATTTGATCCGGGCCTTTTTGCCTCAGTGCACATGCCTGGACGTGCACTTTGGTGTGGGGCAAATTATGCCACTTGGGGCAAAATAACCCAGCCTGGCTCCTCCTTGATCTGCAGCCAGGGGGAGCAGGAGCCCAGGGCAGCACCTGTGCTGTCCCCAGCAGTACAAAAAGTTGTCCTGTCATGTAGCTCAGGGCTACTTGCTCTCAGGAGCTTCTGGGGCCCAGCCAATTGGTGCCTGGGGACACTACCTCTTGTGCCAGATGGACTGCTTTAGCAGCCCTGAGAGCTCCCTGCACCCTCTACCCACTGCAGCAGGCTGGCAGTGGGGGCTGCTGCCTGGCTATGTCCTGCTGCCACCTGCCAGACCCAGATGGGGACTGCACAACCAGCAGAAGCAGTGGACTCTGGGCCAGCTGCCAGTGGACTGTGGCTGCAGAGTTGGCTTTTGTGCAGCACTACTGCCATATGTGCCCCCTGCCCAGCCATCTGGGCAGCTATCGCCCAGAAGATGTTCCGGCTGTGGTGGCCTACTTTGAACTATTAAAGCATGTCCCCCTGGCCCCAGTTGGCCAGGAGGTCAGCCACCTCCAGCTGGGTCCAAGGGGCCAACTCTGAGCAGGCAGGGTCCTGCCACTGGCCTCCCTAGCAGAAATTCTGCTGTTCCCTATTTTAAAACTGAAAAATCCCTATTAAAAAAACAACAAAGTCACTCTGTAGAATACCCCAAAATCCATGTGCCTCCACAATTAAAACAAAAGACCACTATATATAGAGAGAGAGAGAGTGAGAGACAGAAAGACAGCGATCAGCTGGCCAATGTTTTATTGATATAGCTACAGTGTTAAAGCAATTTGGAAGCCTACCAGTGTCTCTATCATCATAATAAAATGAATTCTAAATACCTATATGTTTTGCTGTTTGCCTTTGGTTTTCTTACCATAGAGCTGTTCGAGCTCCCTGTGATGCCTTCACTAACCAGGATGTGGGGACAGCTGCCCCTGCAGCCACAGCTCCTGCCAGCAGGGCTCATCCTGTCTGGCAGCTGGGCACACAGGGTCTGTGCTGGGGGGATGTGGAGTTTGCAGGAGGGGAATGGGAAAGGGGGTGGGGGGTGTGGTGGCTGTGGAGAGATGTGGGAGGCTGTGGGGTGTGTGTGTAGATGTGGGCCGATTGTGGGGGACTGTGCAGGGGGGCTGCTCAGAAGGGGTGGGTCTCCTTCCCCCTGCAGGGTGCAGCCCCGCTGCACAGCTCACAGACTACCCCCACAGGGCTAGGGTATTAGAAACCAGGCACACGCAGACCTAAGTTACCAGCAAGCATAGGCTCAGTGATGATCCTCACCCTTCCATGCCCATGGGTTGGGAATTGGGCAGGGAAAATGTCCACATGTGAGCTTCCCACATCTCATCAGGACTACAACAGCCAGTCTCCAGTGTCATCTAACTTGCAACATTTAACCGCTTGTACCTGGGGCTGGGACACTTAACAAACATGTTGGACGAGAGGGTCCCTACTCCAAAGAATTGATAGACAAAGTTGTTTTCTCTAAATATATTACTCTGTCAACCTACTCTTCACACAGGTGATGCAGCCAACCTACATCACCATTAAGAACACAGGACTTGCTACACAGGATTTGGACACAAGGCCTATTCATCCAGGTATCCTCTCTGACTATGGCCAATATTAGATGCTCCAGAAAAAGGTTTAAGAAGTCTGTACTAGGCAAATGTCTGACAGCATGCCCCATAGAGGTCTGCTACTAGTCTCCAGTAGTTAGAGAATGGTTTAAACCCTGAATCATAAGGTTTAATACTGATGTTAACAGAAGCAGTTGTGCTAGATTCAGTACAAACACACAAAATTGATGCGCTTTGCTTATAAACTATGCATAAGACAAGAGGCAACAGGAAGATACAGATGGGGGACTAAAAGGCAACACTGAGATAATACTGGTCAGCATGACAGACAACACAGCCCAAACACCAGATGTCTAAATCATTATCAAGCTGGTTGTAGGCACTGCAGAAAAATAATTATTAATTATAACTCTGGATACTCATCAGTAACCAAAACACTCTTCTATTTCTATTTACCATTACTATTTATCTATTAGATAAATCACTCCTTAGGTTCAAACTTCTCTGACCCCCTAAAAACAAAGTAAACTTCCATCATTGGTTAGTGGGAAAAAAAGTAACCCCAGAACAACCGTTTGCTTAGTTGCCATTTTAAAACTATCAGAACTTATGCTATAGCCAAATATGGGGCTTTTGGAGGTAAGGTATACACACCGACTTAAGAAAAATCTGTTCAATAACAGAAGTGCATTAAATGAATGAAGATTCTTATGCTTGCTAAACTTGGAGATTTATTTGAGTTTTCTCAAGAAGAGCTAACTATGCACAAATAAAGTATGGATGCTTCCAGTCACATCTAGCATTTATTCATCTATCAAGAATATAGCCAAGGAAGCACATTCAGATCAGCGCATCTTCTGTTCCCTTAAAATGCAAATCAGGCAATTGCTTCTGTTCCAGCTGTCAAGCCATTTAATAGACCTTTGCATGATCTTCACAGAAAACAACAATTGCTCTGTTTGCCAACAACAGTGACAGCATCACCAGGTTTGAACAGGGAACATGAGTGTTGAATCGAGTGCCCTCAGGACTTTTTCACCATGCGTACCAATTCTAGTCCTGTGCGACACATGCCATTGCCTTGTGCGGTGTTTAAAGGAAAGTACTGACTTTCAGTGGGGAAGAAGAACTATTATTATTTCTTGTTGGTTTTCTATTCGTAGCAAGATATACTTGCTTCTGTTCCATTCAAAGACATTAAGTACATAATTAATTGGAACATGCTTTGCTCACTTGATTGTAGATCTCTGTAGGACATTTTAAAAGTTGATTTTCAAGTGCCAGAAAATTTAAGGATTTGTATGAAGTTTCGTAAAAGATTATTTACATAATCAGTTCCTTGGAGCAGACACAGAGAGACGACTTCAGTGGCTGTGAATCAGCACAGCTTCACTGAAGTTGTGGGGAGCGGTGGGGGGCGGGGGTTGACTTAAAACATCTGAGGATCTGGTCCTGCTTTGAGAAGCAGCCAGGATGCGACAAAAGCTTAAAAGTAATAATCAACTTCTTTCAACCCACAAACCCCCAATGTAATCTTTCTACTTTGTTCCCAACAAATAACTTCAAATTCTGTATTTATCTTTTCCAACCTGTGTTTCTTTCTTCGGTGGGGGTGAGGGATGTATGGGGGGGGGTAAGTGTTTGCACACATGTAGAAGCAAGTATATGAACAGTCTTACATCAGCACATGCAGAGAACAGGCTCTTTTCCCCAATGTATGCCATATGTTTAACAGAGTCCTCCTCAACCCACTTACATTCAACAGATGTGAGAATCAAGGTCTCTGTTCTCATTTAAATCAGCAGAATCTGGTGCTGTCACAACAGTTTCCAGGATTGCAAGATCCAGGTTCAGTTTGGGATGCTCGGTAACCTAGATTTGTTTCTACAGCATGATTAAGCATTTTTGAAGATGCTCGGAGATCTGAATGGTAATTGATGTTTTGCGGGCATTGACCCGAAATGAAAATATTTCTATTTTCTTACAACAAAATGGTTTCATACCTAAAAGAAAAAAGCATCTTATTCCTTCTTTTCATTGTAAACCTTCCTCTAAAGCTCAGCTAAATTTGATCTTGTAATATCATTTTAAAGAGACAAAAATGGAAGCATTTTATTTCAAACTTAAATGTTTCATTTTTCCCCATTTTTTTTTCCTATTTCACCTATTTTTTCCCCATTTGACGCATATTTGCAAATAGCTTTTTATAGATCCAAAACTGATATTTAATTCACTGAAAAATGTAATCTGAAGCATTCCTCTTGGTTTAACACGCTTTTTTATTTCACATTTATTTTCATGTTCATGCCCCCTTTGCTTTATTCAATTTCTGATGGGCATGGACATGCCAAAATTCAAGTCTCAGAAAGCCACTGTTGTTCTACTGTCTACTTCTACAACATACAGGAAAGCCCAGAAACCTCAAGAAGAAAATGCTGTTTCCTGAGGATTTTTTTTGCATGTTACAGAGAATACTCTTCTAGAAAACAGACTGGCAAAGTCTGTTCATTACAGCAGGCTGCTCACTAGACTTCAGAAAAAGCAGACGATGCTGATTTGTTACACTGGCAGCAAACCCATGAAAGAAACCTCATTAAATATTCAAGTTGGCTTTATGAGCCTTGATTCGAGTTTTGATTGTTATAGTGATTTTATGTACATCTTTGGCATGAGTAACATACCTGGAATTTGGATTGAAATTACAGTCATAAACTATAAGTATTTACTACTATTTCATTGCATCTGCCACCTCATAAACAGGACTACCTTGACCTGAATGAAGCCTCTCTTATGTTTAGAGGTTAGAATTGTATCCAAGAGAAATAATGGGCACATGCCCATGAATTTTTCTATAATTTATGTAACAATAGGAAATCCAATCTCACTGTCTGGATGGGGCTTTGTCTTCAATAACAAAGACACCATCCGCCTCTAAGAATTAGCTCAAACTTCACACTAGTGTGGCTATTCAAGGGGTTTATTAGTCAAGCCTGCTCAGCCCACACCCCAGACCCTCCTCCATCCAGGCAGCCTCTCCCACCTCTTTCATATCCAAGTTGGCAGTGATGCCTGCATGAGTTGGCAGAACTCACTTGGCCTTTGCCCAGCAGGGTCACTGTCTATTACGCAGGATACGGTGTTTCTGGATATAATAGAACAGCAGTATTTGCCTGAGTTTGGGAGAGAATAAAAGCCCTACTGACTCAGGACCCATGGAAAAATAATGACGGATAGTAGGAAAGGTTATACCATACCTGTCTGGTGCCCCACTGTCATAATGCTGGATTGGATGTGGGCAGGGTTACCTTATGTGTAGAGGCACTAGTCAGAAATTCCCATGGTCGACTGGCAAATCACTTTACCTCCCTGTATCTCTGTTTCATACCCTACCATTTTTGTCTTTGCACATAGGCATATCAGGGGACCCAAAAGGCTGCATAGGAAACCTAGAATCTGACATTGCCTCATTCAAGAGGCTTGAGTTATACTCCTGGATGTACGCTGATTTGTTGGGTAATCTGCAGTTAGTCTCCTTGTCTTGAAAAAGAACGTGCAAAACACTAACATTCTCGGTAAAGTGCTCTCGTGGATAAATGTAAAGATCCCTGTACTCCCATTAAAACAGGGGTGGGAAAGATGCAGCCTACGGGCCAGATGCGGCCTGCCAAGCCGTTCTATCTGGCCCGCAGGGTCCCTAACAAATTTAGAAAATTAATATTAATCTGCCCTGGGTTGCCTGTCCTGAGGCCCTTGACGGCTTGCCAAAACTCAGTAAGCGGCCCCCTGCCCAAAATAATTGCCCACCCCTGCATTAGAGCACGTATAAGTCTGGTCCAGTGTGGATATCGACGGCAGCACTGGGAGGGGAGGCCAGGAGGGCTACCGTGAATTTTGGGGTGGCTGCTGGCCCCCCACCCCAGGCCTATCCCAGCACCATCACTGCCCCTGGGAAGAGCCCAGCATGGCTGGGGCCCCAACCCACAGCACCAGCCTGCCCTGCCCCACGCAGATCCAGGGGCAAGTACCCCGCTGTGCCTCCCGGGGTTCATGCAGCAGCAGAAGCTACACCCCCCAGACGAGCCGCTTGTGGCTCGGTCCCGCACCCCGCCGGCTGTGCAGCGCCTGCCCTCCCCTAGCCCCAGCCCCACTCCCTGACCCTGCTGCAGATGCCAGAAGCCTTGTGGCCCTACCGCTGCCCAGTGTTGGTGGAGGTGGGGGGGATAAGCCAGTTAGCCTCCCCTTCTGCTGCCTATGGTAGACATTCATATGTTTCTGTGCGTTTGGGGGAAGGGAAGAGTAACAAGGGGTAAAATTAAGGTTGCTGCAGCCATAGCACCAATTACAATTTACCAAGCATTTATTCACCTGGTAAAAATACATAGCACTAATTACTATGAATCTTAAATAGAACAGTTTCCATTTAATCTCACAAAGGTTAAGTAAAATCCCCATGTAATATAACATTTTCTACGAACTAAACTAAAGCTCTACAAATTGCTAATTTTTTTTAAAGAGTTAAACCCATGGACCAAATAATCATCTCTTTTATACAAACCAAAACTAAAGCTGACAGGATGCTGTTAGCCACAGGGAAGCATGCACACATACTATTTGTTTCAGGAAAAGGCCCCTGAAGTATTAAAAGGGAATTAAAATTATTCACAGGCTCTGATGCTTGCAGTGTGTTGCTACTGTGTGTCGGTTGCATTTCATCAGCATCCCTAACTGAGCTGTGTACCCTTAGGAGAGCTTGTGACTAAAGGGGCTAGCAAATGGGCAAACAGCTGATTCTCATGCGGGCCACAATCAAGCCACCAGCACATTCTGTGAACAGTGATGAGCCGAGGCAATCACCCGACCATCTCAGCACCGAAATTACGGTGTATTTCTGATGTTGTGGCTGCAGAAACAAACAGCTGTATCTAAAAAGTTGCTGCGGATAACCATGTTTTGTGTCACCAATCAACGTCAACTTTGAGAACAGGACAAGTGGGTACATACAGCCTTGCAATGGGCCATGTGGCCCACTGCTTTCTGCCGGGCAGACGCCAAACCGCATGCAGCTATGGCAGACTTCTGACGGGCAACATGGTCCAATATGTAACCAGCCACTCGAGCACCAGGAGTACTAGAAGGTATTTCTGACTCAGCTACATACAGACTTTGGGCAAATCCTATCAGCTCCATGTGTTTCCATCCCTTGTCTCTCCCTGTATGTTGCCCCAAGGAGTCCTTTTACCAGAGGCCCCCAAGGATTGACACGGCCCCTCGTCTGATTTGGTATCAAGTGAACTTTATTCAGTAACCCCTAGGCTCATTACAAGTAATAGGACCTGACAAGCGGTTCCTTAGATGTTACAGCAGTGACCTTCGGTGGTACCAGCCTCAGATCCTCTGCTGGGCGTGTGGGATGTTAGTTTCTGGATTCCTCCTTGTTCAAACAAGAAGTCCAAGGTTGCTCCCGTCTCCCCAGGGTGGCAACATAAACACACGCTGTCTCTATGTCCGTCCACTACTTTTGTAACTTTCTCATCCCAAACTGTCCAATCCTCATGTTTCCTACCTCCTCTTTTTAGGTAAGGTACTCCAATCCTATTCCATTTTTGGTTTTCTTTCCTTTTAGAGAAACTACTGTACTTGGTTAGCCCACCATACCAAAATCACAGTACTCATTTTTCCCGGTGCCTTATAAGGCACTCTGTACAATTTAATTGCTTAAATTCGGGAAGGCCTAAGGTTATGCTAAGAGCCTGAGTATAACTCAGTTTGCCCATTACACTGTACATGTCCCAAAATGAGGTTACATAAGAGAAATCCTAGCATTTCCTAATATTTACATGCTTGACTGTGCAACTGTAATAATGTGTGTGTGTGAATGTGCACACACTCACACATGTATATGGATCTGTGTGTAAGAGATAAATAGCACCAGTGCAACACGAATTATCAAAGAGGCTAAACCTTCTTAGCATTGTCATTCTGAAATCATTTCCCTTCAGGCCTGCCTTTTATACCAGAGCAGATTTTTGTCCCCCCATCTCCCATCTATGAATAAATCATGGCAGCAGATTCATATCTAATCATCCCAGGATATTATTGCTCTTTTGTAAAATGATCTGCAATACAGAGTAATAAAAAAAAAAAAAAAAAAAGTTGCAAACCTAAATTGCACTCATTAGGCTGAGTCAACACAATGCACGTTAAGGTTACAAAATGCTCTTTAATATAATATAATCTCATGTTTTAATGAGTCTTTATTGATAAAGGAGTTTTGTTTGTTTGTTTTCTTGTATTAAAATGCAGCCCTACTGCCATACTGCTCCAGCCTTCACTCAGAGATGCATCACAATTAAAAGGCTCTGCTCCTTGAGGACCAATTTAAAATCCATTTTCGTGAAAGGCCCCCACTGACTTGATCAACTTTTGACATAGCATCTGAATTTTGACTCTAAAGAGATCACTACCAGAGGCAGTCTTATGGGTTTGTTTGGGGCGTACAATTAACTTGGGCTCTAACCTAGGTTTTTACCTTAACCTATCCCAGCCATCTACAGAGAAAAAAAGATCCATGATTTTTTTCTGATGGAGCTTTATGTGCAGTTTAGTTAGCACAGCCGGAAGCCAAAGCTAGCATGTTTGCTAAGGCTGGAAATACAGAAACAGTGAGGAGAGAGCAACAGTTTTGCAGTGGGAATGTTCATACCCAGGTAAAGCTAAATTAGTTGACCTGTACGGTCTAAACATAACCTAGTCATGAGATGGAACAACCAAGTTCTTCCACACTAATGCATAAAAATCTCCAGGCCCCTTTGATAGAGTTTTCCTCTTGATGATCCCTAAAAGAACAGTATTGTCTTTTGTCCCAGTGAAAAGGAGGTCCCATTGCAAGGCAACTTCAGCCTGGAGTGGTAGACTTGACTCTTACCAAAAGCTGAGTCAGTTTAATTAGTAGCTAATCACACTCAGGACCTAAAAAGACCTACTCCCACTGGAAAAAAGTCTTTCCTTAGACAAGTTGCAAACTATACTGTATGTGCCTTTTAAACTAGACCATAGAAAGCACTCAGGCATGTTTCTAACTTAAATTGACAGAAGGATGGAGTAGATGACCTTAGGGTCCTTTTCCATCTCTTATGATTGCCTTTCCCATTACATTAAGTGCATAAAATTAACAATGAAAACGCAGTTTCCAACTAGAAAGACATTAGTCAATTGTTCTAATTAATACCTGACAGGCTGATATTAATTAATTGGTGACTGATTATACATCTCTTAGGTGTCAAGTCAGTTACTAAATGTTGCATTTAATGTACAAAAAAAGGACGGACTTGTACCTCTATAGCTGATGGTGTGCTAAATTGGTAACACATTAATTGGATTGCTTTAACTTTGAAGAAGTTGTAAAATGTTCAGCTAGTGTTGCTATGCAATGCCAAGTGAATTGATGTCACGTTCCATTCTCATCACAGCCTTTGAACTGTATGGCAGACTACTTTCCCATCCAGAAAAAAAAGCTTTTGTGAATTTGGAGGGGAAATAAAGTGCTCTGAACTTCATCAGGATGAACTCAAGACCTTTCAGCTGTCTTCCTGAAAAGCTAGAAAGAGATACCCCCACCTACGCTAGAAGAGCAAGCTGCTTAGTGATTAAAATACTCAGCTGGGATGTAGGAAACTAAATCGTCTGAAGGAGGAGGGACAAAGACTTCCAGGAGCTTAGCCCTGGACAAACCCAGAGTAAAGACCCTTGTGCCACAGATCCCAAAGAACTTCAAATCTACAGTCAACTCAAACAAACACTGGCAAAGAAGGTAGGGCTGTTCTCTCCTTTTTAATCATTGGCAACCTACACAGAGAGACGCAAAGACTCAGCTCTTCCAACGCATTAATTCTCCTCATTTCTAACTAAGATCAGTGAAAACTACCTGTGCTCAACACTTGGGGGGAAAAAAGAAAAACAAGTCACAAGTGACATTCAAACAGCTTATGACAGAGCAAGGAACTCCTTCTCTTGATGCCCCAAAGCGGTGCATGAACAATAAATACACTATCCTTCCTTTCTCTTGGCCATAGAAGAAAGCTATTCCAAGAGGCATCTGAGCACTATGATTTTTCTCATATAAAGGTAAAGGAGTTTATACAACATAAAGCAGCTAAACGTGTGGGTGAACAAGAAATGGCTTATACGTGGCAATAAGTCTAAAGGCCAATTGCTTTGTTCTTTAAAAAAAACCAAAAAAAAACGAAAAAAGTAATGTTGTTATTTGACCTTTCATGATCATACGATGGGTCTGGCCTACAAATTAGACTGTTGTTCACTTCATTTGAATATGGCCTTTTGCACCTGCGGAATATGAAGGGAACTAAATGCTAGGAGCTCGCCCTCCTACCTACCCTAACAGATGTTCAAAAGAAGCAGATTTCCATGTTCAAAAGAAGCAGATTTCCTTTCTCTTTTCTCTTTCTTTCTCTTTTTATCAAAAAAGGTCATACATAGATGAGAATTTGGCTAATTTACATTTGTTTGTCATGAAAGCAACTCTCAAATGGATATAAACACATTTCACAGTAGCACCTAGATTTAACCTTCAAATGCCCCATTATTTATTTGGGATATCCCCCCCCAACACACACACCAATTTCCTTTCGATAGTATTTTTGTGAGTCTTGGCTAGTAAGAAAGCATCCAACAATGTGAATTTGCAATCACAATTCTGCCTATGAATATACATGACACATTTAACTCTTGCTGGCAACACGATTTTGCCAGCTGACCTTCTCAACAAAGCTCTGAGGAATTATTCCCCCTATCCCTCTTGTCTTTGTAAATAGCAATATAACTCAGGCTTTTGGAGCTGCATCTTCTCATCTGAAATATTTATAATCCCTCTGATTTGGAGCCTTCTTTCTTTTGTACTGGAGCATCAACGCATGAGCGGATCAACAGAGACAAGGAAATCTATGTAAAGCAAAGCTGAGTTGTACTCCCAGGAAACATTTGATCTTATTCACCTCCTATTTAAGGAGAAACAGCTCTAGAGAAGGGTAGAAATATTTCATTCACAAGACTTTTTCACTATGAAAAATGAAGGGAAGTTGCATGTTATTTCATTTTCATCAAAAAAAGATCCTAACACGTGACTCACATGGCTGAATTTTCAATAGGACTCTGGTCCAAGTTGGATCATGGTGTGAGCTAGCATTTGTGTACACAAATAAAAGATATATCCAATGGCCAGTTAAAAAATTAATTCTGCAGTATCCTAACACACTTGGTTTGACTGATGTTGCAACAACGTCAAAACAAGCCATCCAGCCTGAACTCAGCTAACTGCCTTCAAAAATTTCATTCAGCCATTTGGTTCATTGTATAAGAAGTAAGAACTTCAGCCATCTCCAAAAGTCCAATCAGATGAATGCAATTTACAGTGTTTCTATAAGGTCACCATAGTTGAGCTATTCTAAACCCAAGTGGCTGAACAAGTTATGAAGCGATGACTCTACCAGTGTAATCCATCGTTGAGTTCATGTTATAAATCTCCCTCTGTGCCAAACCAAACAATCAGAGTCACTAGCTCTAGAGACCTTACATCTTCTCACTCAAGCTGATGCAGCTCAAACTACAGCTGCTGTAGGCACTGTTACGGCACCCCGACACTAGGGTGCCTGTACACGAGCCCGGAGGTTGCTCCAACGCACTGTAATTACAACGTGGCAGAGCAGACTCAATTAATCAATTCTGCTGGAGTGTGGTAATTACTGTGCTTCAGCCAGCCTCTGTATCTCAGGTATCAGTGTCCCCGTGCTTCAAAATGGTGGTAGAGGTGCTTTAACTAAAGCTCATTTGACATATTAAAAAAGTGTAAAAAAAAAATAAAAGTGATTGGGAACAGTAATTGTCTATTTGCATTGAGCAAATAATGATCCCCAGATAAAAACAGACACATCATGCTTACGCTGGTATAACTAATACCAAGGTTGTTTTAGTCCCAAGTTTCTCCCAGGGAAGAATGACTGTAGTGAATTACACTGGTGTAGGGCTACATTGTCTGAGAACTCCTTTTTGCAATGGGATAAGGGCAGTTACATTGGTGCAAGCATGTTGAGCATCTAGCCCCCAAGCTAAATACTAGGCCTAGGGGCTGGGGTGCAGGACTCAGGGAGGGGGGTTGGGGGATCCTGGGATGCAGGCACAGCAGCGCCGGGAGCAGGACCTATGCCCTGCTGCTGCTTTCCCAGCCGGGGCAGGAGCAGGGGGGTGGCAAGGTGCAATGCAGGCATGGCTCGCTCTGGACAGAAGGAGGCAAGCAGCATCACGTTAGAGCCCCCCAGCACCGCTGCGCCCACATCCCACACCCCGCTGCCCTACATGGGCAAGCAGCAGCAGGGCAGATCCCTGCTCCCAGAGCTGCTGTGCCTGCATCCTGTGTCCCACCACCCTGGCTGGGTAAGTGGCAGCAGGGCATAGCTGGGTGGTGGGGGGAGGGGTCCGATGCAGGTTCAGCTCACTCTGGGTAGAAGGGGGCAACCGGCAGCAGGGCATAGCCCCTGCACCCAGCGCTGCCGTGCCCGCATCCCACACTCCCTCGCTCCATCTGGGCAAGCTGCACCAGCACCTACAGCCTGTGCCCCCCCGCTCAAGTTGGGTGCCCCCCCACCCAGCCGCTTGCCCAGCCAGGGTGTGGTGGGGTGTGGGATGTGGGTTTCAGGTAGGCGAAGGCACCAGTGGAGATAAACAGAGAGACCACAGTCAGGTGAGGAATGCAGGTGGAGAAGGCTTTCTGACGGCCCTGCTCTGAGGGGATCCTCAACACTGCGGTGAAG
>NW_017729020.1:1881702-1893356 GCF_001723915.1 Gavialis gangeticus | reverse complement strand
GCCCTGCTGCCCCTTGCCCAGCTGGGGTGGGGGTGGGAGGTGAAAAACACAAAGACATAAGCTATTTTATATACACAATACCACCTAGGATATTCCATGAACCATATATTCTGAAAAATGGCTTAGTTTTACTCTGAATCATCAATGACTCCCATTTTAGGCTATTAAATGCACACAGTATAAGTAATCTAATTGGTTACATTTCCACACCCAGAAAGGTTCTAGATTACCAATAGTCAATTTGGGGGAGAGAGAATGATTTGAATGCTTGTTTCAAAATCAGATAAATACTGAAAGACAAAATAAATACACTAATCTGTTCTGAAGACAGAGAATTGTTCTTCAAAGAAGTCTGAATAATCATAGAAGTCCCTGAAGACTATTGATGAGTGCTATTCATGTGCAGAAATATTTTATGTTCTTCGCCTTGACATTTAATAGAATGAATCACAATAAAACTTTGCATAATTTTACCAACATCGGTCAAAGCCAGAAGGCAGACAGCGAATATGGGCAAAACTAGGCAGAAAGTTTTGAGGTCTATCCGAAGGAGAATGCTCTAATAGATATGCAAATCAGCTCCAGCCCTGATACAAGATTCAGAGCCATGGAGGGGATATGACATTAGTTTGGACATTTTATTCTAAACTTTTATTAAGTAATGATAAATTACAGTGGGACATCTGTATGGAAGTCTGAATGAATTCCCATACTAGTTAAATACTGTCAGGAGAGGGTCCATCAAATCAATTTACAGCGAAGTTACATATATGCATATATGTGCATATAATAGAACTGTCTTCTATGCTCTGTACAGTTTTGAGCCATGATCTGTTTTTAAATATTACCAAGATAGTCAATGGAGTCTAAGGCCTTTAGACACCCAGCTACAAAGCTGTTTTGGAAAGCCCATCCTAAGTTAATCTTCTAATAGAATAATCCATCCTGAATGATTATATAGCTAACTTTAGGGGGAGAAGAGATCAGTTTTTTTTCTACCATTATCTTATCTAAAGCACTGTGGCAGTCAGAAAGGACAGGATAACTTATTTAATCTGCATTTATCACCAAACAGTTCTGAAATTAATAAAAGTGTTACCTAAATAAAAACTATGACAGAAACATAACAGCTTGACTCCATTCCCTCCACACCTCTGCGCAATGGTAAACAGGTAAAAATACCCAATGTTTGAAAGTTTTCCACCATGAAAGTGATTCCTGCTAATCTCACAAGCCCTGAGACTGACATTTACTAGGTAGAAGAATTTTAACTTTCTCATCTCACTCTTCCTGTTCCCAACCCACCTTACCATGGTGGGAAATAATTTGCTTTCACAAAGAGCAAGCTAGCATTGACCAAAAATATTTTTAGAGAAAAAAAAAATCGAAGTGAAAAGACAGCATTTGACTCTTGAAAAGAAGATAAGATGTATTAATCAGGATTAAAATAGGAGCTACCTTTAGTAATTTTAAACATAAAATAGAAAACAAAAATCAGCATTGATATGGTATTATTCCACATCACGAGGAAATAATGAAATAATGTAAAAATAAAAACATAAATATGAAAAATGTGTTGGAAAATAGATTTCAACATTTTAAAAAATATTTCAAAATTCTGCAAAGAAATGCTGGGATTATGATTAGGAATTTCTCAAAAAATTCATTTTATAGCAAATTACAAGAATATTTGTTTTTATTCAGAATGAAAACTAATTTCAAAATACTGTAATTTCTCCTGAAACCAACTCAGTAGTTTTGAAACATCTAACCTTTTTTGTCTCAAGTAAGAGACATCACCTAGAATTAGAAGCAGTTATAAAACTGGTCAAAAATTATCTGACAAAATATTTTTCCATCATAAAATGTCACGTCATTGAAATAAAAGCTTTCCATAAGAACATGCCAATTTTGACAACATTTCATTTAAAAACTTGTAAGGAGGGATTTTGATGATGCCAACATTTCCCAATTCTGCATTATCAAAATGGAGTGTTTCAGTTTCTTGTTCTGAAACGGCTTTCCATTTCCTGCCATGCTCTCCCCCCCCCCAAGCTATTATTATATATTATATACTATATATCCTAAATAACCAGTCTGATTTTCAAAGGATTGAGTACTCAGCAGTTCCCATTGACATAAACATGTTCAGCATTTTTGAAAATCAGAATGAGGACGAGTTAGCTAAAGACACAGTTGTTAGTACAACACTAGAAATGACCGAGTGCAAGCTGGGAAAGAGACTTAAGGCACAGAACTTCTGACTCCTCTTCAGCCATGTTGTGCATCCTCAGTAGAAATACATACCCTAACTACATTTCCCCAGAGAAATACAATCCTCCATTCATTCAACTACTGGTTAATTTTTCGGATGATAATCAGGCTGGTACTGGCTTCAGTTTATCACTTTGTTATCAATATTTTGGATTAACTAAGGCAAGATACTTCACCTGTCTGTGCCTCAGTTCCTTACCTTTGCACCTTTTCCCTTACCTTCTCTATTCAGTTTGATACCTATGGGGCTCAGTACACGCAATTCAGTGAATTATTATGTACATGTGACAGATTTATGGCTGCATGGTTGCAAGTTGACACATTGCAAACTAAACTATATTTGTAATGATGAGAACTAATTAAAAAACTTTAAAACGTGTGTACATGTAAAATGTGACACACTTAGGGAAGGGAAATTTTCATCACTTGTACATCATCTTGACGTCACGTGTACAAACACCCCATAACATCAATAAATTCTTCAGGAAGTTTGTGTATGGCACTCAGCAAAAGGTGGGGTCATGATATCAGTTGAGATAACCACACAGTACCGTCAAACAAACGGTAACTTCTTCATTAAAAAACAAGAACGACAACAGAAACCCTGGAGATTTAAACAGTCACTGTCATGTACAGCTAGCTTCAAAAAGCAGCAGATTTTGCTTGTAATTTTTCTCTCGTCTAGACTAAGTTCAAGCAGTTTGTAAAACTTGTATCTCTTTCTGCATGTGTGTATTTAAAAAAAAATAAGACAAAGATCTGATCATAGTTAAGGGTTTTTCTCCTGCTGAAGAAACTGGACTGGCTGGGAAAACCTACCTGATCTGTAGGTCTGTGGCAGGGGGAGAAAAACCTTTTTTTTCTTGTGGGTTTGGGAAGAGATTAGCTCAACTCATTGGAGAGATTTCTAGGGAAAACCAAATTTAAGCACTAAAATATGTTCCTTTTCTTTTTGCATCACTCCTCTCTCGACTGGTTCTACTCCCTGATGAAACCAATAGCACATATCAAATATTAGTAGCTCCCAGGGAGTCCTATAGTTCTTCTCAGATGTAAAAAGGTACAGCAAATAAAGGCTTTCTGGTGAGTGGGGTCTCATACTAACATACAGATGTTGCCATACACTGAATAAAACCTGGCTTTCAAAGTGGATGCTTTAATTCTTGGGAAAATGGCAGACTGGTTATACAAAATAGTCCAGGTCTCCAGTAACTTGCAGAACAGGTAGGACAAACAAAATGGAAAGAGCCTGCCTGCCTGCCTGAACTACCTGGATGTTTCACTCCTAGATCTGAGTATACATTTCCCCCCTATTTCCCTTTCTCTATTTAGCTAGTGGAAAAGAAAAGAAGAAAAAAAAGATTTGCGCAATTTGTTAAATGTTAACATTTCTAAGTTTCAAGGAAGGTTTCATAGATTTCACAGATTTCATAGACATTAGGGCTGGAAGAGACCTCGGGAGATCATCGAGTCCAGCCCCCCCGCCCAAAGGGCAGGAAGTCAGCTGGGGTCATAGGATCCCAGCAAGATAAGCATCCAATTTGGTCTTGAAGGTGTTCAATGCAGGTGCTTGAACCACCTCCGATGGCAGGCTGTTCCAGACCTTGGGGGCTCGGACAGTAAAGAAATTCTTCCTTATGTCCATCTATGGATGCAAGCCAGTGTTTTGGTCGCTTTACTAGCCACAGCATCACATTGCAGGCTCATGTTCATCTTGTGGTCAATGATGACTCCCAAGTCTCTTTCCTCTGTAGTGCTAGCCAGCATAGCTTAACCCACTATAGTTAATAATGAGATCATGAACAACTTGAGGGGCCTGCCATGCTGACAAATCACAGGGCTATTTAATTTCTTCTGAACCAGGCTGAATGTTTTTTCAAAGTTTGTAATTTCAAATCCCCACTCCCAGCCCCAAAATTCAATGGCAAATTTTCAAGAAAATATCACCCTATTTGACAGATAGCTTCAATCCTTGGTTCCTCTTCTAGTACTGACAAAGGAAGCATTTCATGCCAAACTTTAGTCTCATTTGTGCAGGATAGACTCATGCACCTTGTGGAAAATAGATTTATAGCCACTAATTCCTTTCGCATAAACACTAAAATGACATTCTTCATAGAGGAGCCTGCTGTATTCCCATAAAACCAGCTTGGCAATTTTTAAAACCCCTGGGGAAAATGCCAGCATTCAATGAAAAATTAAAATAGTGTCAGCAAAGAATCACTTTAAAACAATGGTGTGCCTTCAGTACCCAGGATATTTATCAATTTCATAACCCGTGTCAGTATTAACAAATGTTAACATCAGTATGACAGCAACGATTTTCAAGGAAAAGGGACATATGCAGGAGAAAGGACGTGCTGCTGGAGTGATGTGAAATTTATTTGCCAGCTTTTCCCCCCTCCCTCCACTGGAAAAAAAATGTTTTCCTAATAAAAAATATTCTAAGTAAAATGCTGGACTAAACATTCACTGTGATGAATCGTAGCTGGGCATTTGGAAAAAAGAAAAAATAAACTGGATGGAAATGGCTTTGTGTCTTCAGGGTTGCTCAGGAATATATTTTCACAATGGTAATTTTTTCACTTAAAGACTGCCTAACACATGGTGACCATCTGTTCTTAGTTACTCAAGACTCATCTTAAGGAAGGGCTGAACCCCCCTCCTGAAGACCTCCAGAGTGGACCTCAATCTATCACTGGAAATGTCCAGCACTGCCGCCCAAACAATTACTGGGCCTTGAAGACAGTGGTCTGAAAACTGCTGTTTATGTAGCTACACTTTGCAAACAGGCAAGATGCATCAATGCAACACTGACCAACAACCACACCTGCTAACTGCACATCTGGCCTGGCCGTTTTGGGAATTAGGGTCTGCAACTATTTCTCAATTTGCCCTCTCATGAAAAATTTCAAAAGGAAAACCTCTTCTGAGGCAGAAGTATCTACAGAAGAGTAGATGTTAAGTGGTTCTGACAGGAAGATAAATGCTTTGCACATTCCTTGTTCTTATCAAAGCCTGGATATGATTTTCAGTGCCAATCCAAAATTTTTTAATTCTAATTCCCAGGCGTTTTAAGGTTAGTCTCAAGATGTCCCACAGCTCTTAGTCCCTGATTCAGCAAAGTGCTTAAATGCAAGTGCCTACTTAAGGGCTTTGCTAATTTATGGCTTTAAAAAAAGAAAAAAGAACCTGGATTAGAGCCTGTAAGAATATTTGATGAAATATAGCTTTGTCTGACCAGACAAAAAGGTTATGCGAGTGAAGGTGCGACTGCTGCATAGACAGAGGTACAGAGACAGGGATAGTTTTAATTTATATCGCTGAAGTACCAATACTAGAGGAGAAGTGGCATCTTTGACCTTCAGTATGGACTAGCAAGGGGAATAAATGTCCACTGCCCTCAATATACTTGAACAGTTCATACTGAAGTCATGTTGCTGCTTACTCTCTGTCGACAGGAATTCTTTAAGAACCCATAATAACAATGGCGGTAATAATAATCCTGCCTTGACACATAAAAAATGAATAGGAAGTTAACCATAAACTGCAGTTTTTAAATAAAGCCGTTTCTTACTTTTGTTGCTGATTAAGTTTGAAATCAACTGGAAATAATGTCTCAGACTGAAAGAACACAATAATTTTACATTGCCCTAAAGAGGGAGCTTTAAACTTTCTCTGCATCCTCGAGCAGCTGTTGCTGTCTGGCAGCCATCCGTATGCGTACTAGTCGCTCAGGTGAACTTGACAGTGATGACAGCCCTTAAATGAAACTTTCAAGTGATACTTGAGAAACCCAGCTACTCTCCTTTAGTCCTAAATCATGCTTTTAGCACAGATCTTAATTCATCACACTCCACTGAGATGCTGCAATGATTCTTTTGCTGATCTCTACAGCAGGGATTTGTCCAGTTCAATATCCTGGCTGGACACTGACATTCTATAACCAAAGATTTATTTATGACAGTGATGAATTTTATGGGGAGATTATAACATTTTGCAGCCTGATTTTTGCAGCTTCTCTCCCTATATCTTGGACCCACATTCCTATTTACCCCAGGTGCTCAGTTAAGCCCTGCCAATAAGTTTTAACAAGTGATAGGCTGATAGAGCCACAAGTCTGATCCATTAGCTCCCAAATTCCATGCAACTACTCCATCAGGGGTATTCTGAGCTCTTTTAAAAGGATATAATGCACAAGACATCACATATACTGCAACGCCGTACCCAAAGCTTACTCAAAACCTTACTGAAAGTCACTAATAAAAAAAAACAGAAACAAAAAATGAATCCTTAAATCTCTGCATCTCACTCTTTCCTAGGGGATCTGCTGCACTTTGTACGTGTACATAATTTGGATACATCTCTTGCCATAACTAATATGAGAGACTACAATATGCTATGGGAACTGAACGGGAAGCCCAGCCTACAGGAGAATGGGAATATGACGCAGCCAATGTATGGCTCCCAGAAGACATGACCAAGGGTTCTGAGACTCAAAATATTCATTATTACAGTTCAGCTCCCCTCCCCCAAAAATGACAAACTTAATCACAGAAAAAAAACCCCTATTTTCCAGCCAGTTCTGTAAATCACCATGCTACACTCATTTTGCCTCCCAAAATAAGCCACCAGTTTTAACTGCTGTGTGTTGATCCATTGCAAATCTAGTCCATTGTCTCTTAGCTGCTCATTTACGGATGAAAATATTTTAAGGCTCCTCTCCTTTCTCCCCAGTCCTACCCCTGAAAAAACTAACAAACAAGTAATGAAGTTTGCTCCTGGTCTGACTGCAAGACCTGAGTGTGAGGTTCACAAGGTAAATTTTTTAAAAATTAGGATTTTTATGGAAACTTGGACACAGTTTTTGCTAATGTGAATGGCACTTCTACTCTTCTCAGCAAGAAGTAGCACCTATCGAGCATATAAAACGACACTATTCCCCAATGGGAAAAGGCAGCCAATTATCCTGAACAAATTGTGACTATAACAGTGAAGAACATTTTATTATTGCCTGGAGGGTTTTTGAAGCTCTCCCTATGAAATTGTCTCGTAAATAATTCAATGGAAGTGATTTACTTTGGTGGGGAATTTATAAGGGGAAGCCTTTCAAAAGAGAGTTCTGTCAAAAGTTATTTAAATTAATTTAATTTTATATTCCAAACAAATTGAGTCAGATTAAATTTCAATATCAATTAGCAAAGGGTAGTTGTTGGGAGGGATGGGGGGGTGGGTTATGAAGTTTAATGGCTAGAAAGGAGCTAACAACATGATTCTTTCTACTCTGTTCCTACCATAAATACTGCAACAAGTTACTACCCAGCTGGGAGCTTGTGGTCATAAGCTATGAAGAATTGCATAATCTTTCTACCAGGAGTTCAAAAGTCCTATAGCCCATCCCATCCACTAATTGTGATGCACCCTTAAACTGAGTCACTCCCAGCAGAGCATGCTGTCGTTCTTTGGCAAAGCTATTAATGTTTGTTTGCAGATGCTGTATAGCAGGGCTGTGCCAAACACCACTGTTTCGTTTAGATGTCTGCCCCACCATTTGGATGGGACAGGGTTTTGTTCTGTCGTGTCATTTAGTTTCGAAGCATTGTCCCGTTTCATTTCATTGAAACTATTTTGCTGTTTCAACACGTTTTGATGTTTCGCCCATAGGCTATAATGGGTAATCATGAAAATGCCTAAAGGTTTGTCATTTCTTGCTGAAAATTGCAGGGATGGTAGCCCCTTCTGAGAGCATGAAGCCTGCCAAGATTCAAGGAGATGGGTGCAAAGGTTTCAGGGCAACTGCACCTCAAACTCTTCAAAACACAACTCCTGAGACTTGCCGGCAGCGGCAGCTGCCTCTCATCCAACAGGCAGATCCAGGGGCCTGCACCTCTGGGAGGGGTGTGGGGCTGTGTCAGCCTCCTCCCAAGGGTGCAGGCCCCCGCATCTGTGCGCTGGATGAGAGCAGGCTGCTGCCGCCGCCTGGGACCAGCATTGAAGACAAGTAACTCTGGATTTGAAACTTGAAACTTTCAAAGCGTTTCGAGTGCCCTCGTTTCATTTCGACGTGGTTTTGAAGCCTTTTATTTTGTTTTGATTCCACTGTTTGGAGCTCGAAACGTGTCAGAACAGCTTCGAAATGAAACACCCCGCAAAATTTCGCACGGCCCTATTGTACAGATCACAGCAACATAGCGTTTATGCAGCTAGCCCTGTGAGCTACTCTGTTTTCTGAAAGTGCTCTCATTGCCAGGGCAAGACGCATAAGCACCTCACCTAATGTTTACTAATTTGCACAGTAGCAGGGAATATCACATGCAAAAACCAGACAGGGTTATGAAAGCTCAAGATGGACAGCAAAAGTCTACTGGATACTGCTCCAATCTATCAAGGAAAATCACCAGGTACGAGAATGACAGGCAGCATCTTGCTACTTGGACAAACTTGTGGACATTTTGGATCATTGCAATAGCATAAGGCACCTCTAAATACAATGGTTTCAGTGCCTGTAAAAGGGAATCCTTGGGTAATACAGTGATGTAACACGGACACTCATGCCCTCTCCTTCCTGCTGCAAGAGGCCTGGTTAGAAAGTCCTGGAAACCTAAAGATTTCCTTAGGGACTCGAATAGCTACCGCAAGATTAGAGAAGTTTTAAGCAGACCCTTAAATGCTTTGCTAAAAGGAGTTGGGATTATCCCTGTGCTCACCATTAATTACATGTTGAAGTGCTGTGCTGTAGCTAGGTGACGCAATGAACAGGAAAATGAGATCTGCATGGAGATTGCCCACAGTGGATTTTGCAGCAGGTTCTCTCTGCCTCCATTCAGATTTGTCATTGTTTACTTAAGGGTCCACTTCTACAAAGAATTTTGTACAGGAAAGCAAATATTTGACAATCACCTTCATGGCTTAAAAGCTGCTTCGTTTTTTTGCGGTCACTCAACAAAACATGCTAAAATTTCACATGTTCCTCAGTGAACATAAAGCCTTCCCCAATCAAGCAGTCAATATAATCATAGCCGAATAGTTTGCCAGACAGAACTTATATTTTATCTTAATATTTTCAAAGCAGCAGGTTCTCCACTCCAGAAACACCAACACTTCCCAGTCACTCCTGCACATGCTTATCTTGAATTCAGTCATGCAGAGGAAGTGAAAGTGCTTGCAAAGTTGGGGCCTGAGGCTCACAAGTGAACTCAGAGAAAAAATATTTTACCCTAGTGTCAGATCTCTCCCTTAGGGCTTTGTGAACCTTAGGAGACTCGCATTGCCATTATAGAGAAGGGAAAATGTGGGCATCCTATACCAAATCACCAGCCCCAGATCCTGAATTCAGCAGACTAAATATTGAGCATATGAAAATAATAAAAAATAAAATTAAAAAAATCAAGGTATTCTTTTATTGTGGCAGTCTCTAAGAAACCCAGAGACCTGAAGTAATAGGTGCTATCAAGTTAATGAATTTAAGAGTCACTATCCACAGGGCTTGCAGTCTGATCTCACACTATCAGGTACTTAAGCTAAGCTTGCAATCTACCCACCTGGTAATATTAAACTTGATAAACTTCCACTGCAGGCAGCTTAATATACAGCTTGAAGGTGACAATGGCTACTAACACCACATCCAAAAAAAAATCATCCCAACTGTTGGGAGGATTGGTTTAAAACAGGGTGTCCAACCTTTTTGAATGTGGGGCCAGATCATGAACTTTTTAATCACCCAGTGGGCCGGCGAGCCATATTCAAAGACCTCACAGGAAGCGGTATCACATCATCCCCCCCCAAAACTAAAGTACAATGTTTATTTTCTTCGCAGCACCTTGGGCCTCAGAAAACAGTTTGGAGGGCCGCATGGTGGCCCGCGGGCTGTATGTTGGACAAGCCTGGTTTAAAAGATGCAAATCTCCTTATTAGCCTTTCACCCTCCCTTCTGAGACTATACAGGCAAATCTGACATCCACCAAATTTGACTAGGTTATTCTAGTCATCATCTTTGGATGGCTACCTTTTCCAGTCTGACCTGGAAAACAGCAGCCATAGGTTTGACAGCCTGTCTGTATTATTATCAGAGGACCAAGTGAAATGGTTTCACAGGGGACTCTAGACTTATATATACCCTGGCTGGCTCTAACATGAAATGTCCAGGAGAATCACAATTATCAAACCTCTCAGGGGCCTTGACGAAGCAGGACCGGTTAGGGAATAAAGATACCACAACAAAGTGATGTCAAGGTTTCCAAGCTCTCTGTTAAGGTTAATATGGCCAGATGAAGGTTACTTTTAAACTTATTTGCAGAATGCAATTTCCCATTTTCCTTCCTTTTGTTTTCCAACAGGTTTTACTGCAAAAGCATCTATGCTTAATACACAGCATCAATGATTAATGCACGGTGACCAGGTTTAATGCACAGCAGAAATGATTAATACAGAGTAGTAGCTTGCTTTAATATAGTGCTGATACATCATATTAAAGGTGGACTGCTGTGCCATATCAAAACAGAGAAGAGAAAGCATTTATACAGGAGTTCATTTACTTGGCTGGTGTTTCCCGGCTTCCCTCATCGACCACAGGACTTATTTAGAAATAAATTGATCAGGGTTGTGACTGGAGTGGTAGAAATGTCCCATTGCCCTACCCCATTTCCAGATAATGCTACCCCACAGGAAATTACAGGCTAATTCCTTTTGATTCACCAGGACATTTGTGATTGTGTGTCAGCAGCCTGGAGGTACAGAGCGCAGGAGCAGACCCTCGGGGAGCTGAGGAAGAGCCATGGGAAAAATACTTGAGTTGAATTTTATTCAGTTTCAAGACACCTTTCAAATAATAAGTAAGAAGGGGAGAGGCAAGGCATCAACCCAGAGAAGGTGCATCTTGCTTTCCCAAAACTCGAACCCTGCATGGATTTACCTCTGCACAAAGTGGGGGGTAAAATGCTCTCCTGGTCAGGTACTACTTACCTGTTAGATTAGATATGAGGGGCTGTTATGTCACCTGTCACTGACCATGACGTAAGTGCCACGTGGGCCTGGAACTGCAATGGTTTGATACTGGGGTGTTTCATGAGCATGTTTTTTCAGTGGTGCACATGAAGACAGAACGTGTCAGATGGCCAGGAATCAAACACCCTCATTGTGAAATAAAAATATTGACAGAGGGCACTGAGAAAGAGCCAAGCATGACTATCAGCCCATCACTAAAGGTAGGCTAGCTCTTCTCTAGAAACCTTCTTCGCAGCTACCTGCCACTGAGATACAGCCAGGCTTAGGGCAATTAACAGTGCAGGTAACACCAAAGCTCAGGCATGAAAGGAAGACCCTAATGAAAGAAAAGTGGGGGGAAGGTTTCATAGTTTCATAGTTTCTAGGGTCGGAAGGGA
>NW_017729020.1:1879304-1881691 GCF_001723915.1 Gavialis gangeticus | reverse complement strand
CCTTTCATGTCCTGAATTCTCGCTCCAGGTAGGCAGTATTCCTCGCGTGCCGGTTCAAGGGGAAAGGGAAGTGCCAGACCCCAAAGTTAGCATTTCTTCTTCCTCTTAGAAGTGCATGGCACTTTTAGGAACTGATCCTTCAAAGGTGCCCTTCTTTCTCAGTAAGCGTTGTAGAACAGATCCTGCAACGTACTGAGCATCCCCAATTCCTATTGGCCCTAGCAGGTATTACAAGCATGCTGCACCTTGTGGGAGTCACTCATCCTAGTCTGAAAAATCAGTCCTGGCTAGCTAAAAAATTCCACCCAAGAAGTTGCTCACATTTAAGATGCAACATGCCTTCTTTCCCCAAAATAACCACCAGGCCAGTAGCGAGGGTATTTATCTATGTTTGAAGAAAACTAAATTCAAGTCTAGCCTGAATCAGGTGCAGAAGAACTTGAATCCTGATCTGTCAGCTCCTGGGTGACTGTCCAAACCACCTGGCTATTGTGTCAGGAACATGTCAGTCTTACTTTCATGTAACATGGGCTCATGTAAACATGTCCTGCCACAACCTGGGGGGGGAGGGTTCCTGCAAAAGCTTCTGTTTCAATGAACTGGAATTTACTACTGAAAAAGCTTTTCCTTGCAAAGTTCCTAACCAGCTCTAATTATCACCCAGCTGAAGTCGGACACAATTAGTCTGCAGCTTCCTTCAGCCTTCTAACTGAGCATGCCTGCATCTATTCTTGTTCCTGCTCATTGTTGTTGTTATTTTTTATCGCATCCATTTTAGTGATGGAATTAGGGCAATCCTTTCTAAGTCTGTGGACAACAGGAAAACAAATGTAAGGTAAACGTGCATTTCACAGGGATTTGAACTCCACTTCTAAAGGACAAATCCCTAATCTAGGCTCCAGGAATGGTTAAACTTGGACATACCAGTTTAGAAAATAATGCTATTCTACTAATCCCAATCATCCAATGGGATTAGCTGACAAATGTTACATATTTTAATATTGCAGTAATCATAGGAGTAGAACTTTTTATAGAAATCTTTTAAAGCCATCATCAAAATTGTATGTTCTATTATTTATATCCAAAGTCCCAAATCCATATTTCATGCAACTTTCAATTACTCTTCTAACACAGTATTTATTAATTTAAAAGCAGTGATACTTATCATCAATTTTGTCTCAAACAGATGGCAAGCAGGGTTTTGTCAGACCCAATAACAGATTAACTCTTTGCAGACATCTCATTCTTTTGACGCTCTTTAGAGATTTCCTATTACAGCTCCATTTTGCAAATAATTTATTTGAAACTAACTTGGTTCAGCAGTCCATCCAAATTTGCACCCTTATTTATCAGTGCTTTTAAATGGCTTGTCAGCATAGTTTGTAGAGACCATAAAGTGTATAGTATATGGAAAACAGCGACTGCTTTCCAAGGGGATCACTCCAATTTCTATCCCACTCACTGACATTGCTACATAATGCTGTATATGCACATAAACACACAACATGACAAAATATAGGGAAAATATGGCCTTGAAGCAAGGCCACCAGACTAGAATCAGACCAGGGCTTAAATCCTGGACATGCCACCATCTTCCCGTGTGCCCTTTGGCAAGTTACTTGGTGGTGTTGTGTGTCAGTTCCTCAACTGCAAAGAGGATAATAATCCATTTGAGTCAGTCCTGTATTTTTAAATTAAAGGGCAGGGATTACCCTTTTAGTTTGCAACCCTACAGCAGTTGGTACAGTGGAGAGATAATCTTGCTTGGGCCCTGTAGATACCTGAAGGGGTAATATTACTCCAAGTGCTACTGAGCTTTAGGACAGCATGGTCAGATTGGGCCTGATAGATAGCATCTGTCCTAGACCTAGGATTCAATCATCCTTTTTCCAAGTCTAGTACTGAGAAGGCTATGACTTCCTCAGAAGTTACATCTGAAGAAACCGTGCAATGTATCCCATCTCACTAAAGGAAAAGAAAAAAGAATTAATACTAAAGCACTGATGCATTATTTCCTAATCAATACCAAGTAAAATGTCTCAGAAAGAAGCCAAAAACACAGAGATAAGCCAAAAGAAAACGTGGGGATTGAGGTAGGAATCACTGGGTGAAATGCTATGGCTTCCATTATTAAGGAGGTCAGACTAGATATTCATAATGGTCCTGTTTGGCTTTAAAATCTTTTAAGAGTTAGTCTGCCACCTTTATTCTGCAGTTTTATTCTGTGTTTGTACAATGTTTAGCACCAAGGATTTGGTCTGTTACTTGGGTTTATAGTAGAGCTGTGCGAAGCTTCTGGTGCTGATTCAATCTGGAGGAGATTCAGCCCGATTAGGTGGCCGAATCTCTGAATCCAAATCGAATCAGAAGACCAGCGAAAAGGTCTG
>NW_017729020.1:1870632-1874304 GCF_001723915.1 Gavialis gangeticus | reverse complement strand
GTTTGTACAATGTTTAGCACCAAGGATTTGGTCTGTTACTTGGGTTTATAGTAGAGCTGTGCGAAGCTTCTGGTGCTGATTCAATCTGGAGGAGATTCAGCCCGATTAGGTGGCCGAATCTCTGAATCCAAATCGAATCAGAAGACCAGCGAAAAGGTCTGAATTGATTCAAAGCTCTCTGAATCGATTTGGAAAAGATTCAGAGAGCTTCGGTGACTAGGGCAGTCCCCACCTGCTGCAGCAGGGAGCTGGGCTCGGACCCTGAGCTGGTAAGCAGGGGGCAGGGGAGAGGCATTTTAGACTGGCCCTCACTCACTTGAAATGCCATCATTTATAGGTATGCGGTTGGGGCTACTTTGGCTCATTTGTTGCATTTGGTGAGGCCAAAGCAGAAGCGGGGCAGACTACACATGGATGTGGCTCAGCCATGCCCCAAGAGTCTCTTTTCATGTAATTTGCCAGTTAATGGTCCACAGAGATAGACCTACCGTTTAACCCTGCCATATCTGTCCCAGGGGATATAATAGCTTCAAAAAACTTCTTGTTCTGCTGTGTGAACGTTGTCTTTTTTTTTCTCTGTGCATTTGGTTTGGTTTTCCTAGGCTTTCTGCCCTGATTGCTATTGAAAGGGGCTTCAAAGAAAGTATTAGCTGAAAAGCTGATGCTTAGCTTATTTATTTAATTTTATATCTTAGTGCCTTAGGACACTTTTCAGTGGACATTTCCAAGGTTTTTAAGTGTACAAGACAGTGGTAGTGTGTGGAAACAGTAAAACTTTGCCAGATAAATTGTCCACAAAGAGACCAGGTGCTTCTCCCTCATGCTACTGGATACAATGCATCTGATTCAAATCTGATTTATAATCACTTAACACCAGAGTATAATTCCCTTCAATATCAGGACAACTCTTGCCTTATACTTCAGTTGATCAGATTCAAATCTATTGCAAATAAGAGAGAAATTTAATAGGAACTTTTCAAGGAGTTTAAAGATATTAGGTGCTCAAATAATTCAGTGGGAGATGGGCACAAAGTCCCTCAAGCCTCTTTGAAAAAATCATCCTCAGTCAAAAAAACATTGCTAACAAGGGAGACAACATGTCTAACCAGGGCAGAAGCAAGTCAAAGTAGGGAGATGATTTTGCTTTTGTAGACAGCACTGAGAAGATCAATGTTGTACCTAGTTTTAATGTCCAACATTTTAAATATATATTGAAAAATTTGGAGGCACTGCAGAAGAGAGCCGCAAAAATAATTTGGGGCCTGGAAAAAATATATCATGGTTGGGGAATGGTGGTTAAGGCAGAGGCCTATCAAACAGGGGGATGTGGGATCTACCCTTACCAATACTGCAGATTTTGAGCATGACCTGTTTGGAGAAGGCTGCCCTAACTCAGGAGTTTCATTATGCATCTAAGGGGATATTTTATGTACTAAGCTTGAGATGCACTGAAGGGCTAAAAGCAGAATTTTGCCCCCCCTCAACAAGTTATAGATGGGGGTCTATCAAACTTGAGGTAGCTGTCCATCATACAGTCCTGACCCTCACTACTGATTGGCCGCATTTTATTTTCAGTGAGTTGGGGGGGAGGGTCAGTGGGGTCTTGTCTCTTGCTCTCTCAAGGAGCCCACCAAAAATGCACAGCTTGTGGGGGGGTTTTAGTGGAGCCCATGCTTTTTTGTGGGGCCTGCTGGAAAAATCATGATGCAATGTCAGTAGATCCCTAGTTAGAGATAGGAGCCCAAGTTCAATTTTCAAGTCTGTCTTTGGGGATTTAGGATCTTAAATGTCACCGAAATGAAGCAGGTTCTTAGATATTGCTGAACATTTTACCCTCAACACCCACTCGCTTTAAATCAGGCCATCTCAAGATTTAGTCACCAGGGAAGTCAAAAATCACATTTAGGTGTATACTTCAGGATTGTTTCTGAACAAAGCTCTAGAAGAAGCAAATGTGCTGCTCATCACTAACTGTAACACCTGATGTCTGCATTTTTCTGGTTTAAGGTATTTATGACTGAAATCTTTCTTAAAAAAAGAGAAGAAAAATTAAATGCTAGTCTGGGTTTGATAAGCAAAGATTTACACATGAAAATCCTCTTAGAGGGGCTGATTACATGGTCAGTAGGAGCTGGAGTTTCAGGACAAATAAAGTAACCTATATTTTCATAGTCTGTCCAAATGAGCCCTGATTTTACTGCTTTGGGTGTTGTTTAGGTGACTTGCATGAACTTTACATTCTCTCTGAGGACAAAAAATAGGTACAAACACAAACAGCTGAAGAACAGGTCAGATTTCTCTCTGCTTGTACTCAGATCAAACTAGAAAGCACTTTCTCTAGAGAGTAACTCCTTTTAGCAGTTACATTTGCTATTCACTTGATAACAACAGATGCTTTCCTTTATCAATTAAGTCTGACTTAAGTGAATAAATGGATGCCTCTGATATTTCAGAGGTAGATTACATAAATAAGACATTCAAGGGACAGAGTTCCTTTGATTTCCATTAACATTTTTAAGACCCTCAAAAGTTCTCAAAGCAAAGGGTTTATTAGAAAACTTCAAGTAAGTGTTTTATATTTTTAGCTGCTAAATAGATGGCTAATTAGCACGAGGGTGGGCTGATTGACACTATCACGCATTAGTGCTAGTTAGCTCACCCAGATCACCATGGTTATGTTGCTGCTGGGTTTGGAGGAAGTCCAGAGGAGCCTCTCAACTTTCTTAACATTGCCATAGCCAGACATGCTAAGTGTATTGCCCTGATTTTACTGCTTTGGGTGTTGTTTAGGTAACAACCTTTAGGTAATAGCCTTCAAACTATGTGACCGAGACTCTCTCATCTACTTCCTGGATTAAATGATAGTGGTTTCTGCATCTGTCCAACCAATTATTCTGTTATTTCCCCACAGGATCAGGCCCCTTTTCTCTGCAAGCCTTATTCCTTTCACTCTCAAAGATGGCCATCACTTCTAAGTCTGGATTCCTTTGAATCCTTTCGCTTTGCACTTGAATATTTTTAAGATTCTGACATCTAACAAATACAGATTTCGTTCATGAAACAATTTTTCCTTTCAACATGTTACTTTGTGAATCTTTGAAAAACAAGATCAACCATTCTCTGAGCATTTAAACTGTGACCATGTCATGTGAAGCAAAGGAGATGTCCCTTTTACCCGGGATTTTTCTGTCTTGCAAGGAATATGGAAGCAATGTGCAGAGGAGTAAAGTCCTATACTGTAGAGAAAAATAAAATAGTCCTCGTCTTCTCACCTTGGGCATTGAAAAAAATCACTTGGACTTTGAAATATGTGTTGTACCCACTCATGTGCAAACAAAGGTCATTTCTGAGCATGAAATGAATGCTAATTTAATTTGGGCAAAAAATAAAAATAAATAGGTATAAATGAGCCTATAGATTAAAACAAAACTCTGTCTGAAAGGCTTATTAAGAGTAATTTGTTATGTTTTCCTTCCTAATTAATGGAATTAATAGCAATAATATATCCTACACTCTCCAGTTTATTGGCAATGGTTGTATACTGCTTTCAACATTAAAACCATTGATTTGAGTCCTACGCCCATTTTAAGACTTCCTCCCATTGGTAAAACCTTAAATGGGTACAAAACAAGCTTTGTGTAACATGGTTACATATATATATATATATATATA
>NW_017729020.1:1844555-1870461 GCF_001723915.1 Gavialis gangeticus | reverse complement strand
TGTTACATATATATATATATATATATATATATATATATATATATATATATATAGTAGTCTCACCATCTCTCCTTGCCTGCTACATATCATATTCCCTTTGGCAAATATTAATGGTCTTTCCTGTCTTCACTGAATGCAACTGGAACAGAGCAGCAGTGAAGGAAATCCAGTGCAGACTTGTGGACACGAGAGGGAACTCAAAGGAAACACCTCCCTACAGAGGCCAAAGAGGCCAGAACTAGTGATCTACCCTGTTCCCAAAATGCATCTGTGCAGGGCCTATACTTACCTGCTTTTGACCTTGGCATGTCCATCTCTGCTGGCACCCCAATGCTATGCAAAATGCCACTGAGAGCAGAGAGTGCTTTGTGCCAGTTCAGCCCTGTGCAGAGGACAAGTCCTCCAAGTAGCCCTTATGTGAGATTTGTAAGGGTGAAGTTACACATTACACTTACACCATACTGAAGGCACTTAAAACACAAGTGTCCACAAGTTAAAATGTGTTAAGTCATGCCAAGTGCTCTCTGAGCATCTCAAAGTTGCACGGCTTCAGGCACAGGTTAACGCTGGGTCATGCTACACGTTAGGTTAATTACAGTCTGCTCTACAGAGGTAAAATGAACAATTCGCAGTCTTTGGGAATCCCAGGATGCTCTACTGCCAGCCTTACCCCCAAGCAGAGACAGAGCCCCAGGTGTCCTGGCTCCTAGCCACATCCTTGCTCACCAGCTTTCTCAAGTCAGAGCTGTGCAGGCAAGAAACAGTATTAGGCCTTAACGTGCAATTGCTTACAACATATTCTAACTTTACCACTGCTTAACATTGTACAGATTTGGTATGGTCTAAGTGTAATGTGTAACTCCACCCTTAGCCAGTGCACAGGCCTAACGCTAACGCTGCACAAAAATCAGATTCCATCCTTAAGCTTCCACTAAAAGAAAGAGCAAACCTCTACTGACTTCAGTAGCAGCCAGTTTGACCCTGTGTATGTACAAAGGTGGACTGCAGTACTACTATTTCTTGCAACTGGGTGTGAATTGCTGCACCACTGAAGTCCCATCCAAGCTTCTACCTTGCCTACACTTTAGCCTTTCTCCAAGATCACTTCCTCCTTAATACTACAGTCCACACCCACAGACATACACATGCTTAATTAAGCATGCAAACTACATAGTGTGGCACTCTGTCTAGGAGGAGCTACCCAGTATGCCCAGGTCGGTGCCTTCCTTAGCACAGCTGTGTCTTTAAGCTCTAATAGTAGAATATTATACCAAAATATATGTTGTACAGGTTTCCCTCGCTTTATGCGGTACATGCGTTCCTGGAAAAATGTGCATAAATCAAATTCGCATAAACGGAAGCCAGTTTATAAAGTAACAAATAGTGATACGTTCCCGTAGTACTGGGGGGGGGAGTATGGCTGGGGCTAGGAAAGGGGCAGAGGGACTAGCAGGGAGCAAAACAGAGGAAACTGTCAGTGGGTGCAGGGCGCGGGACGTGCACTTGCTGCTCTGTGCACCCCGGGAGGGCTGCGGGCTGGGGGGCTGCGCTGTGCCCTCAGATCTGCCCGTGGGATGAGAACAGGCTGCCACTGCAAGCTGAGGTTGGCGGTGGCATCAGGTTATTCCTGGCACTCGAGGCAGGCCAGGGCGATGGGAGGGGGCTGCTGCCACCCCATAATTTGCCATGCCTTGTGCCCCCCAGGCCTTCTCCTGCAGCTGCCCTGGGAGCAGCCAACACCACCTGCCTGTGGGTACAAGCGGAGCCCCGGGGAGTTCGGGGCACAGTGCAGCCTGCTGGCATCGGCCGCTCCCGGGGCCACTGCAGCAGGGGCTGGGGTGAGTGGGGCCCCAGCCCCACGGCCCTTTCCCCGCCCCCACAGACTTACCTGCTTGAGGGAGAGGGGAGCACGCCTACGCCAATCGCATACGAGTGAATTTACCTCACATATACTGAATTTGGGGCATAAAAAGGGTCACTGCATAAGAGCAAATTCACATATACAGAACCCGCATAAATCAAGGGTTCTGCATATAAACCTGTAGAGGAGAGCAGAGTCCTGAGAGCTGCGCGCTCATGGGCACAATGCTAGCTGCAGCATCACTGCAGAGCTGTCACTAACAGGTGAGCCCTTTTAACAGAAATAGAGAGTCCTCTTCTGGTCTTGCCCATCTCACAGGATACGAAACCAGGTTGCTCCTTAGATTCAGAGTTCCCAGGTTTGGTCCTCAGGGAGGCAGATCTGCCCTCTCTGAGACAGTGTTACACTATCTCTACAGCATCTTCTTTATCTGTATCAGCACTCTAAGATGCCTATATGTTTCCCCCTTCCTCAACCTCTGCTCTTAACCTACAAAATCCTCAGGGGATGAATCATCTCTCTCAGGTGTTAGAGAGAACAAACCATACAGTTAACACTGCTACAGTTAACACCACAGAAGCCAAGAAAGATAAAAAACTCTGCCTGTCACCATTTCTTTGCTTCTAGCGTTCTCTGGAAACCAAATTAAAGAAACAGAGGCAAATAGCCCAAAATCCACAATGAGAAACAATTCACAAATATTAATTTTAAAATCATTTACTTAAATAAATAAATAAAGCAACCATTAGCTATTACACGTCCCTAAAAACAAATGCAAAAGCAATGGTAATCATGTAATTAAATTAGCAGACATTTTCATCTCTTTGATTCATTAATCCAGCAACCGGTTGCAGAGAATATAGAATTAATAAGAAATTGGTTTATAAAAAAAGCCCTTTTTTGTAATTTATTTGCCAGTTCATTAAATACAAATAATAAAATAGAAATAAGAAATGCAGCATTAGGAATCACGTTTTTTTCCTGTCTGTACAAGCAATTTTGAAGGAAGTGATGAATTACTTTTTGTTTGTTGGCTTCTTTATTATTAATGCAGAGAATGCATACTAGGGGCAAAATTGTTACATTTGCATTGTTGCAGGGGGGCAATTATAAACATTACTTTAATTCTCTACCCTCTTCACGCTTGCACAGATGCTCTGCTGTCCACAGAAAACAGCCTTCTGCAATGGAACAGAAAGCCTTAAGTGGTACCAACCGATCCATTTATTCATGAAAATGTTGTTTTTAATTCTGATCAGTGTCCCTTGAACATCCTGACTGTTTTCTTCTATTTCCTATGTAGAACCAGGCTTCAAATCAAAATCTGAAAATCTGAACCAGCGCAAATTTCTGTTTGCAGACTCTTCAATACAGGGCCTTCCTTAGCACCGCTGCTTGGAGTCTTAACCTGGTTTCCTTCAGTAAGGGGCCCCATCCCACCACCTTTGGTGCACCTATTCAGTATTTTCATTTGGCAGCACCTGCAGTTGTTGCATACTGGGCACTGAACAGAGAGTCTTTGCTGCAAAATCTCTAAACCCTTGAGCAAGCAGACTCTAAACACAAGACAAAGGTTGGGGTAAAGGATATGCTATTATTCCCATTCAACAGATGGCAGACAGACACAGAGATTAAGGAACTGGACAAGGATCACACAGGGGCTGCACAGAAAAGCCAGATATTACATGCAGGTCTCTCAGCCCATCCTGGTTTAATTTCCCTCTAGCTGACATCAATCTAAATCAGGATTAACACCTCTGAAGTCAACAGAATCACATCAGCATGATCACAGCAAGCTGAAAATTTCCAACCTTTGAAGCTTTCATCAAAATGACAATTACAAATGGGGGAAAAAAAACACTTTGTGACTTCTCCTCTCTTGCTTTCCACGTGCTTTAAGAGAGGAGAATCAGGCCTCTTGGCTTGCTTTCCCTCTTGACTGCCCTACCCAGTATTTACTCTGTGGATAAATACAGCCCTCCCCTCCCCTATTGTTTGTCCACCTCGTGTAATTCATCACTTCTACCATCCTTTCCTATTCTGTTAGCAGTTGATTGCAACTTAAACTAATGAACCATTAATCCTCATCAAAGAAGCCCACTAACTTTCCTTTCAATTAATTAGGTAAATAATACAAAGCAGCCTTTAGTTTTGGGCCAGTTTGTGTTATTGAGGCAGCATCCCAGTATTTACCTCTGATACTATATTCACTGTGATGAGTGAAGGAGTATGTAGGCAGTGTGGTATGTGCTTCCTCATTTAAAAAAAATAAAAAATCAGCTGTCTACTTTAGGTACTGGATGCAGCTGATAAGAGATAATTAGAATGACAGGATGATTGTCCTTGTTAATGGATTAGGAACATTCATGGACAAGGAAAAGACTGTTTTGTTTCAGCTCCCAGCCAGCCTTTCTTGTTTGTATTTAGTTAGGACAGTGTTTTAAGTTGGCCTATGCCTCTCCGCTCAACAGAGCAAGGATGGACCGTTTCTGTGCGGGCTACCCAGACTCTCAGGTTAGGTGCAGGCTGTTCAAAACGTCCAAGGCAGAATCAATCTAAGTTGGGCAGATTTTTGCAAATGACTTGGTTAGACTGATAGGGAACATTCACCCTTGGGTGGAGGGGGCACACAGGCTGCTTGCATTGGCTGAGGCCAGCAGGTTGGGGGTGCTCCTGCATGCCTCCCAGCAAGCCCCATGGGCTGCCTGGGCTACTGGGGACTGCCGAGCGCAGCCAAGTGCCCAGGACACCCTGACTGGTTTCCAGGGATGGGTAAGCATGCCCCCAACACTGCTTGTTCTTGAATGCTCAGTCCCCCCCACCCCAGTACTCTGCAACCCTGTAGCTGCAGGCCAAAAAAGCCTTACAGAATCCCAAGTGCCCATGCCTTGGGTACCTGCCAGCAGTGGCTGAACTGCAGAGGCCACAGGGTTGTCTCCATGCAGGCCCAGCCTTGATCTTCTGCTCTCTGCTACCCCAACCCACCAGAGGCAAGCAGCCTAAACTGGCTTCTATGAGGAGGTGGGTAAAGGGTGGGGGGTACATGCTGGGATGGAGGTAGCAGGGTGCCTGGCTCTGGCACTGAGATGTGGTGTGTGGGAAGCAGGGCCCCCCCGCACCATGGAGGCATGGGGGATCCCCGGCTGGGTGTGCAGCTGCCAGGGCAGGATCTGAGGCAGGGGGAAGCATGGGAGGAATGAAGACAACAACTGAACTTGAACTAAGCCAGCTGCATATTACTAACTACATCATGGAGCAAAAAATAAGCAACAGCAGAGGTGTAATTCAGAAGGGAGAGGCATCTCCGGCTGTCTCTACAGTCTCCAAAAAGGTCTTCAGAGGCATGATTCCCACCAGCAGCAATGCTTGGACACTGCTCACATGCACGGCTATGCACCCAGTATTAGAGACTAGACTACTACATACCAGAATGACGAGCGCAGAATCACAGATTCCTTTCCTAGCTGCACACAACACAGTCGGTCTGGCCATGTTTCAGTATCCCCATCTCGTTACCATATAAATAACCAGCGAAATGCCTCACTTAACACAACTGGGTCAGAAGCTGGTCTCCTTTCACATCAGCTTTCCTATGGACCCAAATAAAACCAACCAGGCTTTGAATGAGGGTAGAATTTGGCACTTTGCCATCAGATGCCAGCTCTGGCCGAGGCGAGGATCTCAAAGGCATGACCATCTCGTGCTCAGCGGTCAGTCCTCCAACTCTTTTCAAATGCTGCAGTAGGAGAGGTGGCTCATTAGTTTCTCAAGTAGTCATGTTCAAGGCAATAAAGCTTACAGTGTAAGTACATTCACTGGTCCAAGTAACTATGAATATGCCTATACGGTTCAAGGCACCACCATGCAGGGATAAAAAATGAAGGAGTACACCCACATTTGCATGGCAATGCATCCCAGATAATTAACCAGTTTCAGGGAAAATTTACTCAGCTGCATACAATTCCACGCTGATGTGGCTATCTAGACCCAGCACGGAAGCAGAGTTAGCTCGGGCAACTGAACAGTGTTGCCCTGCACTGCACGGATTCCAAAATACGATGCAGCAAGTCCGCAGTTACCTTGTGGTATCTCTTCCTGGAATCACACTGGGCCACGAAGAATACCTCGCAAGTCTACAGCAACTCATATTCCAGTCTCTAAACCCTGTAGAGCCAGAAAGCCAACGCCATGTTCTTGTGTCCACTATAAAACTATTGCTGGCTTTTGACTGAGTCTAACATTAAGACTTTCCTTTGTAACCAAAATAAGCGCAGCCCCCAGCATCCCGTGACATACTGCTGTTATGACCCATCCCTCAAAAGCTCCAGATAAACAGTAGTATCCCATCATCACTGCTCATGTCCAACCCCTTCAGTCCAACAACTGATTGATTATTTTACAACCAATTTCCCCTCCCTCCCCTCCAAGACAATTACCCAGTCATCTGAATGGAAGTCAGGAAAGCTGCTTTCTGTTCCTGCCTCCGCTGCTGACATGATGTGCAGCTATGGGCAAACAAAACTTATCTGTCTCGTCTAATCAGACTGAAACTTTTAAGCAGCGAACTGTGTGTGTGCATGTGTGTGTACGTACACACATACACAGGTATGTGCAACACCTATACCAGCTAAGTCCTGGTATTATCGCCAATCTTTAGGCACTACTGTAATACAAATAATTAACATGATTAATGAGCACTCTTGGAGTAATATTAGGATAGTAGACTGTAGCTCTTCAGAAATTTCTAAATCCTGGCAATGCTGAAGATTAACTCACAATATTAAGGCTTCATCCTTACTCTCTTCACATACACTGCTGTAATACACCTCTACTGACTTCAGGACAACACTTTCTCCCAATTTACACAGGTACAAGTGAATGGGGAATCAGGCCTTCTATCACTTTGCTGGAGAGTAAAAAGGTATGAGAGAATTCATCAGTTGGTGATAAGTGTTAATCTCCTCCTGACATTTGTCACTGTAATCCTAAATACATATTGTGAAAACATATGCTGAAGGATGAATGTAGGCATGAGCATCCTACAATGCAATCAAAAGCAGAGCTTTCAGTTATCCTATCTTGCTATCTTCATGAATTTTCATTTTAATAATGAGAATAATAGAAGACTCCAAAGCCACGATTCTGACCTCAAGGTACTTGTACTAAGGTAAACCAGGGTGAACACTGCCCAAAATCACTCAAGTGATAACAGGGCAGAATCAAATTCTGGGCCAACCCCTCCCTTAAATTTAAATAGCTGGCAATTATTTGAAACAGGCAGTTCCCATGATGATGGTATGTATTATCTTGCTGGTGAATTGTTGGTAAAGTAGCCAAGATGTACCAATTACCCAGGTCTTTCTCTATCTGCCCCACAAAGCATTTCCAGAAGCCACTTACCTGAGTGAGAGCACAGTAACAACAAACCAGCATTTCCTGCTCACCAACCCAATTCCAGAGGGAAACGAGAAATATTGACCTGACCAAAGCCCAGCATTTGCTGTGGCAGCACTAGCAGAGACTGCAGTTTTCCCCCAAGTGCTGAGAATACACCCCAAGTGCTAGATTGCATCCTTTAGGGGGAAAAAGCCTTTGCAAAGGAAAAAAAAAACACTTAACAGAAATGCTGTGAAAGGCAATATTCACTGTACAGAGGTGATACCCTTATCATTTCTAAGGAGTCAGGCCAGACTCATCTGTAGTGAATGAGTTGCTTCTCACCTCAGCCAGGAATGATTACCAAGCCATCAAGCAGACCAATGGATACAAACCTGCAGGGAATATAGTGGCTTGGGTGAGATACTCTGGGGCAAGGAGACTTTTAGGAGGGTGGTGAGGAGCCTGTGAGGAACAGAGCTGATGCCACGCTAGTGGGACAAGAGAATCGATGTGCTGAATTGTATTATGTACAAGGTATAAAACTCAGGCTCTGAAAGAAAATCTGACAGCACAATAGATATTCTCCCTCCCCAGGCTATGAAGACCAGCAAGCAGCATACAGCTACAATACTGGGCAGACAGTGGAATTGGCCTGTGCTAGGCAAACAGCCTGTGCATCATTCATATCCCACTTCAGCCTTAAAGCATGATTCAAGTGCTGGAGAGGGACTGGGTCAAGCCCACGGCAAGGTTGAATTTCACTCTAAAAGTGTAACTTCTTTACCTTAAGCCTGGAAATGATATATCCCAGGTAGAGATGGTTAAAAGTTGCATTTGTTTTCATTCCAATTTGAGACAATAACAACAACGGTTCAAGTTTCCTCTGTGAAACTCGGGGAAAATAGTTTTGGCTTGCCTGAATTACTTTCTGTTTCTACTTTATAAAAAAAATTAAGAAAGAAAAGCTGTTTCGAAATGAAAAGTTGAAACATTTCCACCCCTGCTCCCCCCAGGGAAGGTCATTCTGGAGTTCTCACGTGTTTGGGAAGCTGCAGAATATGTTGGCCAGAATATGCAAAAGCTTTGAATTCAACTTTTTTTTTTAAACCAAGTGGGTTGAAATCAACATATCCTATAGGAAGTATTGACTTTGATAAAACAACAGTTTCCAATGGGAAAAAAAGGACATCAGAAGACTTGCAAGCAGTTCAGCTCAGCATAAATTCTCAGCTCTATCGCAGCCCCTTTTATGGTGCCCAAGTAACGTAGAACTGCTTTCCTAAAAGCAAGTCTCTGGCCCAGTTGGTGTGCAGTTCAGCATTGTCACACCATTAGGCTATGATCAGTTTAAGCAGCAATTTCACATTAAATCTGTTTGAAACTAGAATTCAGCTTACTCGAGTCATACCGTGGATTCTCCTTTCCTGAACATATTCATAGCAAGACAACTAAATTGGTTCAAACCCATAGACTGAACCCTCCACTGCATGATATCCAATTTAAATGGATCGAACCAATGAAATCAACCACTGCACCAGAAACAAAACATATTTTCCCCTCACACAGCTATATTTTCTCTCATAAACTGTTTATAACTGTATAATAAAAAGAGGGAACAGATTTCACAAGGAAAGCCATGTACTCTGCCACAGCACGCTTTTCATCCCAAATATTAAATAATGCAGTTTATTTTGAGTTTGTTCTGGACATTTTACAGGTTCATCAGCCAGTCTGCCTGGCTATTTGTGTCTGAACTTATTCCCTGGTGGATGCTTACTAGGAACAAAATTAGAAGAAAAGAACAGGAAGAAAGAATGAAGAAAGAAAAAGAAATGAGCTTTGAAGGAAACAAGGAGTGGGAAAGGGTTGGAGAGAGGAAAGAAAGGTTCAAAGGATCTTTTCTTTCTACAGCTGTCTTCAAAGCTAAAAAGGTCATGGCTTTTAACAAAGCCTCTTGCTTTCTAAAAAATCAGCAAGGGGTTTCATCTGTCTCTCTCTTGTTCTCTATCACCCACCCCTTTCCCTGTTAACAGAGGAAGAGAATCTCCTTGGCAATTCCAAGCCCTTAACTTGTCCTAGAAGAAGACACTGTTTTCTTTTTGGGGGGTTTGACTTGCAAGTCAGTCAACATCCTAAAAGTAACAAGGAGAGCAGGCTAAGTGCTACTTCCTGATCCAGCGGTTTGTACTTTTGTATGTTGATTCACCAGGTTAAAAATGATGATCAGTCAGAGAGTATGCATTTGTCTAAGAGATCCAGGAAACAAGCACTATAAATACTGCTATCTTCTGCTTTACATAGCTAAAGATGCCTTTTTTTATATTAGACTGCGTGCCCTTTGGGAAAATGATTCCTACACATCACCAGGGGGGATATTCTTGACTCTTTCTTGTCTACCTTTGTTCAGGTACACGTACTGTTTCAAAACCATATTAAACTAGGAGCTAGGAGGATGTATGCACATATAAGTATGTGTAAATGAACAACAAACTAATCAAAAGCATTTACCTTGCAACCTGAAGCCTCCCTGCACCTTTAGGGAGACACAGTGCTCACCCACACTTCCTGTCGGGCTGTTGGGAGTGTGGAAAACCTGCAATATTGCATCCTGAACGGGATTTCATTCTAGCAGCAAATGAAAAGATGAGCCGTTAGAGGTCTAGTGATCTCCAGTTCATAGGTAGTTTCATGATTCCAGGTGCTGATTTGGAAACCAACCCTGCCCCATGCTGAGTGCGCTGTTATGGGCTGAGCTGAACTTCGCTGAAGCTGGGAGATGTAGCAAGCTCTCTCTCCAACAGAAGCATCACACAAGAAATGGGCACACAGCACAGCTTGATTAGGAGGAGTTGTCCTGAGGCTAAAATAGTAAATGCACGTATTAAGAAATGATTTGTACTAGAAGGACTCCATCACAGAAATGCTGGTGACATGACCCTAAGAAAAGACTAAGGAGAGGTTTTGGCAAAGTGATGGGTGGAAAGGGACTTTGAACTATGAACAAAAATACAACCTGTCTCATGCTATTTGATTTTATGTATGTTCTTCTGATTACAGGGTGACATTGAAAGATGCTACTCCCTTCGGGGTCTTCAAGAGGAGACTGGACCAGCACCTGGCTGGGGTCACATGACCCCAGCACTTTTTCCTGCCACTGGCAGGGGGTTAGTCTCGATGATCCTTTGAGGTCCCCTCCAGCCCTAGCATCTATAAATACTCTGGCATCATCATCAATTGTTCTGCCTAGCAGGACTCTGAAAACTGCCTAATGACTTGCACCAAAAAAGATAACAAAATATACACCACCTATTACAAGGCTGTTCTGATATCAGTCAGGCCTACTGAGCACAAAGATTTCATTAAACTAATAAGTTAAGCAGCTTCTGTTAGATGAGTCACTATGAGACAAAATTAAACGTGGATGTAAAATTATAGTGAAAGCAATAACATTAAAAAGATTATTTTGGTCATTCAGAAGAATCCAGTCTTAATGTATCCAGTTGTCCTAATATATCAGTAATAGGTTGTATGGGCATTCAAACAGCTGTTCTCGTAATACGCCTTCCCCAATTTTAGGACACAGAGACCAAGATTCTCAGCTGGTGTAAGACAGTCCAGTGTCTTTAAAGTCTATGAAAGTAAAATTACACCTGCTGAAAAACTGGCCCCAATGCCAGACACTCTCCCAAAGGGTTTGGCTTATAAACAAAAAAGGAATAGACCTCTGAGCACTGTCTTTTCTGTACGAGACGTTATTCAGCATGATTCTGTCAATCCACTTTAGTGAATCAAGAGCTGAAATATATTTGCTGTAGCCTTCTCCAAACCCTATCACCATCTTCTCTGCTGAGGGCATTGAGTAACTGTCACATTCACGGTTGTGTTGTTTCTCCACACTAGTCACAACACTAGATTTGTGTCTTCCCTCCTGCCCCCAATCTTTTTTTTTTTATTTTAAAGGGACAATGAATTCTATGGCTCATCTTCCTCTTTTGCTTCTGCCAGCCACTTGGCTATTTCTAGTATCACTTCACCTGGAGCAACTGATACTGGAAGTTCAAAGTACGGTCAAAAATGCATGATTACTACTGCCCCTGTCTGTTTGCATTAGAAAAGTTTATTAGCGTGGCGTGGCAGTAGTTGCCAATGCTCTGAGTATCCTCAGCTCTAAGTGCTGTAGGCAGAGCCATGAACTCAAGGGTTTAGCTGACCCTGAGATTTTCTTAATAAATCAAATATATTCATTATGCAGAGGGACAATAAAGCTAAAGTAATGGAGGGAAGGGAAAGGAGAATGGATGGCAGGCTGCGTCAGCATAAAGCATACAGCGACAGACGGATTAATTTCAGTTCGTAGTAGCAATACAAAAATCAAGGAAATAAATTGCTTTACTGATCAGGAGACACTTTGAGTGTAATTATTAATACAAAGAATGCACAGAAAACATCATTATAATGTAACCCAAGATGCAGCTGCAAAGAGTGCCCTGAGGGAAACAAGCTGATGTATGTTTACAAGCAAATGTATTAGAGAAACAAAAGGACAGTATTTAGCTAAAGAATCAAATTTATCTGTGCATCATTTAAGCTATGCAAAGATAAAGAGTGACTTCCAGCTAAGTCAAGATTAGTCGAGCTCTCTATCTGGATGAGGCTTCTGTTCCTAATAATGGATCAAGCCGTCACAACTTATATTAAGGTTACATTTATAAGGAGTTTAAAAGAGGGTCAATAAATGATTAATAGATGTGACAGATGTGAGTGGTGTATGTTATAAGCCCGTCAGAAGAAGTCATTGCCTGGGGTTATAAGCAACCTGTTGGACTCTGTTCAACTGATGAACATTTATTCAAGTGCCTATTTTTTAAACCCTTTAAGAACATCCATTTAATAAACTTCCACCAGCAGAAACCAAACTGATGGGTCCAAACAGCCAGGAACTTAGTTGGGTTTTGTAATCCAGCTCTCCAACAGACAGAAAGAATTGCCTCATAGTTCAGGCAATACATTATGACTCAAGAGCCCTGTATTCAATCCACAGACTTTGAGTAACCTTTGGTCATCTGCTTAGCCCCTCGGTGTCTGAATTGCCCATCTGTAAAAGTGTGTGTGGCAGGGGGGAATACGTTCTTCCTCATTCTTTCTCCATCTGGCATATTTGGGCTGAAAGCTCCTCAGGGCATGGATCACCTCTTGCTGTTAGGACTGGCTAAAAAATGTGATGGATGTCCATCCAGTGGGAAATTCTGACATTTTGAAATTTGTTTTTAATTCCAAATGAGACTGAAAAACCTGTTTTCTGAACAACAGAAATCAAAAGGGAGAGAGATTCAGAAAGTGCAAAATAGTTTTGTTTTAGTGATGTAAAAACATTTCATTTTGAGAATGTCAGATATAATCATAAAGCTAGATATAAAACATAAAAATAGCATCTGCTATTGAAATGATAAAATCCTAAATGAAATTATGCAGATTTTTACCTTAGCAACAGAAAAGTTTCAACATTATATACATTAAATGAGACAGTCCAAGCCATTTATTTTTCCATGCCTCCCCAGAAAATTTTGAAGTGGACATGTCACTGAATGTTTCAGTGATGACAAAAAATGCGCCAAAGAATAACTTTTTCAAAGAAATCTTTTCTCATTTAAAATGTTTCTATCAGCTGTGTTTGTATGGTACCTGGCATAATGGGATTTTAATCTGGGTTAATACTTTAAAGTGCTATTCTAATACAACTGATTGTATCTGTACCATGCTCTTTCTAAAGGTGAAGCTGCTTATTAGTTCATTATATGGAAAGCACCTAGTGAGCAGGTGCATCTGCACATGCACTTTACTGTGGAGTAGACTAATTAGATATGCAGTAAAGTGTCACTGTCTACATGTGCACTGGTACTGGGGCACAGTAAACTAACTCCACTGTAAGATAGTACCATCAGGGACAGTACTGTCTTACAGCAGGGTAATTAACTGCAATTAAACACACATGTAAACAGTGACCCTGGGCATAAATTGCACCTGGTCAGCCCAGCCAGCCAGGGGCCCAGACTCCTGCCTGCTGCCTACCCACACAGCTCCATAGGTTCAGTGCCCTCATGCTCCAACCAGCCCATCTACTGCCCCATGCTGCACCCAGAGCCCAAGGCTGACCCCGTGCCCCCTGCCAGCCCAGGCCTGTTCCTCCCCAGCTCATATTACTGCTGTCCCTGGCACACACGTAGACACAATGCCTGGGAATAGTTTAGTCTGGCTCAAACTCCAGAGTTTATTGCTTCATATTAACTGCATGTGTAGATGCACCTAGTAGGTAGTAAGTACAGTACACCATTATATGAGACAAGTCAAAACAACCTGTCTAAACAATGTTGTTTTGTATACACCAAGGTGAGTGTTTTAATGGTCTGTTGACTCTATTAAAAGTTCATTAGCCATGAAAATTCACCTAACGGGAGGGAACGGTCATAAGTGCTCTTAAGGCTGAAAGGGGTCGGTGGGTGCCACAAGCATTAAAACATATTAAACAGCATGAGCCCAAGGGCCCTCTGGAGTTTCCTTCAAGTGTATTACTTTTAAATTAGAGATGGGAAATTTTCCCTGTTGAAGCTGGACAGAAAACAGCTGTGCTCATTAAAAGCAGAGGAACCGCTAAGTAGTTATATAATCAACTCTATGTAATTAACAGAGAATGATAATAGTGGATCTAACGCAGAGCTGGAAGTTGTTCGCTGTGCAGAATGTTAAGAGCTTTGCAGTCGACTGCCCCTTATTTCCTCCCCTTGTTCTACTGCATTGTTGGCTGTTGATCCGAACGCTGTTGTTCTACAGACAAGCCTTGCAACTTGAGGAAATGGCCTTCAAGCCCATTCAGTAAGAGCACTTTGCTCAGAGGGGCTGTTCCCCTCAGCATTTTCTCACCGATGAGACACGGGAGCAATTATGGGTTCTGTTTTTAAAGGCACAAAGGGTTCTTCCCCTGACATGAAGAATATTTTTTTCCCTAATGACCCCATCTGTAGGCAGAAATCTGGGGTCAGAGGCTCAGGGCAACCCATGCTACTTATTAAGTTGCCCACTTCTGCAATTCATTTTGGTTGCACCAGAGGAAGAAAATGATTATGGAAGGAAGCCGACCTTCTCTGGAAATGTCAATAGGTAATACCATTCTGGAAAAGTTAGAGGACAGCGATTCTGATTTCTTGGATCAACTGTATTGAATGACTCATCTCTACATATCAAGATAAATTCTAGCATCCTCAAGGCAACTACCACAGTTATCCAAATAACTATGCTCATGCAGGAAAACAGGGCAGCTAACATTCACACTGAACACCAAGAGGTACCTTCCAGGCATGAATTCTGAGTCCTCAGCCATACGGAAGGAAAACCTGGGCAACTTAAAGGAGACTTGAAAAGAGCCCAATCATGTTTTACACTTTCTGTGTACTGAATATCAAGCAGGGAGCCAAAGTAAGTGAGAAACCAAAGTAAAGTTATTACAAAGAACAGTTCTCAGACAGACAGACATCTCCAGCGGCTTGATCAGTTGCACCAGGTGGCCCATGTAAGCACTGCACACCTTCCTCAGAATGGAGGACTTGCAGATGGTCTTTTGCCAGTGGACAGATCAAGAGATTCAGGCTGGAGGACTGGGCTGTGCCAGAGAGAGGTGAAAGTAAAGAAAGAAAAGAAGTTTCAGAAGGCCTCACACACCATTAATGCTTTCACTTCACCCTTTAGTGCTGCATCTTGCATCCAAAACTGGACTTTATAGCCACGTGTAATTCTGCACAACAGAACTCTCTCAACTGTTTTTCTGCCTACGTCATCATCTTATAAAACACACAGATGCCTATGTTGCAAGACACTAAGGTGTGCCTGCTAATATAAGAGCAGAAACTGCATAGAGAGAGGGCCCTAGGAGCCACACAGAGACCCCACAGGTGCAGGAGAAGGAACTTCTGCAGAGAAGAACTGCTCAGAGACACTGTGGCCACCTGATGCACTGCTTACAGGATTAATAGGGCTCCAGGAGCTAATCGGGCACCCTGGGCTGCAAGGCACTTAATGCTCAGGGAGAAGTTTGCCTCTTCTAAAGAGACAGGCTTTACCCTGTACTGTTTGTATTATGTTATAACCCAGGGGCTCATATTTTGGTTGTTGTTCGTACTCCAGTAGACCGGGCTGAGGCTACTGGGGAGAAGGAGGCCTCACTGGGGCACACTACCGTGTAGAGCCCCACCGCCAGAGAGGGGATAGCAGCAGGTGCCTAGTGATGGCAGGGGCTTAGTAACGACAGGAGGCCAAACTAGATGGTACAATGTTTAATTACCACCTGTGAGGCATGGGGGGATAGTAAAGGGGAGGTTTTGGAGCCACACATGTAGCCCATAAGGCTTGGGGTGTCCCATGAGTCACCTACCGAGGGCAGGGCACATCAAGGGGTTCAATAACCTGCAGTGTTTAGGGGGGTCCATCAGGCCCATGACTGAGCCGTAACTTAAGGGCAGCCTCCCTATTTATTACTTTTACCAGCAAGATGTAGCAGGTGAGATTAGACAGTGCCTGTAGGGTGGAGCTGGCACGCTGATGGAGCCCTAGGGACATCATGGCCATCCCTGGAGACTGTGCATCATGACAGCGTACTTGGGGTCAAATGCTTGGGCAACAAGCATTATGCCATTTAAATAATGAGTTTTGTATTAGTTGGAGCTTATTACAGTGAATCAAGTGCATAAACAAATAAAAAAGATGTAATTTTTTCAGTATTTAACACTTGGACAAAACAGTACATAAAACTTTTTCCCCTGCAATTCTGTACTTTTCAACCAGCTCGATTCATAAAGAAAGAGGTCACATGGAAAAGAGTAGGAGACATTCCCCTGATTTGCCTAATGACATGATATCTTTGCATCTGCCAGTAGCAAGGACTCCATGAAAACTGAAATGCTGCAGATTCATTTTCACATGGGCCAAGGCTGTTAGTAGAAGGGAATGTTGCAGGAAGGGAAAAAAATTCTTCAGAGCATTTCAGCTGCCACGCCTCTGAATCGTTTTTGTTCAGCTTTATCAAGCTGCTCTTCATTTAAGGAGCTGATCTCAGAAATTGAAAAGCCAGGAAACAATGTTGATTACAGGACATATAAAGGAGACTCGGGTTTGAGAGTAATCCCCAGATCTCCAGGACTGCGAGTGGTCACTAACAGCAAACAACAGAACCCCTCAAACAGGAACAAATTAAATGTAAAATGCTAGTGACTACACCTGCAAATATCTTCTCTCTGCCCGTTATCAAACAAATTTCAACAAACAAATGATTTACACCAGGACCATGTTTGGAAGTTCTTGAGATTTAAAACCACCAAACACACAAGTATTTCTGACCCATTTAACTACAAATGCACCAGAGGCATCTCTCTCTCCCTTTTGTTTTGTCAAATAGGACTCAGGTTGCTTCACATGGTCTTATACAAAGGAGCTCTACTGGCTGCACACATTTCCAGATTTAGCATTTTGCGTTCTGAAAAGCAAACAATCAGTTGAGCCAAAGCTATCTAATCTGTTCCTTAGAGTCATAAAATATTTGGAATCTCACTTTTGTGGCACAAACACCAACTAGGTGGCAGAGTCAGGAACGGAGCCGGGTGTCCAACTTCCTGTCACTGTTCCTATCCGACCTATATTTCCCATCAACTTCAATTGGGGCTTTGGATGCTCAGCACTTCTGAATATCATGCCCCCAACCTTCTGACAGATGTACAATGATTAACGGGCTACAAACTAAAAAGCTTAGCAATGTCTTAGCAATTGTTTGACATAATATCTTTCCTTCTCTGCTCCTGTCAAAACCAGTGTTCCCAAGTCATCTCACCAATTTACATGGTCATCATCCATCTCCAAAACAAACTAGTCAAATAAAATCTGGCCAGACATATAATTTTCTGATGGGCTTGAGTGTATCACCTCTAAGAAACTTGTCCTACTCCATTTCCAGAAATTGTAATATGTTTTTCATCATTGGTATAGATATATCCATAGATTTTCATGATATTCAGAGTGGCCTTACTCTAGATTTATGGTGCAAGCCTCTCGATGTTTAAGGTGTTCCAGTGACACACAAACCAGCAAAGCAGTAGTGGTAAGTACTGTAGCACCAAATCCTTAACCAATACAGCCACTGTCATTCCACTAGTTACCAATGTGGCCAGCCCTAAGGCTCAGTACAGACATGCAGGGGCATAAGGGGCAGGTTAAATCAGTTCAAAATAGCCACGCAATATCAGGTAAGTGGGGATGGAGGAAGCTAGTGGGGGGATGGGGGGAGGCAAGCAGGCTGGGGGTCTGAAACAATTTGTTCGAATGCCTGGATGGAAAATGATTGATATGTTTTGTTCTGATAAGATACAGGTTCATTGCAACCTTAAAATAATACCATATAATCAAATCACTGATTTTTATGAGACTTCCTTGCATTCATTTCCATTCAAGCCAAGCATATTTTCTAGAGAACATGCAAACAAAAATTTCTACCGCAACCCTGGTTATATTAGTCGTGTAGTTAACCACCCTCAGTGTTAAAAGTCTGAATCTCATTTCTAGTCTGAACGTATCCACTGTCAGCTTCCAGCCATTGGATCTTATTATACATGTGTCTGCCAGATTCAAGTCCTTTCTATTACCAAACTTCTGTTTCTCCACCCCACAGTGATGGCTCTGCAGTTCAAATTCCACTTAACCAGTTTTTAAACGTACTGTGTGTGTGACCTGCTGTTTTCAGGTTATTCTAATTTTCTACCCAAAATATTATGTAGCACCTCGTCAGATGCTTTACAAATAGCAAAGTATTTTATGTCAGCACTGTTTCCTTTCTCAAGCTGGTAAATGCATCACACGAAAAAAAATAATATCCAGTTACTTTAACCTATATTTTTATAAAGCGACATTAACTGGTATCAATTATACCACTTTCTTTTAGTGCTTTATTAATTGAATCCTGTATCAGTCATCACATTATTTTGCCAGGAGCACTGTCAGGATGATGTGTCTGTAATTGCTCTGGCCATTGTGTTTATCCTTTTTTAAATATGATCACAGAAGTTGTCTTCTATGTCCCCTGGAATTTCCTGACTTTTATACGAGTTAATAAAAATTAACCATACAGAGAGATCCTAAGCCAGCTTTTTAAAATCACTTTGATGCAAGCTACCTGGACCTGCAGATTCTCTTAAATCATATTTACTTTCATATTACTGGTTCCCTCATGATTCAGTAAGCAAGAAGAGCACCAAAAGCTTTGTCCTAGGAAGATAGTGAATTCATCGGACCCTTAGTGAGTGCCCAGACAACTCTACATTGGAGTCAGGGTCCAGCTACATGGATCCAGTGAGAGGGCTGGGCCCTGCATTGTGCAATGAAAGTTACCCCAGGCAAAAAATGTGTTCATTTTTAGGCCTATGCAGTCAGTCAATGAAGTCCATGTTGTAGGCACACCAGTACAGTTCAACCCTTTAGAACAATCTCTATCGATTACTTCCTATCTATTTAGTGATGAGGATTAGACAAGCAGTTTATTTGGATGTCAAAAATAAAACTGAAGCTTGTGTATTATTTTGCACTTCAGAATCTCCTTATTTTCTCAAGAGATCTTTTAATTGCCTCTTGAAGGACACAGATACTGGTGTTTAGTCTTCTTGCTCAGTTTCCCTCTCCTTCCCCTTGCTATTTTCACACGCAATTGAACAGAGTTATAGCAAAATGAAATTTATTATGCCTGAGACAATGTGGGTAATCAGCATAATGCAGTGTCTGCTAATCCCTGGTTACCCAATTCATTTTTTACTGTTTACTCGGCTTTTGGTCTACATTGTTTGGAGCTCAGAATATGGATTTTCTTCATTGAGAACAGCCATCCAGCTGGAAAATGTATGAAACACTTTGCATACCATATGCAGAATATAGTGGCACAGCTCTTGATAAGGGGGCAATCAATCAAGGGGCCCTAATTCTCAAGGCTCTCACCACTCTTGTTGATTTCTTGCGGTATTCTATGCAATAAAGGAGCATGTGTGTGGTATTGCATAGACACATCCAGAAATACCTTTGTGATGGCAGCAATTATTTATATTACGGTCATGTCTGCAGACTCCTGCTAAGTTCTGGGCCACCTTTGTGCTGCGTGTTGTGCATACAGAGTAAGAGACAGCTCCAGCCCCAAAGACCTCAGTCCTGCAAAGACTCGCACCTTCCTACATTTGAGTCCCCCAGACTTACGCACCTTCTCGGCCTGTCTGAAAATGGATAATCCAAATCAATACCATAAGATGCTTAGAAACTGCCTTGAAGCCATTAGGAAATGGGTCATTTGGCACTTTGAAAAATGGTGCTGTTATTATTTAGCATTGACATTGCAGTAGTCTAGCCAGTTATGGTCTCCATGGGCTAAACACTGTCAAATGGTCAGTCCCTGGCCCTAAAAGCAAAGGACATAAAAGACAAGACCATCAGGTAGATGAGACAAGGCATCAGGCCCTCTTCGAAGATTATTAGAGTGCCCCTAACATAGGCACGCACAGTTGAAAATCACCGTGGGAATGCCACAACACATATTAACTCTGCATTAGCTTTCAAAGGTACAGCCGCAAGTGCAACATAAGACCGCAAACAAAATTCAGCACATGTGCTCCAATTTTCTCATGTCAAGGCATCTGCTGTCATTTGAGCTAGGAAACATCTAGCCCAAATTATTGTTGATTTGTACCAGACAGGGTATCAAGTAATATAAACAACCCATTCAATCATCTGAAAAATCTACACAAAATGAAAACCAGCTTTTCTCCTGTCCTCTTACACACATCTGACTGCAGCGGCTGACAGTGAGCGCTGGGTACTACATGACCAGGGGATGGGGAGGTGGGAAGAAATATGACTTTATTTTTAGGAGACAAATAACAAATTACACTGAAATATTTTATAAAACATATCTTCTTGGAAGTATTCAGCCTCGTATTTTTTTAATAGATATTTTCATCTGGTTTTGTTTCACCTTTACCTGGCATGTCACTGTTAGACCCCACAGTCACCATGAATGATGCTCTGCTTCATAGCCTGGATTTCTCCCGTAGATGGAAACGCCTAATTCCAGCATGAAGAACAAAGGGACAAACGGGATTCCCTTCGCTACCTTCTAAAGCAGTGCTGGATCTCTGCTAGTTCTAATGAAACACCAGGTCATGGTTTCCTTTCTAAAACCTTGGACTGAAATCAGGATTTTCACGAGGACTTATGGAAGCTAGGCACTGCAAATTCATTGGCTTTCAATGAAAATTGGTTGCCTACCTCCAGGTTTATAAAAGATATTGCATTAGCAAGTCAAGAACCTCCTCCTATCACAGGTCACCCATCTCCAGTATGGGTGAAATGCAGTCCTTCATAACAGAGATAGTAAGTTTAAGTTCATTGATGTTTGTGCAGTGTTTTGCTACTACAGTAATAAGAGACCATAGACATGCCTAGAGGTAAGTTGTGTTTCACGCTCTGTGGATAGGATAGCCTCACATGCCTTTACAATACTATGTAGCCTTCCAGAAGGAGCACAAATAAAATTAAGCAGACATGTTCAAATGTGCCCATTATTTTCATAAGTAACAACACACAGATTATTGCAACAAAAACATATACTGAGAGACACACTTTGGAACTGAAATATTAGCTGCATATTTGGGGGAAAATAAATAACTTTCAGAACTCCATTCAGGCTGAATTCCCTATGAGCTAAATTGGATCTTGTCAGTGTAAGAGATAAAAATCGACCAGTCCCATATCTTTAATCTATGATTTAATAAGCCCATTTTCCCCCTAGGGATAAGCAGGCCTGATTATATTTTAGCGGTTTGTGGGGAATTTTTTTTTTCAGTTCATAACATCTTCCGTTCTTTATTGAACCAAAAGAGAAATAATTCAATGTAGTTTAATGACCTTGCCATCTACGGAGGCATAACTCTGACAAACAGGATGCAGCCTGTATCTAAATAGTTTGCCAGGCCTTGAGTTATCTAGTACTGACATTATTGCAATATTTGGTTTCATTCATCACAATGTAAGAAAAGCTTGCTTTTTTTCCCCCTGCAAAAGCAGAAAACTTGTAAGAGAGAATTAACAAACTAGTGGCAACTGAATTCAGTGGAGAGCAAGGGCCAGGAATTCCTGCTAAAACTGCCAGTGCAATTCTGAGTTCAAAACATGCATCTTCTAACTGGTCAGACTATTTATGTTGAAAACATGCTAACTGGTAAAAGTAATTGGTTCACAAACTTGTTAATTTTGACAAAGATCCATTACAAAAAATACAAAACAGAGACTGCTGATAAACATAAAGTTAAAACAGGTGGCAGCACCCAGTTCCTCTCATCCAGCAGGCAGATCGGGGACTCATCCACACCCCCAGGAGGGCTGCAGGTGCTGTGCCGGAGTTCGAGGAGGACGATTCTGGAACAGCCCCCGCAGCCGTCCTGGGGGTGCTGGCAGGCCCCCCGATCTGCCTGCCCGCCTGCCAGCCAGATGCTGCTACCTGGGGCCAGCAGCAGCACCGATCTTCCCGGTGCTGGGTGTGGGCTGTGCCCAGAACTGGTCTGTCATCGAGCAGGCAGATCGGGGGCTGGCCCCTGCAGCCCTCCCGGGGCCCCCAGTCTGTCTGCTAGATGACAGGGGGCGGTTGTTGCTGCCTGGGACTGGCACTGAAGCCAGTAAGCCTGGTTTTGAAACTCAAAACGTTTCAAAACTTTTGAAACGTTTCGTGATCCCTTGTTTTGTTTTGAAGCTGTTTCAAAGTTTCATTTCAATTTCACTGTTTCGAGCTCAAAACGCATCGAAACAGCTTCAAAACGAAACGGCAGGTGAAGTTTTGCACAGCCCTAATATAAATATAATTTACACATGCATTCTCTTTCTCTATATATATCTACATCTATAACTATATCTAAATATATAATATGTATATTTAGATATAGATAGATATATGGTATATATAAGTATGATTGATATATATAAAATGTATAATAATTTTATTAAATTAATTTAAAACAAAACATCTTTTTTATGAGAACAAAATATTTCAATTGATCTCAAAGCATTTTTTTCAAATTTAATTTTGTTCAAAATTTTGAAATGTATTATTTTGTTCCATTTTAGAGTGGACAAAAGTTCCTTGGAAACAGAAAATGTAGGTCCCATCCAGCTCTAACCTACAAAGGCAGATAAGCAAATTAGGAGGATTCAGGAAAGACCCACAAGAATGACTTTTTAAGATCTTAATTTCAGTGAGAGACTGGAGGAGCCAAGTTTTTATCTTACCAAAGTGAAGTTTTTAGAGTGACTTGACCAAAACCTGTGATTAACAGAGAAAAGACACCTGGCAACTGACGCTCCTTTTTTTCTAAGAAGGGCATACAAGGCCCAACACCTGGAGGTTAAAATTTCACAAAGTTAAAATGGAAACATGGGGTCTTTTCAGTAAGCTGTACAGACACTTAATTACTGAAATATCTTGCTGTGGGATGTGTTGGATCCTCTATCATGTGAAGCTTTCAAATCATGATTTGATATCATTTTTGACAAACCTAGTCCTAAATCCACCACAAGTTATTTCCATAGGAATCCCCAGGGGAAGCAGCCCTCTTTAGCCTACATTTATACAGTGCATAGCACAATGAGATCCTAGGCCATAAGTGCTGCTCCTCAATACTACTACAGTACAAATTATATACCATCAAATGATTGAGCCTCAGAACGCACGGTGAGATTTACAGGGGTGCAGGCTGTCGCCATGTTGGTCTAAGGACACAGGCAGACAAGGTTCTTTGAGTGAATCTGATAACTTTTATTAGACCAACTTAAATAGTTGGAAAAACATTTTTTTAAAAGCAAGCTTTCGGGTTTAAAAACCCTTTGTCAGGCTGAGGAAGTGTCAGCAGTTGGTGTGTGCTCTTCCTGGATGGAACAAAGAGTAAAGAAGTTACTTTCATAGCTGTAATGCATCCAAGAAAGCCCTACTTACTTTCATCTCTGAATCATACAGCAAACACTTTAAAATCATGACAGGCTTAATTTTTCAGAAGCACTCTTTTTTTTTTCTGTCACTATTGTACTGCTGATAAACAAATTCCTCCAGCAGTTTTACCTGCATGCTATATTCATTGCTTCCTCTCCTAAGTTTCCACATGTCCTATGCTTTAGCAAAACTCAGATCCCACTATGAAGCCAAGAGGAGTTGAGGTGCTTAAACCCCTTCCTGGATAAGAACACTTGCTGCATTTCAGCGGTGGCTGAGAAGTGCTTTCCCTACATTTTGTCCTCTCATTTAATAACAACACACAAGGAATCCAGATAAAAGCTCTTGCATAAAAGTAAAATCCTGTGTCAGCTGTGAGAGCTTTAAAGCTGTTAAAATATACAGTATGCAACTCAGTTAAATACACATCTGACTTCAGCTCATTTGAGTACAGATCATCTATTAACTAGAATGTAGCAAAAGTTTTAACTTAAATACTTTTAATTTAATTCAGTCAATTGTACTTTGTGGCCCAGAGAAGTGATTTATGTATACATACAGATCAATGCCAAGCAATGCTGAATACTGTTTCAGTTCTGAGCTGCAGCTAAACCTCAGGCAAGGCTCCTAAGAGTGAAACAGCACAGCCTCACATCCCCAATCCCCACCCCACTAAGAAAGCAGGCAATTTACTTGTCAATTAATCCACACCACTCATATATTCAATTGTACCATCCTATTGCTGTTTGTTTTATTTTAGCCTTCCTTATTATATTTTATTCTACACCCACTCATTTTTCCACAATGGGTCCTTTGGGTTTTGTAATCATACTTTCACACATACATGCATACTTAGGCATGTAATAACCATACTTTCTACTACCCAGAACATTGAACTTGGCTGAGCCCTTTGAAACTAATGGGAGGTCTTTCCCTTGACTTTTGTGGATTTCAGATTCGGGAGTCTTTCAGAGTTGATAAAGATGAGGATGCCTTCTGGCATGGGCAGCACGTGGTAAGGTTTTGTTATCGTTTTCTAACTCTGATGTTATTTCAATTACATTTCAGTTCAGCCTACTGGACTGTCCTTTTACACCTTCTCTTGCATTATGAAAATTTCTCTACATGTTAAATAAACTATTTCTGTCAAAAAAGGAAAACTAGGTCAAGTTTCCTATGGCTCCTGGAGAATGGATTTCTTAGAAAAACTCTTGTCATTTTTGACAAATAAAATCCCTTTGCTTTGCAGTGTAATCCTACTGTAGTCCTAGCAATCAAAAAACTAATAGGACCTTCAAAGATTGTATCTGAACTGGAATTACTTCTTTGTAGCCTACGAACATTTTTCATATTAAAGCAGTGATGTCCATTTCCAATAAACTGCTTGTCATTTTTAAGTGACTTTTAAGTCTTTCTATCTTGCAAAAATACAATTGCATTTAGTCCTGATACTTTAGCATGCAGAGAGAGCAATAGAGCAGTTATTAAAAGTTCCATTTCATTAAAAAACAAACCCTAGATTCAAGCCTGAAGCTAAGCAACTGGCAAGCTGATGGATATATTCCTAATTCCCCTCTAGCTGTAGAATTAGAATTTCTGGGTTTCTAGCTAGTCATATGGATTTGGATAGGGGCTTAGATGCCCCTAAGACAGATAAGGGAAGAATGAATGGACATATAGATATGGGGCAGTGGATGGATTAGTGGTGTGATACAAAAAGATACAAAAACACTTGTTTTTACAACAGTAACTTAATAAAATCACTTTACAAGAGAAAGGGTAAGGATGTGAAAGATCAGCAGTTATAGAAGAATATTTCACAGCAGGAGAGAGGATTCTGGGTTTGGATAATGATCTAGATTGTGCAGCAGGGTATGCAAGGGATATCAAAGACTGTGACTACCAAAAAACAGCAATTCCAAGTGAACCCCACTCCTTTCCCTATCAGGCTTTCATTTTCCCAACAAATACATGCTTAGCAGAAACTTTCTGTTGAAAAAAAAATGAATTTTCCATGGAGAAACATTTGGGTGGAACATTTTTGGGCCAGCCCTATTAATTACATCATTGAACCTGATGATGAGACATTTGCAGAGGTTAAGTCGGCTGAAAACTATATATTAAATTTGCCAGTTTGTTTAAAAACCAGCAAAACAATTACCCACTGTTGACTACTTCTGTGCATGGAGACACCATAAACAAGGTGAGACAGAATTAAAAAAAAAGATTGAGAGAGTTACACACTCACCCAATCGCATGAAATTTGCAGGCAATGGGATTTGTTTGAATTTCACATAGCAATTTTTTGGGGAATAAAAATGTCTGTCCGACTGAGAAATGCAGACTCTCGGAAGGCTGCACTGGAACCTATCCCTTATTTATCTATATGGGCTCCATGCAGAACGTACCTCTCATTCTTTTTATACCTTAATACCACAAGAGGAAGCTGAAGCAGGAAGAGAGAACGTGGTTTGCTCAAGGTTACATGGAAAGTCTGCAGAAGAGCAGGCTCCTCTTAAATACAAAGTTTGGGATCCTAATGGACTATGTATCTCACAGTACTGTCCCATATCTGAGCTGCATCCACCTGTGGCCTAAAGCCCAGCAGCTGTTTGATGCTG
>NW_017729020.1:1836962-1839555 GCF_001723915.1 Gavialis gangeticus | reverse complement strand
CCTTTCATATATTCTTGTGGCCCACTTTTGGGTCGCAACACACAGATTGTAGCCCGTGGGCTCTCCTTATACCTTAATACCACAAGAGGAAGCTGAAGCAGGAAGAGAGAACGTGGTTTGCTCAAGGTTACATGGAAAGTCTGCAGAAGAGCAGGCTCCTCTTAAATACAAAGTTTGGGATCCTAATGGACTATGTATCTCACAGTACTGTCCCATATCTGAGCTGCATCCACCTGTGGCCTAAAGCCCAGCAGCTGTTTGATGCTGCACAGCAATTAAGCACAGGAACATGGAAAAGATGATGTGCCTGGAAAAGAATATTTCTATGTTCTGCTTTTTAAAAAATCTTACATACTGATCTATTCCGTTGTACTGAGAACATGGAATAGTCTCATCTGTTTTATGTATTAAAAATTCATCTAAGTGGGGGGGGGTTTCTGTACTAGAAAATGACAGATCAGATTCTGACCACATTTACCTTGGTGTAAAAGTGCAGAAACTCCAACAAAGCCACAAGTTATTTCCAAATTTACACCAGCCTGCTGGAGATTAAATTAAAGGTTGTATGACAGAATCTAAATGCACACTGGCATCTAAAGCATAAAGGGAAACCTTGATAAGCGTTCGGTCCCTGTTTCTGTATAACTATTGGATCTGTTATTGCTTTTCATGTGATTAGGCAATGAAATCAAAAAACCGAATAAGAAAACGCCTGCAATCCTGGCTACCCCAACGCTCAATTTATGACTGACTTTTCCCTTCAACTCCTGGGGAAGCTATGATCCCATGGCTCGATACACTGCCAGGTTACAAAAAGCAGGCTCCCAGGTGAGACAGTATGAAGGCTAAATTAGGAATAGTGTCCTGAGAGGATACTGCAGTGCAGATCTGACAGTAATTGAAAACTGTGGGGCTCCCAGATATTAAAGGTTGGGGATTTTCTATATCTTTGTACTATTCACGCATGGGAAAAAGAAAATCTATCTGTGCTTTCAAATGAAACCTGTGGGCTTTTACAACTGAGTGCATCCAACCAGGACAGCAAAACTCACTGGTGGATCATTGGGGTCCTTCCCAGGAGTGAAAATTCATAATGAAATATTTAATTACAGTGTGGAGGAGGTGATTTTACTAAAATGAGCTGGGTTACATGATTAATGTTTTCTGATGCAGGGAACACCATGGATAACTTTTTTTTAAAAAAAAGCAAGGATTGCTACACTGACCACCTGCAATGCTGACATTTATTTTTATTACAGACACGAATGGTAAAAATAAGGTTAGCTGTTCTTATATACGCTGTTCCAGGAGAGAGCCAAGATATCTTTTATGCAGAAGTTCTTGACTCAGGGAACAGTGCCAAACCCCTGATCCTAACAGGTACTGTGCTACTTGCAGGTGCCTGGCACATATCCAGATGATGGATAAAATCTTGGTCCTAACTGAAGTTTGTGGGAACTTTGGAAACAACCTCCAGTCCAAGAATATACAAGCCTGTGAATCAGAGATTTTATCTTGTGGTTAAGGTACTGAGCTGGGAAAAAGGAAAAACTTACAATCAGTTTCTACTTCTGCAGCAGACTCTGGGTGACCTTAGGCAAGTCACTGATCCCAGTGCCTCAGTTCTGCATCTATGAATTGGGGATAAATCTTCCTCTTATCCATCTCCTATCTTGGATTAGGCAGTGTGTGTGTCCTTCACCATGTCTGCACTGTCGCACAAAGTATAGCACAATGGTGCTCTTAACTGAGATAGAGCTTCCAGGCATTAATACAATACGCATAATCAGATACTCAGGGCATAGATACCATGGTAATAAGCACAGTATAGGCAAATTACACAAATTAAAAGAGATAAAAGTGAAATGATTTCAGGAACACATTCCAATTAAAACTGGATGAATTTGCTCTGGATGTTATTGGGCATTTTTTTTAACTAGGCTGATGGAGACATATCTGAAAAAAATATTTGGCCACTTTGTTATTCTCTGCCTAAAAGCTATTTTTTGCATTAGGAATAAACGGTGGGATTTTTCAAGGCATTTAAGTGAGTTAAAAGCACAAACCCTGGTGATACCCAATGGATTTTTCATTCTGAAATCTCTTTGGAGATGGTGTACCTGGCTGAAACCCACAGTATCTCTATATTTATGCTGGTATATCAAAACTGGCTTTCAACTCGTGGTGCTCTGGAGAGGTACCAGAGGACTGGAAGAGGGCCAACGTGCTTCCCATCTTCAAAAAAGGGAGGAAGGAGGACCCGGGAAACTATAGGCCAGTTAGTCTTACCTCGATTCTAGGCAAGCTGTTCGAGAAAATAATTCTGGCACACATCCAGGAGGGGCCAGTGGGGGACTGCATGCTTAGGGGCAACCAACACGGGTTCATCAGTGGCAGGTCCTGTCAGACCAACCTGGTGGCCTTTTACGATCAGATCACCAGATCATTAGACGCAGGGGTAGCAGTGGACATCGTCTTCCTGGACTTCCGGAAGGCTTTTGACACTGTCTCTCACCCGTTCTCATTAAGAAACTGGGGGGCTGTGGCGTAGACACCCACACAGTCAAATGGGTCGCCAACTGGCTGGAGGGCC
>NW_017729020.1:1822627-1836242 GCF_001723915.1 Gavialis gangeticus | reverse complement strand
CGGTCAGGGTGGCTAGGGTCTGGAACCAACTTCCAAGAGAAGTGGTGCAAGCTCCTACCCTGGGGGGTTTTAAGAGGAGGTTAGATGAACACCTTGCTGGGGTCATTTGACCCCAGTACTCTTTCCTGCCATGGCAGGGGGTCGGACTAGATGATCTGCTAAGGTCCCTTCCGACCCTACCAACTATGAAACTATCTAGCTTGAGCACTGATGGAATCAAACCTGTGACAGTATGAGCAGCACAACTGCTTGAGAAGCTACATACATTTTTAGATAGTCTACCCACCCTGAGCTCTCTGCTGCTATAACCAGATGGGTAGTTAAAAGCTAGCTTGGGGAAGTCTAGATAAGCTGAAGTCACTACTAGGTTATCAACCAAGACCATCCACGCATCTCACCAGAAGCTTGCAACTCATTTGAGAGACTGAACACTACACCAACCTGGCCTATAGTCATCCTGGCCAGCCGCTACCGTAAGCCTATCTATTGGTAATTACAACCAGTCCCTACTTCACTAATGTTATTTTTGGAGTGACACATTTACAATTTTTCTCACATGAACTCACCACAGTTATTTTGACTCACAGCACTAGTTGAGAACAAAACAAAGGGATATTTTAGTGCTAGTTAATTTTTGGTACTACATATGAATGCAGAGACAATTTTATCAATAATCCATTTTCTTTCATTCACTGCAATACAACATGATGCACATTCAGAACACAGTTCAAATACAATGTAATGGGGTTTGAATTATTAGATTCTGTAATTGAACTTACTGTGTAAATCGATAACATTTCATTTCTCTAAAAAGGCTGGCAATAGCATTTTAAAATTTGAGATGAGCTAGCTAAATTATTGATCAGATTTACATATGCATATGTGGATTTAACATTTACTTTGATGTTAAGAATCAAGGAACTAATTCATTTTCTTCTTTATATATTTTTTTCATTTTTGCTAGTTAAGCTGAATGAAAAACTTTGCAAACTAATTTATGACAGTTACTGAATATATATTTTAACTGTTTTACATAACACAAGAGAGCTATTTTATGATGATCCTGGTCAAATAAGATGATTAAACTCAATATTTCATATCCCCAGCTAATACTTCAATGCACACAGAGCTTTAGATGCAACGTAGCAACAGAAGTGCACAGCTGCAGAGCACTTTAAAAGTGCAAACCCCAGACAGAGCTCCCGTCCCCTCCCCTCCCTGCCCCCCACTCCCATACTGAAGGCAGCACCAGAGCTGGAGGAGTGGGGGAAGGGAGAGTGGCTGCAGACATGCAGCCCAGTCCAAAGTGGAGCTCGATCCCTCGACCCGCCAGACCGACCCAACAGCAAATGTCTGTTGGGTTGGGGGGGGATGCTGTAACTCATGGTACTTTCTGCAAAGCACCATGACTTACAGAAGGGAGCTGCATGTCTGTCAGCACCCTATATTGATCAAGGGCATGGACAGAGGTGATCCCAGACTGATCCCTACTTGCAGAAGCCTCTACTAGAGACATACTAGATAGGTCTACAGTACAATCTACAGTGTAGTCAAAACATTACTGAACTAGCTTTAAGGAAGAGGCCAGGTAAATTAGCCCAGGCAGAACTCCATGCATCTACTGCTTAGCAATTTCTGGGGCTCAAGTTGGTCCTCTTGTCTCTATCACTCACTGCTACCTGTAGTGTATCCAGTTAGTGTAGCAGAATATACTTCCACAGCAATGCAATTTACATCACTCAGAGTGATTTTACTCCAGTATTATAAGATACAGCTTTGCAATCATTGCTGCATCCACACCAAGCAAGATTTGACAGCACAGTGTACCAATATTACCATGTAGGTGAAGTCCTTCTAGTGTAGTTGTGATCCAAGTAGCTGGCCCAAAGTTACAGGAGGGAACTGAACCCAGGTTTCTAGATTTTAGAAACTTCTACCCATGAACCATATTTCTTCCATGTTTACAATCCCTATTTTGAGAGAGTTAAAATGGCAAATAGGCCATTTGTTAGACTTCTCACTAGGAAGTACCATCCACTCAGTGACAGAAAAGAAAACAAAATTAGATCCTAAAAAATCAAAAACTTAATGAACATGATGTCATTCCAAAATCTAGTGGTTAAATGGTAGGGAAATATTAAATGATAGAACATAAGAGCTGACATTTACCGGGTCAGACCATGAGCTCACAATGACTCCCAGATCTCTTCCCTGCATTGTTACAGCTAATATACCACCCTCACAATCTAGGTTTAAGTTTGCATTATTTCTGACCATGTTCAGCAATTTACACTTATCTACACTGAATTTCTTCTGCCATTTAGTTGCCCATTCACTCAATAGTGACCGATTCTTCCGTAGTTCCTTGCAGTCCACCTTGATCTTTACCACTGTAATTTTGTGTGATCAGCAAATTGGCCACCTTGCTACTCAGCCCCTTTTCCAAATAATTTATGAATACATTAAACAGTACTGGTCCCAATACAGATCCCTGGGGAACCCTGCTATTTACCTTCTTCCAACCCCAAAATTGACTATTTATATTCACTCTTTGTTTTCTATTTTTAAGCTTATTTCTAATCTGTGAATGGATGTTCCCTGTAATTCCATGAGTGCCCAACTTCATTAACAGCCTCTGATGGGGATCTGATGAAAGGTTGTTTGGAAGTCCAGATATATTGTGTCAGCTGGATCACGCTGATCTACCTGCTTTCTGACATCCTCAAAGAACTGTAGCTGATTGGTAAGGCATGATTTCTCTTTGACAAAACCATGTTGATTCCTTCCCAGAAAGTCATGCTCATCCATATGCTGAACAATTATATTTTTATTATTGTTTCTACCAGTTTTCCAGAAACAGAACTTATACTCACTGGCCTGTAGTTTCTGGGTCCCCTCCAGAGCCTTTTTTAAATATGGGAATCACATTGACAGCCCTCCAGTCCTCTGGTACCAAGGCTGTTTATAGTGCTGGGTTGCATACTAACTAGAGCATATTTATACATTTGAAATAATTTTAGGAGAACAAAATCAGATGAGACAGAAGAATTGGAAGGATTTTTATCCACCAGTGCTCACATGCAACTTCAGAACATTTCTTTACATTTCCCCCAAACATGCTATTTAATGAAAGGAAACCTAACAGTGGGACTGAGACTATTTTGATATAGAGGCACTGTTTTAAATCATCTTGAAAGCTAGCAGCCTGAAGTTGAAGGCAGGTGGATAAAAACAGGAATGTCAGGAGGTTAAATACAAAGATCAGCTAGGGGAGAAGGTGATCCTGTAACTACAGGACTAAACTGGGATTTAGAAGATCCCTGGACTCTGCCACTGATTTCGTGTTTGGCTCATTGTGACCACTGGCATTGATTTCAATTAGAGATTGCTCAGAACTTCCAAAAAAAAGGGGGTCTTGAACCTCTCTGTGCCTCATGCAGCTAAAAATTATTATTTTATTTATCTGTCTTTGCTATCTAGTTTGTAAGCTGCTTTAAGCAGGAAAGACAGCCTTGTGCAATGTGTCTATAGAACACCTAGCACAACATGGCACAACACTGGCAATAGATTGGCAGGCATTAGCAAAACCATCATTCACCCTTCCTGAACCAAGGGCAGTGCCCAGTGCAGAAAGCAGTCCTTTTGTTTCGTGTTGCAGCAAGGGAAGGTTAGGTTAGATGATTCTTCATTCTCTGCATTTGCAGCTGTGTGCCCCTTCTCTCTTGGGGTGGGGCAGACTGCTTTGCCATCCCTACTAGGGTTTTGCTTGGTGTTTCTCGTATAGCCCCTTCATTTCCTTGAGCCATGTGGAACTCCCAGTGCCAGTATTAGTATGAATAAGCCAACAGCTGCACAGTCCGTGAGATAAGGAACAGGTACAGGGCTCAGGATTCAGACTAGAGAAATGTAAATGATATTTTTTCTGGTTGGGTTGTTTAATGCAATTATTTCAATATACAATATCCTTTTCCCAATTATTAACAGCACTATGCAATGATTTTCAAGCTCACTCTGTAACCACATGCTGATTAATTGAAGACTCTACTGATCTGAATGGATTTCTCCCCTTTTAATCTAAAAAAAAATATCAAGGAAAGGCGCTAAACAGAAGCGTAAAAATGTGACTTGTAGTAGCACAGCTCTATGTACGTATGTAATAATTTGTCATCAATCTTCATTCCATAGGTGTCAAACAGCACTTGCTCCCACCTGAAAATAATTATCGTTCTGTAACATTACCATAGTCAAGCTGATTAGCATATACAGCACCCCTTCTGGCTGATTGTCAGAGCAGCACAGACGTTGCCTTTAGAGAGAGCATTTCATCTACCTCTGCAATTTGAGAGAAGGGATTTCCTGTGGCTAAAAAAAGGCAGTTGTAAATTACTGTTGCCAGAAAAAAAAGAGGCAAGGCGAAGCAAATAAAGTCCCAAAGCTTAGAAACCTGACTAGGATCCTCCTACCCTATGTCACTTTGCAAAAGATGCCCCAATGCTCAACTGGATGGCTTTCGTTCAGGTGCCTCCTACAAAAGTTTGGCCCAAACAGTTTATTAGCTCCGTTCAGTTGCATTACTCTATGTATTACAGCATGGCAGGTAAAGTTACTACTGATGAACAACATCTGCAGCATCCAAGGATAAATATGACCTAATCTGAGGCAGATCATTCAGGCCCTGAGTGACTGTACCCTGCTGCCAGGAATCTCATCCCTGCTTCACAATAGATTTAGGTCATGAATGCTAGGAAAAGGATGCAGATTTTTACTACTGTACTATTTCTATTTTCTCCTCAGATCTCAATTGTTCCCTAAAATATGAATAGCTTATAAAAGGCTTATTTAAGCAAATACATTTGAAGAACCAAATGGAGCACTTTCATTGCGATTACACTACACACAGTATCTAAGAAAAATTGTTATTGGACCTAAATACAACATAGAAACGTATACAATATGTATACACACTTCATTCTTCCCCCTCTACATAGAAAGACAAGTCTTCACCCTTCAGTTATCCAAAGTTTTAATTGCTGCCCATGTCACACACTGTGATTTCTAATTTTCAGAAAGTATAACTCTGCTGGAACTATACATAGTGCCAAAATGATCTGTACCACTGACCAATTTAATAAGTAGTAGAAATGTAAAATAAATCCTCATAAAAGCATCCTTTACTGCTAAAACTGTATTCCTAAACTGCCTTGCCCTACTTCTGTTTGAACTGTGTAAATCTTTGCATAAGATACCAATTTAAAAATCAACACAGACTTTGGCTTTAAGATGCTTGTGTTGCATTATTTCAAACCAGATAGTATTCAGCACAGCTCAGTAGCCCTAATTTCATAACTATCCCTCTATGGGCAATTTTTGCCTGTTTTTCTGCTGGCTAAAGAAAAGAAAGGAAGCCATGTTTGCAGATCTGAAACCTGAGATTTAAAGGGACTTGTGATTGTAGATACCCAAAAGTCACAGTAAGGGATCCGTGAGTGCTCAGTGCTTTCCCAGATCAGGCCCTTTTAAGGGGTCACTAGTCAGTTTTGAAAATCATGGCCATAAACTATAGAAGGCCAGAAAGGAAATGGTATAAATTAGCCTAACCTTGACTGCAACAGTGGCCACTGATAAGAAGCTACGTCTTACTGGGCAAGAGGCACAGCTGGGCCTAGGAAGCAAAACTACTCTTTCTTTTTGAGTTGGTGGGAATACAGGCTATCGAAACAGAATATGAGATTGAATTAGAAATAAAAGTGTGTTCAACCAGAAAGCACGCACAGATCAAGCAGAGGCAACTCACAGAACTCATAAGGTAACACTCTCCCTGTGTTAATATTCATTTCAATTAGATTATGTTTCAACTACAGCCAATTTTCCTTATGTTACAATTTTCCTTACGTTATGTTACATTAAGTTCCATGAGGGAAGGCAATTGGGGAAGAATATAGATGGGAGCAAAAGTTCTTGTCTGCTAATCTCTTCAGCTAATCACAAAACATCCAGGTTCTTGGCATGTTTTTAGTGGGGATTAGTCCCTGGTTTAAAGGTCAAAAAGAAAACAAAAACATTCATGAGTTTTCACTTCATCAAGCACTATTCCTAACTGTGATTGAATTCAGATGTCAAATCCAGCTGCATCCAGATGCCAAATCCAATAACAGTATTAATCACATCTGATACTCTTCCTGGTCCAGTTTTACTAAGCACTTGTTAGCAATGACCAGGACACACACACCAGCTACTAACTTGGACTTGAACATGATCAGAAATGAAAGATTTTGCATAGCTTTTCAGTGATATTGGCCCACCTGAGAGAATTAGACATAGGCAAAGATTTTTAAAAGGAGATAACAATTCTGTAAGCCTCAAATTTTGGAATCTGGCATGAAATAACTGAAAATCAGTTGTCATCTAGAGAGTGAGCAAGTGAGCAGAGAGACCTTGTTTCACATTAAGTCTGAAATACAACCATTTCTAGGGTGAAATGCAGTAGCCCCATTCTATGTTAAAGATATTGAGGGCCTATTAGTATTTCTCAGCATGGACAGTGATACACAAATGAACCAAAGACAGGAAAGGAATTCCTGAAGCTTTTATGTATTTTGTTGTTGTTTTTGTTGTTTCCCTCCAGGCTCCCCTATGTTTGCAGATACAGTTTCATAAGGTGCTCTGTTTTTAACACAAACTTTTGAGTAACAAATACATGTATTGGTAAAGCCTCTTTAGATCCCCCATGCCATTTTCAGAGGGGGAGTGTTCCTGGAAAATTCATCTCAGGTGAATCCGTGTAGGTGACAGTGTGCGGGAATGAATACCATGCATTGATAATACAGGGATGCTATAAATCAGGCACTCAGAGTACTAAACCTTTAAACAGACTGCTCCCAGCATAATTCCAGCACCTTTGCTAAAGGCCAGAAAATATCATAAATGCTGTGTCTCTCATGTAGGCCACTAGGTTTTCTATTATGGGCCTGCAGAGAGTGACACCTTTACTATTCTTCCCATCCCCTGCCACTTTTTAAAATGATGCTAATGGAAGATGTGATGCTCTTAAAGCTTCTGGGTTGGGTTTTTTGGGTAGGGAGTAGGGGGTTCTTTTGTTGGTTTGTGGGTTTTTTTAATATATTCTTTCGCAGCAATAACTACAGCATTGGGCTGGAATTCAGGAGAACCAGATTTTATTCTTCTCTCCATCAGTAACCTGCTTCCTTGGGCCTAATGTCCCTACCTGCAAAAAAAGATAATCCAGACCTTTGCAAATCACTTTGATATCTAACAGTGAACATACTGCAGAAAATTATAAGAAAAACAGTACGGTATTTTAAAAAACAGTTCATTGCATCTGGTAGGTCTATTTTGGGAATAAGATATAGGACAAGGGAGTAGGGTTAAAGACCAATCTCATTTAATCACACAGTACATCATTATGTACTGTATTCCAAGCCTATCAATGAGGATTAGTTAATTCAGGGTATTAATACACTGGGTAACCCCCTAACACTTGGAGATTACAGCATCCTTGTTTCTCAACAAGGGAATAAAGAACACATTATCTAAGATTAAAATATACAGGCCATTATATTGTGTGTGTGTGTGTGTGTGCGCATGCGCGCGCACACTCACTCAATGGCCTGTATATTTTAATAATAGATAATATATGTGTGTATGTATAAACAGTTAGAAAGGTATCTATATATAAGGTACCCCTGGATGGTCTATTAACTAAAAAGTGGAACTGCAATAAAAAAGGCTATTCATAAGCAAGACAAAGCAACTAATATAGCTTAGACTAAAAGAATTAAAGCCTTCATATATGCATTCAGTAACACAGAAGTCAGGCTTCCTGTATCCTTGGTCAGCCACCCAGTGACTACACTATATTAACCAAATTACATAAACCAGAAATTACATTGGGGGGGTGGAACGGGATGACAATTTTCCATCAAATAGATAGAAAGATGGTGAAGGATTTTTCAACCAGCTCCTATATAATATATAGCAGATTTCAGAGAGAGAGCGAAAGAGTGAGTCAGTCAGAGTCATGCTACATCCTCGCAGTACGGCTGGTACAAGCAATAAGGCTTTTCCTGGCTTTTGTAAACTTCCTCCTTCAGAACTGCAATGGGACTAGCGAGCTGAGTCCCTAGAGTGCATGTATTCTGTGTATAAGAGTGTATATATTCTGCTTCTTTCAGAACTCATACTTCATTTTTGAGACACAATTGAGAATATCTATCAAAATATACAAGCATTTGCTGACCTCAGAAAAAAAAGTCTTTCTGGGACTTTGGAGCAATATAATGTACTGCAGCTTCTTGCTGCAGCTATTTCATTTCTGGGTCAAGAAATCACAAGTTCAAACTATATATAACAAAAATAACTGAGCCATCTGTGATTTTATCAGCTTAATGTTCAAGTTGCCACCCAAGCAGCATAACTTTTATTACTGTATTAGTCTTGAGACCCAAGCAGATCAGGGTGCCTTAGTACTAGATGCAGAACAAAACCAGAGTATGGAATTAGCCTCTACCCCAAAGGGTTTAGTATTCTTAATTTCTGCTGTGTATTTACATTATAAGGGGAAATTAATACAAACGGCTCCTATTTTCAGTTGCTGGGCTAGGAAACTGTCAAAAGGTGGCAAAAACAAGGCCACTTTAGTGCAAAGTGTTCAAAGATCCATGTGTCACTTGAATCCCAGTTAAGCCCAGAGAATAAAGGCTTAGGACTCATGCTGGTCTTCTGCACAAAGAAGAATTTTACTACGGGTAAAGAAATTGCCTTCTCTAAACAGTCTAACACAACCTCCTCATTGACATATTTCAGTCTAATTAAAGAAAGGAATAGGATTTCTCTTTCAAAAGAAAAAAAATGACTTCACTGAATTTGTTCATCTTAAGGACATTTCTTTTGGGATTTGCTTTTTTTTTTTTTTATCCCCCATCCCATTCTGAGATATACTCCAACATGGCAGGACATGGTATGGGAGTTTCTGCTTGTTGCGTATTATCTGAACATGAAAAGTCTACTCAGTTCACTGAGCAGGATGCCCAAATCTATCACTTGTTCAGAACTCAGACAACAACTCTGAAATAGCCGTGCGCTAAAAGACAATGCCGTGCAGTACAGCGTACCATTTTTTTATTTTATTTTTTTTTGTATCTGAGGATGGGAAGGAGACTATCATTCCATGAGTGTCTAAAATGCGTACATATACCCAAATAATGACAAAGATACATATACAGCTCTGTGGGAAGACACAGCACTGAATTTTTATTCCATTATTCCACGTATCCCTCTTTCCCTTCTTTACCCCTGGATACTTATCTTCCACTGCTCTCTCATAAGCCATACAACCAGGCCTGCAATCAGTGGAGGAGTTTGTATCTAGGGTTCCTAGAAACAACAGAAAAGAACGCCCCGCATCCCAGCCCCACCAGGGCCCTTTGACTTTGACATTCACCCCTCTCACTGCTTGTGTTCAAGACATTTTTCATCTGCTGACCTTTCTGGAGTAAGTGGGACTCATTCACATGGTTCATAGGTCTTGCAATGGCCTCTAACACAGGAGTGATACTGTGGACTTCCACTACAATGCAGGTTATGTCCGGGGATACTTATGATAAAGGATCAAGTATTGGCTGCAATAGTTCACAGCGCCCCGGACATAACCTGCTCTTAGATTTAAGCAAAGAAGAGAACAGATGGCCCAGTGGTAGGGCATCTGTTTGGGACTCTTGACTCTGCTATGCAGATCCCAGGTTTTCACAAAGCAATTCAGGTGCTACTTTTCTCAACATTACAAACCCTGCCTGACTTAGGAGCCTAAGGCCAAAATGTAAGTGTTTAGGCACTTAATGCCCACTGGCATTAATTCTTTTGAGCTAGGTGACTAAATACCTTTAACGAGCTAAGCTTTTGATTCTCTTTTCCTCAGTTCTCCACACCTACAAAAGGGGGGAACAGCAATTCCTTGCCTCACGGGGCATTGCGGGTGATAAACACACTGAAAACCAAGAGACTGAGACTCTTCAGTAACAGAGGACAATACCCATGACATTACTGTACTTAGTCAAGCAATTCAGAGAACAGAATTTCAGGCATTCTGCAAAACACATCTAAAACTCTAAAGTATTCTTAAGTCATCCTAAATATATATATACTACCAGGGAGGGAGGAGAACAACTGAATGTAAAATAGCTTTGTTCTTCAGAAAAAAAAAAAAAAGGCATTTTTATTATTCCTCCTCCTCCTTTATCCTCCAGTTTTATCCTAGTTCTCATTTCCACTCTGCATTGTAGTGGAAGTCAACAGTATAACTCAAAGCTTTGTGAAGATATGTTTGTTCAGTAAACAAGTTAAATGTGTTTGTATAACTCTTGCTGAAGCAAGATTTAGTCTTTGCTGAATGGCTACACACTATGTATTTCTCTCTGCAGATACACACGGGGGGGAAAAAGAGGATTTAAAATAAACATGTGGTCCACAGAAAAAAGTTTCCAGCCATGAATCCTCTTAGAAAGGGAAGAGAGCAAAGGGGGAGGTGACAGAGCATCACTCAAAGGATGGAGACTGCATTTCCATGACAACTGTGCATACGCAGAACACAAGGACAAATGAATAAACAATAAAATCATGATGTGAATGTTTCAAAAAAAGGAACTGTATAATAAATGTTCAGAGGCCATATTCTACAACTGATGTTAATGGAACTCCTTACAAAATTGGGTAGATTCTGGCTCCTCGGTATTGAAAGAAAGCCTCCCCTGCCAAAAAAACATTATTTTCAAGAGTGCTGGGTGCTGGTCTATTTCTGCTTCTGCTGTGGGAGTAAATGAAGGAGTTGATGAGAAATAGGGTAACTGCTTTTGATAATTCTATCTTCACTGCTTCACAGATTTTCAGATTGAAAAGAAAATTCCCGGGTATTTTCCCCTGCCCTGCACTACATTTGTGACATTATTTTGTCCTCCCAAACCATTAAGCTCTAGTGAAATTATACATGCAATCAAGCATTTCACAGATAACATCTGCAAATTTTGACTGAAGGAGACATAGGAAGTCTCTTAAGGGGTGAAAATGACCCCTTTGAAGAAAGCCAGGCCCAGGTCTATGCATGCACTTGAACCACATTTAAGTCTAGGAATTTGTCTTCCTAACTCCGAAGTTCTGCACCTACCATTGTTTATCCGAGGTGCTTACAAGTGACTCAGTCCCAATCTACAAGCGACACCAATCTGCAGTCACAGTTCAGATGCAGACGTGGATTTCAACTAGGAAATAACATCCACTAACCTCTCTTTTCCCTGGAGGGAAAAGGAGGAATATGGGGTCAAACCACATCAGCAAAACCACCAGAAACTACTGATTACAAACTGTGCTTATAGTTATTACCAGAGCAAACTTCACAGATCTCTCACTGTTCTTTGACGAGAAGGAAGTGAAAGACACTGCTAGACCCGATTCACGAGAAGGTCCTGCGCCTGGTATCTGATGGACTTGCCTGGGAACCAGTTGTGGAACAATCGTGTGACTTCTTCTACCCAAGTTCTGGTCTCCAAATCTTTCAGAACAGCCACTTCAGGCAGCTCTGCCTGTATATCTGTGTTATAGATTTCCAGAGATCAATACAAATGCAACAATGCATGAATACAGGGTAAAACTGCATCTGAAACCTTCTGACTGACTGCTGTGCACCACTGGCATTCATCACCACTGCCGTCCCATTAGCGCAGTTGCCAATGGTCAAATTCACGAGGGAGCCCTTACGGGTTGCCTCTCTCTAGGGCTTTATTTAACGCATGTTAGCGTAAATGAATGTTATTTCTTTGTTGGCACTGGGAGCATTTAGATTTTTGACAGCAAGTGAATAAATATTGCTTGCTTAAAGGCAGTTCTCTGAAATTTGCAATCTCTTTTCTGTATTTTTTTCCTCCTAAACATGCACGTAAAAGCTTTATCAGGGTGAACTGTGTCTTGGCATTGTTTTTGATACTGTCTTGGCTTGTCTTATAAAGATAATAAAAATTCTTGCTGTTGGGAACCTGAACAACTCCCCAGTTGTATTTTCCTTTTGGCTTCTGCTTCTACTATTAGCTGTTTGCAAGTGTTAACGTGGAGCATTATTAGTATTACAGCTTGTTTTAACTTTGCAGTGGGGGGTATTTTTTTTTCCATCATTCGCGTAGAGAGGAATTTTGTGATCTCAAAGTAAAGAAGCAGGGCTCTTGTTGGATTCTTCCACCCTCTAGTTACATTCAGGAATGCTCTGAACTGCACATGTTCTTACTCATTTTAATTAGACAACTTGTTGAGTAAGGAACTACTGAACGTTGAGGTGAAAAAACTGAGTCTGTTAGGCCTGGGGCAAATTAGTCCAACCAAAATTAAGGGTGAGAAACTGCTGAAAGGGATTTGAGTTTTAACGTTGCTTGCATTGCTGGCAATGAGTTATATTAAATCATACTGCAGAATGTAGGATATATTTTTATCATGAGCATCTAGAGCTCCCTTTTGCACTCATGGGCCTCTACACATCTAAATAAACAAGCAACAAGTCACCCAACCCTTCACCCTTAATTCCCCGTGAATAAAAAGTAGTTATTTACAACCTCACAGAATTTAGAAGCATCCTTAATTACTACTGAGCTGATAAAAACAAAGGAAAACATTTGGAAAAGTTAAAATATCCATTTTTTTGTCAAAAACTTAAGGTTTAAAAAAAACACTTTAAAAAGTGACAAGTTTCACGCAACTCCAACTTGACCAGCACACATTCCTTTAACTCTTTCATGCTTTAGGTCAGCCTTATCAAAACTAATCCAATAGTACACATGATACCACATGGATCACTGTTGATGACATTTTATAGAACAGTAAGATCCTCTGCTCATTCAGTTTGGATCCTATGGACCTCACGACACAAGGGTTCCTCTACTATATTCCAGTGAAACAGGATTTTACATCAGAAGACTTTGCAGTTTCCAGCATCTGATCCAGTGTCTATTGCTCTAGCTAACTGGCATAGGCACTGGTTTGTTCCCCAAACGAATACTGACATCATCTTACCTTTCCATTGCCTTCAAAGTCAGGCTTAAAAAACGCAGCACTGGAAGTGTAGTTCCCCTTGTTTCCCACCATAAGAAAATGGGAGGTTTTCACCAGGGTAACCCTCTATAATTACTGCATGTAGCACAGTGTTTAAATATATGAATTTTGTTGACAGATTGTCACTTCAATTAGTTCACTGGTTGATTTTGTGTAATTACAATAGTTTGTCACTGGGTTGTTTTCTCTAATTTGCAGTCTCAATTATATAAATTAGATTGATTAACAGAGGTGCTTGCTTTGCTTACCTTGCATGCAGAACATACAAGTGGTGCTCTCTCCTTGGGCTGTTCAATCCTTTGGCCACATTGTGTATTATCCTCCGCAGAAACATTTCTTTGTCTGGGTAAGAAAGAGAAAGCACTGATGAAATAAGAATACTCTTCCCTGATTGTTTGCTAGCATTTTGCTTAGGATGAATTTTGGAGCTGGCAACCCTTAAAAAAAGGCAGATTATTATGTTGTTTTCTAAAGGTTAGAAAAGGGTGCTGAAAGCAAGGACTTGAAGATT
>NW_017729020.1:1806674-1817627 GCF_001723915.1 Gavialis gangeticus | reverse complement strand
AGATTATTATGTTGTTTTCTAAAGGTTAGAAAAGGGTGCTGAAAGCAAGGACTTCTGTGTTTTCTACTCAGCTCTGTCGCCAAAACTTTGGAAAATATACTCAACTTTTCTGCACCTCAGTTAACTCAAGTGTGAAATAATTCACATTTATAATTGTGCAGATGCTTTCACTGAGGGACAAACAAGTGGTTCAAAATTACAAAAAATAATAATTATGGCTAATCATGTATCCAAACAGAGTTCACAACAATGTTATTAGGTGGCTCAAGGCATCATTGCAAAATACTGTAACAAATAAATAATAATACCTGTGTATAATTTAGGAGACACATTATAGCAGCTTCTTAAAAGCAGGCTACTCAAAGCCTAATTCTCCATGGGCATACACATAATATGGGCATTCAAATCACTGACAAATGAGTGAGAAACACTACGCCATCAAAACAGTAGCATTATGTACTCCATTTAATCTGAACAAAACAAAAATAGACAAAGTACTAGTTAGAGAATCTGGACTCCAGATGTTACCACTGGATTCCAGGTACATGCCAAGGAGAAATGCCAAGATTAGCCAGACTGGTTAATGCTCTAAAGCAGTAATATTTGGTAGTATCCTCAACCAGTTTCATTATACAAAAAAAATCTCAGCACTTATTACATATAATACATGTCCAATCTCTATGCTTTATATATAACAGAAGATATATTCTGCCCATGCTGAGAAGTCATGGAAGCACTTCTATTGGTACTGTTTTGCAAAACCTCTTTTTCATAAATGATTGTGTCTAGACCCAGAGCTGGTTTTCTGCTTTGCCACCAAGTCCTATAGAAAGGTCATCCCCAGCTATGCAGGAGGAACACAGAGAGAACCAGGCCTCAGACAGTCAACTACATACTTACCTCCCTATTGATATAAAGCAGAAGTCTAACACAGGCTCTCTCTACTCACCTGAGAGAATAGCAATTTGCTACTAACCCATATTAACTTGATTAAATCTAGTAGCTTGGCAGAATTTCTGTTTCTTGGGAAATAAACAGTTACAAAATTAATTCTTTGTTCCTAACTGGAAGAGAAAATTGAAATCCAACATTGCCCAGAAAAAAAGAAATTTGAAGATGGAGGGGGGAGGGAAATCACAGGCAAGAAAGAAAGCAAGCAATTATTTTGAGATCCCCAAACAGTCATTCCAATTTTGCCTTGCACCGTTTGACAAAACATATTTGAAAACAAAAGGCCTTTTTTTTCAAAACAAAAATTTAAGTGTTACTTCTTGAAACTGCTGAAAGGGACTTTTTCAATATTTCTAAACAAAAAATGTATCAGAAGGAAGATGCTCCAGCAGAAAATTAAAAATTTAAATTAATGGGCATTTTTGACAAAAAAGCTTTCTGTCAAAAACGTTAAACGCTCTATTTAACTGCAAGATACACATCCTATAGTAGTAATTGTTAAAAGAATCTATTGTACTTCCATAACACTGGGTGACATTTTATTCTTCACAACTAAGTCATTGTAAGCAGAAATGAGTTAGGTGCTTATCAGAGAAACACTTAAAAAGAAAGAGACCCTTATGAACTTCTTTCAAAGCTTACCATAAATGATGCAAAAGAACCTAAATCAAAAATTACTAAGAATCAGCAGTGGAGGACTGCCATCTGTAAAGCCATGCTATATGCTTCAACATTAGCAAGTCTTATGGCCATTTTTACTACAACTTTTTAAAAGAATTCTGTAAAAGGATTTCCATGGATTGATTTCCTTCTTGAAAGAAGGGACCTTATTCTTTTCTCACTTCAAAGGGCATAAATCAGGAAAAATTACATTGAGAATGATCATGTTACTTTGGCAGGAATGAGTGGAAACCAAATGTTGGGTGCCTTTCGAAGAAACCCCAAATTTTTAGTCGAGAATGTGCTTACTTTGCTCAGAACAGAAAACAGGAGGGGGGAAAACTGCTTAGAAAACACAACGCAACTGAACCAAACTACGGCTTCATGGATGGACCAACAGAAAAAATCCATGCAGCCCCCTGCCACGGATTATGTTTTATTTCACTAGGCTTACATTACCTGCCCAGAACACCTACCAAGTGGCATGCACCACGCATGAGTCTTTTGGATGCATGCCCAGAGTTATAGGTGCCAGGAAAAGAGGCTTTTACTAACAGGACCTGGAATAGCATAGCAACTATCAGCTCATTAGCAATCAGTCACATCTTTGCAATGCAAAAGTGCCTTTTTTTATTATTACTACATACTGCTTTACAACTCAAGGCCTCTCCTTAACTTGGCATCTGTAAAGATTTAAATGAAGAATTTTTATTTTGATGTGATTTTGGTTTTCAAGCTGGCTAGCACTGACGCCACCTCCTTGCAGTTGCTAACTTCTTGGCTTTGATGTGTATGGTGCTACACCAGGCATGTTTTCAACCCCACCAAAAAAAGGTACACAAAAAACCTGGGTTTGACTTCTACCATGACCTTGCACTGAATAGACTAGTGAAATGGTAAGAAACTACCTGTGCTACAGGGTACATGCCTTTTACTACGAGAAAGTTCCTTTTTCCTCTGCAAGACAGGTGTAGATTTTGCATTGGTAGACCAGAAAATACTGAGTCATGGCAACAAACCAGATCCTGAGGTGGCAGTGGCATAATCTAACTCCATTATTTTGAGCTACACTTAAGTAGGCCAACTGCAACTCTGACCCTATGAGCTGAAAATGCATTGAGGATTTATCATCATTGCTTTGGCTTTTAGATTGCAAAACTGTCAGAAGTGCTTAAGTTACTCAGGAACTCAAACGCCACTTGAAGAAAATAACCACAATGAACAAAAAAAAAAGCCCCCCCCCCCCCAAACTAAGAATGGAGCACCAGTCACCTCAGCATTTCTAACCTTTTCATTTCCATAATTTTACATTAAGATTTTTTCTTCTAACACAATACTTTTGGCATCCAGGCTGCACACCTCTGAAGAGAGCTCCTGGCAAGAGGCTGCACTTTTCAAACAGAGCCCGCACTTTCAGCCTTTGGGCTCACAATTACAGCTCACCTAGTAATGTTATTTGGTTATCAGGCTTGTGGCTAGTAGACATGAACCTTGGCTACCCAAGGGAGGATGCTTGCTTATTTCTTCTTTGCTGTGGAGGGGCTTGATATGCTTTTTGAGTGTCAGAGAAGAGCAACTGTGGAAGTTCCCCAAACTATTTTTCCCATCCAGAACTTTACAAACAGGCTGAGACCCACCCAGAGAAAAGCCCCACTGCCCAAACTACTTCATCCAAACACCAATAGGTAGTCTCTTCCCCAAAAAGAGAAAGAAATGGGAAAAAAAACCCTCCAAAAGTTTAAGAAAATGACCAGATTACCCCTGCCTTTACTTCATCATAAATGCACAGCAATCCGCACACCCTCTTAGAAAGCTTTTTTTAATCAGGGCCCTAATGAGTCTCAGCTGCAGTGGTTTCAGCTCCAAGTCTGCACCTTAACCCTTTCCTTTCCTCCTAAGCACAGGATCCGCCTGGGGCCATGTCAGTGCCAACAACCCCAAGAGGAAATGAGCACAATCTGTTCTCCGGTGGAAGTGAATAAACAGAAAGCAAGACCAGAAATACAGTGGTGTGAAGTGACATGTTGGAATCACAGACACGTGGCAGAGGCTCGCATGCTGTGTGTTCGCAGAGCTTGTCAAAACACACACGCAATGTTTTTTTCCCCCCTTCTGTTTTCAGACTCACAAAACATTTTGGAAAACAGTCAGGGACCCTAATTAGGCCTTTGTCTAGGAACAGCGTTGTTTCTAAATATTGTGCATGGTTTTGAAGCAATACTGGTGATGCACTTATGAGACAAACAGATTTTGTGTCAGCATCTGTTGGGGATGATAGCTTTATTATAAAAACCTTGGTGTCTTCTATATTTACTTCCTCCCATTCAGCAGATATATTTTCTTCACAAAATAAGAGAAATTACATAAAAGTGGCAGATAAAGTTACTGACATACTGCAAGACAACGTCTGTTAGCAGAGGATGGTATGACCTGCTTTCAGGTGGCTTGCATTTGCTGCCCTACATTTTCAAAAATGATAAGCAATTCTGGGCACTCAGTGCATTACGTCTTCAAAGGATCTGAATGTCAGAAGACAGATGTTTCTTTCAGATCCCAAGCCCTGGTAATCACTAGTCACTTTTTAAATTCCAGGCTCCTCAATGTTGCAGGACTGGCTGGACCTAGAGCGTAAAAGGCGTTGCAGCTGATACAGTCCTGTCTCATCTGTTGTGACATAAAAAAACCCCCACACACAGCTTTTCATATGGAAGAACTGCACGGGACTCAGCATTTTACAGATTACTTTTGCAACGCTTGTAACCACTTTGCATTCACAAACCCGTGTCCATGAAATTCAGACCAAAGTTCTCCTTCCCTCTCCCTCCTCCCAGTTAAAAAAAAAAATCCTGTGATGTGGATTAGAAACATTGAAAAAATTGTGATTTTTTGAGCGGGACAGGGGAGGAGCTGGTGGGGGAAAACATACAAGGCCATCACAAATCCACTTTCCTCAGAAGCGCTTGATAAGGTTACTACAGGTCAAGAGAAACAATGCACAGATCATTTCTTAGGAGCACACACTTGGGTTCATGCCAGTTGCTGCCATTTCTCCTTCATATTTGCTGATGGAGCTGGACATTCATGTCACAAGAGCTGAAGCTCATGAGCAGGGCAGACACCTTGCCCGTGTGCTTCCCACAGGTCTGCCAAAAACCCTAACTGAATCATATTCTCTTTGAATGGACTCAATCTCTTAGCTAAGTATCCGGCTTTAACCTTCTTTTTTGACAGACCACCTGCAGATGCTTCCTCTGCCTGACGAAGGGTATTTGTACCTGCAGGCGTGCAAAGAAGAATTCTCCCAAAAATTTGAGTTGCTCTAATAAAAGATATCGGATTTACCCAAAGAACCTGGTCTGCATGTGGCCTCAGACCAGCACAGCTACAACCTGCACCCCTGAGGCTTTACCCTTGACAGAGGCTGTCTGAGTACTGAGCAAGACATCAGTGTGCAACAGGGCGAGTGTTACTGGAGCCTCGACGGCCCCAGAAATATATCAGGTGAGGAAGGGTTGGGGACCTGTGACACCTTTGACTGGACCAACTGTACAGTTGGTAGAGATTTGGACAAGGTTTCCATGGCCTTCTCCAGGTCTGGGCTCAGTATGAAGAAGGGCACTTTAAGCCTGAAAGCTTGGCCAACAGGCCCCACAAGTACACAACGAAGTAAAGGAAAGGTATCCCAAATTAAAAAAAAACCCCATAGGTACTAAACTGTACTGTTTACACAATCCTGTGTAACTTAGAGCCTTGGGCTTTTTGAATGTCTGTACCACGCAAGGTTTGAAGCACCATCTACTGAGAGGCTAACATGCTCCCTGAGGTGCCACCGCCCAGTTGTGAGACGCTGAGTGTTCAATTAACACACCCCATCTCGTAGTAGGGCCCATGGGGCTGCTGCGAGGATCAATGCACCGCGGAGATGGAGCAGGGAGCCGAGGGTCAGCGCAAGCCTGAGAGCCCTTTGCCGAGCCCTTGTGCCGGCTGCACCTGAGGCAAGGCCCTAACGAAGTCCCTGGCTGCAGATGGCTTAGGCAACGCGCAGGAGTGAGAGCGCTGGGCTGGCTCTGTGCAAGGCAGCAGCTCTGGGGATGAGGCCAGTGGCTTTCAAGCCCTAGCAGAGGTTCAAGGCTGGAGTGAGCAGAGGCATGTCAGGTGCTTGCTGGAGCAGGGGCGCTACCTTTTGCAGAAGCACGGACGCTAGCAAGCTGTTCCTGGTGCACGCAGGAAGGAGGCAGCAGCTGTGAGGAAAGCCCAACCAGTGTTGCCAGGTGGACAATAATAATTATCATATATGCCCAGGAATTTCCACCCTTGTATGATGTCCATCAAGTAATATAGTAAAAGTGTTCAAATTGTGCGATAATTGTTGAGGCAGCTAATTAGTGTGGCAAATGCAACACCCAAGTCACCCTCAGGAAGTCTTAACTGACTTGGGTTTGCTGTTAACACTGTCTTATGACTGCTTGCCTTGAAATAAAGAAGTGCTTCAACTTTGATAACTCCATTCTCACCCACTCACTAGCAATATAAAGTAAATAAGAAAAATACTTATTTGCATACTTATTTGCATATGTTTCAGTGTACGATAGTTTTTCAGCACATATGATAATTTTTGAGCTTCTAATATGATAATTTCATATTTAAGAGCTGGTAATGCTGAGTCCAAGCCTGCACTGAGCCTGTTGCCAGAAGGGGTGGAGGCTGTGCAATGCCCAGCATGGGGGTATCATGCTTTCAGGGCACAGCTTTGGTACCAGCAGTGACTGGTGGGGCATCAAAGGTACAGGAGGAGAAGAGAGACCATAGGGCTGCAGGCACCTAAAGAAATCCCATCCGATGCCTCCAAGAGGCAGGCAGGAAAAAGGCAATAGTCTGTAAGGAAAGATGCACCGAGGAGTCTCTCCATGCCATTTATTCCTCTGTGAACAAGGGGGGGAGGCTCATTACGCATTCTGCCTCTGTGGCTCTGTAGAAATGAAAATGCTAATTGGTTTACTTGAAGTTTAATTGAAAATTAATAGGACTTCACTAGATATTTGTTGAATGGGACCAGAGTTAAAATGACATGTGATTCCAGTCAGACTTGAAATCAAGGACAGGGAATTTGAAGACAGTGGCTCGATGCTTTTTAAAATGCAGGGGATACAGACTGGTTTGGTTGGTATCAGTGCAAAGATGAGTCGTTGCTTTTAAAAAAGGGGGGTGGGTTCGGGTGAATGGCAGAGCAGGGTGACTCAGAACAACACTCCAAGAAGCGTATGCCTTTTTCTTTTCTTCTGGTGCCTGTGTAATGCAAAGTGATAGACGTATTGTCAGTTCCTGAGTTAAAGGCACTTCTCTCCCGATTGCAGGGAGCCCGTTTCTACCTTGGAGCTCTTGAACTATGTCAAACTAGTCTGTGCTTCCCCAAGCTAGGAATAAACCATCACTAGCAACCCCATCAGAAGCCCTACCGCCCTCTGGGAATGTTGCATAACAGTGAATCAGCCACAGCAAGTGTGCATCAGCTTATTTCAGAGCATCCCTGAGGAGGGGGCCCTGCAAGGTACAAAGCTAGGGCTGGAACTGGATGGGAAAGCGTACGGCCGCGAGGCTGGGGTTTCCATGGAGACCGGCCCCAGCAGCGCTGGCAGGCGGCAGCAGTGCCAGCCTCTTCCTGGTGGGGGGCTGAGAAGAGTGGGCAGTGGCAGCAGCAGCACTGGAAGGGGTGGCTACAGGGAATTTGGGGGGGTTTATAGCCCCCCCAACCTCTCCCTGGTGCTGCCCCTGCTGGCAGGGCATGCAGCATGGCAGAGAGCTGCTCCAGGGCCAAGCTGGGATCTTGCAGTGGTAACAGTGTGGTCCAGAGCCAGGGCAGACCCATGATCTGCAGCCTGCATGCCATGGGCAGAGGCGTGCAGGCAGTGATTGCAGCTCTGCCCTGGCTCCAGACCGTTGCAAGAACCCAGCCCAGCTGCATAGCAGTCCCATGCCCTGCCGCATGCTCTGCCAGTTTCCACGGAAATGCAACCTTATGCTATCACAGCATGGCTGCTGCCAGGGTCTCCGTGGAAACTGGCCACAGCCACGCAGGCAGGGGTTGCTGGGAAATGGGGTCCGCCCACCCGTTATTTAAGGTCTAGGATGGGTTTTCAATCCTTTTGGATCAGTGTACCCCCAGCGGCTGGATGCAAAGCAGTGTACCCCCAGCAGCCACAAGAGCGGGGAGGAGGGTGGCATTTGGCCAGATGCAAAGGGGCAGCAGTCACCGCATGTGACCTTCCCCTACCCTCTGCATCTGGCTGGGCAGGCAGCGCATGCACAGCAGCAAGGAATAGTGCGTGGCAGTGCTTCATCCCTGCCCACCCACACATACCCCCTAGAGCCTTGTCAAGTCTCCTGGGGGTACTCATACCCCCAGCTGACAACCCCTGGCCTAGGAAGTTCTGATTCAGAGCTATACCACTCACTCCCATGCTCAATAGCAAGCAATGCACTCTTCCTCCAAGAATGTGTCCAATCCCTTTTTGAATCAAGCTGAGCTGTCAGCTTCCACCACATCTGGTGGCAATGAGTTTCACACTTTAATTACACACCATGTGAAAAAGAACTTCCTTTTGTAGTTTTTAAACTTACTACCTCTGAGTTGCATGTTATGACCCCTAGTTTTTGTATTGAGAGAGAAAGTAAATACTGCATCCCTATTTACTCTCTTCACCACTTAGTATTTTGTAAACTTTTATTATATCCCCTCAAGTACTGCTTTTCTCTTTCATTTTGTATCAAAACAATGTTCCAGTAGTCTTGAAACCCTTTAATGCCTATCAGTTACAACCTGTTGTAACCAACACAGTTCAAAATGAAAAGTCCTTTAAAAAAAAACAAAAAACCTTTTCCTTTAAACAATTTTAAAAGTTTTCCCAAATTAAATTGTAAGCTTTTATCCACGGGGCATGTGTGTGCATGGGTGGTTGTTAAAAATGTTTTGGGTTTTTTTTAATGACAAGTCTGACCAAAATACTTCCAGCTAGTTCTTCCCAGGACTTTGGAAAGCAGGAGTTTCTGCTTAGGCTGAAGAGCCAGGTCCCCATCTTAAATCGCTGAAAGAGGAATTAATACTATGTTAGTATGGTTTATTGTTTGGATGATTCTCTATAGAGATCAGTGCACGACTGGAAGCCTAAATCATCTATCATTGTTTTTGGACCAGGAGATACTTACTTACTAGGTCATTTAAAAGAAGAAAGGATGTTCACAGTCAAAGGTAACCCTTGAAGTTCCAAGGTGCTGATTTTCAAATGAACCATGCCCAACGTGAAGGTAGATGTAGGAGACTAATGGTTGTTTTGCCTAACTATGCATTAACATAAGCACCATAGTACATTAATACACTAAACTTAAAAAAAACCCAACCATGCATGGGAAGAATGGGTGATGCATTCAGAAGTCTTCTTGACATTATCATCCCCTTTTATTTCTGCAATAATTATTTAATCACATTTTATCTCTAACTCACTCAGATTTTTCTCCCTTCATATTACTCCTTTCCAAATAAAGTTAGTGCTGGTGAAAAGAAGTGCTAGATGGTTTGACCATCCTGGAATGCCCTGAGCACAGAAAAAGAGAAAAGATCAATGGGAGATCCTTGCTTTGCCCACCCAAAAAAACCTATAGAAACTATTTGTACTACAGAAAAAAAAATCTGTGGTAGGCTTCTTCTTTTTGCCTGTAACTTCAGGAAGTCACCTCCTCCAACCATTTAAGAGTAGATCCATCAATATTACTGCAATCTTTCAGACTGTTCGTTCCTTCTAGTGGACCATATAGAGGGAAGCCAGGTAGTATATGCTGGGCTGCCTGATCTCCTTTGCTACGGGGCATGATGGTGAGTATGTAAGGACAATTTTATATTTGATTTTGTTGAAGGTCCATAGCCTGATCACTACCGATCCAAGTTTACCCATGCCTTGTGTGGGAGTTTATGACCAAGAGGGTGTGAGGATGTAGTTGTGTAGTGGGGTGTGGTTGTTATTCCATTGCTCTTTCCACCTTCTCTGGAGCCATGATGACAGCATGGTGTCTCCTGCTTCCTCTATGATGTTTCACAAAAATACTGGTAGGGGTTTTCTGCTTCTTAGACGTTTCTATGTTGGGTATTTTTCAGTCGTGTCGTATAGTGGATGGTCTTTCTGTTGGGCTTTGATTGCCAGGTCCAGCAGTATTCCAGACCTCTTAATGTTATGTGGGGGAATTCCTGCCAAGATGAACATGTTTTCCCATTCTGTGTATAATGGGCAGCCACTTATTGTTAGTAGCGCAGAATTTGGGGCACTGTCCAGTTTGTGGGTGTGGGCACTATTTGCAATGTAGGGAGGCAATATAGGAACGGATGGACTCATTCAGTTGCCTGTCTATAACAGTAGTGAGCAGCAGATGCTTCAGTAGGAGGTCCAAGATGTCTGTAGTAAGCAGAACTATCCCCAGGAGCATAGTTTGAGGATAAGGACTCTTACATTAACTCCTGAAGTATGAAGCTCTGGGTATCCTTGAGAGTAATGCTCATACAGTATAACAGTGCAGCTTGAAGACAAAGCCTCGATTCCTTGTGCCAACACTTGTATTCGGTGTGGCCTTTGAAAGGTGATTTCCTTTCACTGTGGCTGAACTCATCTGTAAAATGGGGTGTGATCACCCTGCCTAATAAGGTTGTCTTAATAACAAATGAAATAAATAGTTTGAGGCACTCAGACTACAATACAGGGAGCTGATTGTACCTGGCCAGCCCCTTGCAGAGAAGTAGTAGTGGCGTTTCCAGTCTTCTTTAGCATTTCTGTTCAAACAGGTGACGATCAATACCTAGCCATTAGGCCTGTGTGAAGGGGCTAGTATTCGCTTCGGATTCGGACGATGCAGGGGGCAGTGATTCAATTCAGTGATTCGAATCACTGTTCCAAATCAATTTGGCCAAATCTGATTTGGAGAGTCAGCTGCTGCCAAATCAGCCGAATTTCCGAATCATACAGGCTCCATCCTCTGCCCGCTGTCCCAGCCCTGGCAATGGCTGCCCTGCCCGCCCCCACGCCCGGCACTTTGAAAAAAGAGCCCCAAGTCACCGGGTGTTGCCATGTGCCCCCCGACCCCTCCCTCCTCTCCCACAGCCTCCCTCCCACCCCATAGCTGCCCCACCTGCCCCAGCTCCCAGCCCTTTAAGGAAAAAGAAAAAAAGACCCTGAACTCACTGGTTACTGCCAGGCCGGGGGGGGGGGCAAACCCCACTGCCCCATGCTGCACGGGGGGGGTCTTCCATGGCCACGCTGAGGCTGCTGCAGGAGCCAGTGAGTCCAAGGGGTTTTTGGGGGG
>NW_017729020.1:1805542-1805870 GCF_001723915.1 Gavialis gangeticus | reverse complement strand
CTGGGGGAGCAGGTAGGGGATGGGGCCTGGCAGGGGTCCCCCCATGGGCCCCTCCTCCAGCTCCCCTTCCCCCACCCCCTACTTACCAGCTCAGAGTCCGAGTCCAGCTCCCTGTTGCAGTGGGCAGGGACTGCCCTAACCTCTGCAGCTGTCCGAATCCTTTCCAAATTGATTTGGAGAGCTTTGAATCAATTCGGACCTTTTAATTGGTCCCCTGATTTGATTCAGATTTGGAGATTTGGGCACCGGATTGGGCTGAATCTCCTCTGAATTGAATCAGGACCCGAAGCTTTGCACAGCCTTACTAGCTGTAGCCTGAGAAACCTGA
>NW_017729020.1:1804072-1804617 GCF_001723915.1 Gavialis gangeticus | reverse complement strand
GTGATTCGAATCACTGTTCCAAATCAATTTGGCCAAATCTGATTTGGAGAGTCAGCTGCTGCCAAATCAGCCGAATTTCCGAATCATACAGGCTCCATCCTCTGCCCGCTGTCCCAGCCCTGGCAATGGCTGCCCTGCCCGCCCCCACGCCCGGCACTTTGAAAAAAGAGCCCCAAGTCACCGGGTGTTGCCATGTGCCCCCCGACCCCTCCCTCCTCTCCCACAGCCTCCCTCCCACCCCATAGCTGCCCCACCTGCCCCAGCTCCCAGCCCTTTAAGGAAAAAGAAAAAAAGACCCTGAACTCACTGGTTACTGCCAGGCCGGGGGGGGGGGCAAACCCCACTGCCCCATGCTGCACGGGGGGGGTCTTCCATGGCCACGCTGAGGCTGCTGCAGGAGCCAGTGAGTCCAAGGGGTTTTTGGGGGGTTTTTTTCTTAAAGGGCCGGGGCTGGGATGGACGGGGCAGCCATGGGGTACTGGGAGAGTGGGTGGGGGCTCGTGGCAGAGCCCCCCGCACAGCAGGGAACAATAGGGGACAGCAGG
>NW_017729020.1:1798592-1803501 GCF_001723915.1 Gavialis gangeticus | reverse complement strand
TGGCAGGGGTCCCCCCATGGGCCCCTCCTCCAGCTCCCCTTCCCCCACCCCCTACTTACCAGCTCAGAGTCCGAGTCCAGCTCCCTGTTGCAGTGGGCAGGGACTGCCCTAACCTCTGCAGCTGTCCGAATCCTTTCCAAATTGATTTGGAGAGCTTTGAATCAATTCGGACCTTTTAATTGGTCCCCTGATTTGATTCAGATTTGGAGATTTGGGCACCGGATTGGGCTGAATCTCCTCTGAATTGAATCAGGACCCGAAGCTTTGCACAGCCTTACTAGCTGTAGCCTGAGAAACCTGACAGGATGGTCTGTTGCAGTGTTTTTGACTGCTATGGAAAGTGCAGTCAAGAAGCCTGAAGTCTGTGGAAGCAAACTGGATTTGCTCAGGCTGTGTTTGGCTGAGTGGAAAGAAAACTCATTTCAACATTTCCATGGCAACCATTGGGATGACATTTGATATTTTACATTCACTTTTTTATTGTTACAGTACAAAGATACCATATGGGTCATGCAAGTGCAGTCTCCATTAGCACACATGGCCACCTATGCATTTCTAACAGCTGACTTAATTGCTTCCTTCTCAGTTATGAGACTAATTCAGCAATAACAGAAAATATCTGTTTATCTGAACTACAGAATTATCCAGCCTGTCTTATTTTCATAGTAGCCCCCTTAGGGAAACAGGAACTACTGCCCAAATTAAATGCTGCTATCACTTTACAATAAGCACTATCAGTTTTTCTGGAGGAAGAAAAGATACTATATTTAATCAAATATAAGATGAGGTTTTTCCCATTCAACCAGCAAGGGGAAAAGGCTTCTTCTCTTACATATACATACAAAGGAGAGTGTCAGGGTTGGCTGTGGCCCTCCTGGTGCCAGCCTGGGATTGCAGTATCTCCAGGCCTGGTGCCAGCCCCCTGTGGAGGGAGCACCTTCTCCTTTTTTTTTCCAAAGGCCAAAAAAAAAAAAAGGATTCCCATCAGTATGTTTCCTGAATATGGGTCATGTTTTTTATAGTCATGGCTAGTGTTGGTTGCATTTAATCATGTTCATAGTTGGTATTATTTAAATGTAAATGCTCCCAGTTTATCTATATAAAAGTAGATACAGAAGTGTTGTTTAAAAGTCTATTTATGGAATACCTGTGCTAAAGGTTGCAGTAGTTTAAAAAAAATCAGCTGCATTAATATTGGACGAACTAAGTCTATGGGTATCCATAGTATAAAATCAATGTTTTCAAATTTGTCCCTCACTTTCATGTACTCGGGGAAAGCCAGATCTGACAGTTGGGGTGGGGAGACAGGAAGGGACTCCAGATAGAAAAAGTGGGGGAGGCAGAGGATAAGGATAAACCTGATACCCCCAGATTTATTTTCCCTGCTGTAGCAAAGGGAGGTGGACAAATTCAAGACAAATCTCCAATAATTAAATTCTATACCTGGAAAATTATAACATTTATAAATTTTCCATATATGGAATCTAATTATTGGGGGGTTGTCTTATATTCAGGGTCATCTTATAGTTGAGTAAATACAGTAGTAACATCCCAAGATCATGGGATTATTAAAAAAAATCCTACTTCACCTATACTCTATGTTGTTTAGTTGGCAGCAGACGTGTCTACATGTGCAGTTAATGCACACAAATAAACTTTGGTGCATATTTCTCTGGAGTGTATTTGTGCGCATCACATGCAGCCCAGTCAAAGCAGGGGACCCAGGGAGCCAGCCTGCCAGCACAGGGCTGCTCTGATGGGGCTTCACATGCTGTGGAGGGGCTGGCTGGGGCACAAGGGTGCTATGGTGTGGGGGCTGCCTGCTGGCTCACCCTGCACTGAAGCACCCTGTGCCCCAGCCAGCTGGAGCAGTATCTACATGTGTACTGCTGCACATGAAAAAGACTCTGCAGCAGCTTAGGACTTGTATTTACAAGCCCTCACCTGCTGTGGAGTTTATTAGTTTCAAGTGACTTAACAGGGGTGCACATGTAGATGCTGAGATGTCTACTATGAAGTTAATTAATCAACTGCATAGTAAATGTCTCATGTAGACATGCCCAGTGGATGTGTCCCCATGAGCGTGCACATGTGGTTTGCAGCATCTCAAGCCATCTAAGGTACTGCAAACCACACATTGCACATGTGCAAGCATTTGCTGTGCTGCTAATTTGCAGCACAGCAGGTTTTTTTGACACTGAGCTCTCCTGCTGAATAAAGCAGTGCAGCACATGTGGCAGCATTGTGCACTGCCAAAAAGGGAGCTGGGCCAGCCAGAGCCATGCTCTGGCTGCTGGCCAAGTCCTGAGCAGCCAGATCACTGCCACTGCTGCCCCAGGAGGCCCCCAGAACACCAAGTAAGGTTGTTGGAGCCAGCAAAGGTGCTAGCTCCAGCCTCCCCTACCCGACCCAGGACAATTAGCCCCACATCAACCCCACATGCAGGGGCATGTGCAGCAGCAAAAAGCACAGGCACAAATTTGTGCTGTTGCTATTTTTGCTGCAGCAACCACACACCCCTGCATGTCGGTATTCATCCAGCGAGGCCAGCTTTTCTAGGCAACCTGCTGTTGCTCCTAGTTCACAATCTAATGAATTAGCCAGAGTATCACATGTGCTCACCACTCAGCAGCAATATTAATTACGCATTTACTTGAATCTGATTACACATCTACTTAATTAATTAATTAATTACGCATTTACTTGGAGCCTGTGACCAGGGAGCCAGGGAACAGGGACTGCCAACAGGGGAGCAGTTTGCAGGTAGTTGCTGGAGGCACGAGGAGGAAGGGAGGAGGGAGGAGAGAAGCCAGGCCAGGCACTAGATCCTGCCCAGGAAAGGTAAGTGATACAGCTGCCTGTACCTCTGGTTTAGCTGCCTGTCTGTTTGTTTGGTGGGTGCATGGTCCGAGAAGCTGGGAGTGAGTGCTGAGCACTGAGTGGCTGTTGACTGCTGCCTGCCCCTGAGTCAGTCCAGGCCCAGAAGGGTATAAAAGGAGACTCCCCAGGCAACCAGGAAGCCTGTGGCTCTCGCCGCAGAGACAGCCCCCCTGGTGCAGTTGGGAAACAAATATGAGGCCCTGGATGCACTGGAGGAGTGTGCGGTGGGGGAAAGTGCACTGGAGGGGCCTGCTGCCATCACTGAATGAGCTGAGGGCCAGCCAGGTAAGCAGAAGAAGAGACGCCCTGTCATCATTGTGGGCAACTCCTTGCTGAGAGGAACAGAGGTACCCATCTGTTGTCTGGATCCCATGGTGTGTGAGGTCTGCTGCCTGCCTGGAGCCAGGATCAGGGACATCATGGCGAGAATTCCTGATCTCATCCGGCCTTCCAACAACTATCCCATGGTCCTCATCCATGTGGGAATAAATGATGCGGCCAGGAGTAGTCCAGACCATAACATGAGTGACTACAGGGCTCTGGGAACCAGGCTTAGTAAGACAGGGGCACAGGTGGTCTTGTCATCAATCCTCCCGGTCAGTGGTCACAGTAGGCATCACGTCACCTATGTCAGGGAAGTCAACCTGCAGCTCTGGAGTTGGTGCTATTGTGCGGGTTTTGGCTTCCTGGACCATGATCCGCGCTTCCATGCAAGAGATCTCCTAGGACATGACGGGCTTCAAGTCTCCACAAAAAGTAATAGTTTCTTTTCTTACAGGTTGGCTGACCTCCTACGTCAGGCTTTAAACTAAGTATGATGGGGGACGGGGAGGCAGGAAATGGAAAGAGTCTAGAACCTACAGACTGCAAGACATGAAAAGCCAAAGCAACTACAGAGCTGAGGCTGGCAACACAAATTAAAGACACCAAAAGTCTTTGTTTAGGTATGTAGGGAGTAAAAGGAAGGCGCAAGGCCGTATAGGACCCCTACTGAACAAGGAGGAGCAATTAGTGACAGACGGGGGGTGGGGGGAAACAAGGCTGAGCTATTCAATGAGTTTTTTGCCTCCATGTTCCTGAACAGGGCTCTAGGTAAGTTTTCTACTGGGTTCTTAGATAGGCATCAGAAGGACACTAGCCCACCAACTGTCGACGCTGACTTGGTGCAGAGTCACTTGGATAGACTGGATGTGCTCAAGTCAGCAGGCCCAGATGAGCTGCATCCAAGAGTACTGATGGAATTGGCCAGTGTCACAGCAGAACCACTGGCACAGCTGTTTTGAGTGTTCGTGGTGCTCGGGTCAGGTCCCAGAGGACTGGAAAAGGGCCAATGTGGTCCTTATTTTCAAGAAGGGGAGGAAGGAGGATCTGAGTAATTATAGGCCAGTCAGTCTCACCTCCATCCTTGGAAAGGTCTTTGAAAAGATTCTGAAGGACGATATTTGTGGGAGTCCAGAGGTAAAAATACAGCAGGGAAACCAGCATGGATTCGTAGTAGGTAGGTCATGCCTGACCAATCAGGTTTTGTTTTATGACAGGGTCACAAAATACTTAGATGAAGGAGTAGAGGTGGCTGTCATTTTCTTGGACTCTAGCAAGGCCTTCGATACAGTATCTCATTCTATTCTCATAAATAATTTAAAAGGCTGTGACATAGATGTTTACATGGCAAATGGGCTTAGCAGTCACTCCCAGAGAGTGGTAGTAGATGGGTCGGTATCGACCTGGAAGGATGTGGGTAGTGGGGTCCCACAGGGTTCAGTCCTTGGACCTGTATTCTTCAATATCTTCATCAGTGACTTGGATGTTTCGTAGTTGGTAGGGTCGGAAGGGACCTAAGCAGATCATCTAGTCCGACCCCTGCCATGGGCAAGAAAGGATGCTGTGGTCAAATGACCCCAGCTAGGTGGCTGTCTAGCCTCCTTTTGAAGACCCCCCAGGGTAGGAGCAAGCACCACTTCCCTTAGAAGCTGGTTCCAGCTCCTAGCCGCTCTGACAGTGAAGTAGTGCCTTCTGATATCTAGCCCGT
>NW_017729020.1:1769593-1793592 GCF_001723915.1 Gavialis gangeticus | reverse complement strand
CCACTTCTCTTGGAAGTAGGTTCCAGATCCTAGCCACCCTGACTGTGAAGTAGTGCCTCCGGATATCTAGCCTGAATCTACTCTCAGTCAATTTATGGACATTATTCTTTGTTACTCCCGGTAGTGCTCAGGGGAACAGGGACTCTCCCACTGCCTGCTGGTCCCCCTTGGCCAATTTATAGATAGCCACCAGATCCCCTCTCAGCCTTCTCTTGTGGAGGCTGAACAGGTTCAGGTCCCATAGCCTCCCCTCATAGGGCCTGCCTTGCTGCCCGATCATGTGAGTGGCTCTCCTCTGGACCCTCTTGATGCTGGCCACATCCCTCCTGAAGTGCAGCACCCAGAACTGGACACAGTACTCCAACTGCAACCTGACCAGTGTTGCGTAAAGGGGGAGGATCACATCCTTGCCCCTGCTTGTGATGCATCTGAGGATTCATGACAAGGTGCGGTTAGCTTTCCTGAGTCCTCACATTGGTGGCCCATGTTCATCTTGGAATCAATAATGACTCCAAGATCCTTTTCTGCCTCTGTGCTGACAAGAAAGGAGTTCCCCAGCCTGTAGGTATGGTGCTGGTTCTTCCTCCCCAGGTGCAACACCTTGCACTTGTTCGTATTGAAACCCATCCTATTCTCATCCGCCCACCCCTGTAACCTGTCGATCTAGTTGTAGCCTGTCCCTCTCGCTGCTCACTTCTACCCACATCTTAGTGTTATCTGCAAACTTGAACAAGATGCTTTTCACCCCCCTCGTCCAAATCGCCAATGAAGATGTTGAACACTGCAGGCCCGAGGACCGAGCCCTGGGGGACCCCACTGCCCACATCTCTCCAGGCTGAAAATGACCCATCCACCACCACTCTCTGAGTGCAGCCCTCCAGCCAATTTGCGACCCATCTGACTGTGTAGACGTCAACATCACAGACACCTAATTTTTTAATGAGGATGGGGTGAGAGACCGTGTCGAAGGCCTTCCTAAAGTCCAGGAAGACTACGTCCACCGTGACACCTGCGTCCCAGGCTTTTGTGACCTGGTCATAGAAGGCCACCAGGTTGGTCTGATGTGGGTGTGAAGTGTACTCTGTCCAAGTTTGCAGATGATACTAAACGGTGGGGTGAAGTGCACACTCCGTATGGTAGGGAACGACTGCAGGCAGACCTGGACAGTTTAGAAAAGTGGGCAGTCCACAACAGGATGCAGTACAACAAGGACAAGTGCAGAGTGCTGCACCTAGGGTGCAAAAATATCCAGCACACCTAGTGGCTGGAAGTGACCCTCTCAGCAGCACACAAGCGGAAAGGGATCTCGGAGTCATAGTGGACTCCAAGATGAACATGAGTCGTCACAGTGACAAAATCATCAGCAAAGCTAACCGTACTTTATCCTGCATTAGCAGTTGCATAACAAACAGGTCCCAGGAGGTGATACTTCCCCTCTATGTGGCATTGGTCAGATGACAATTGAAGTACTGCATCCAGTTTTGGGTGCTGTACTTCAAGAAGGATGTTGATGGACTTGAGAGGGTCCAGAGGAGGCCACTCATATGGTTAAGGACTTACAGGACAAGCCCTATGAGGAGAGACTGAGGGACCTGGACCTCTTCAGCCTCCGCAAGAGAAAGCAGAGATGGGATCTTGTGGCCGCCTACAAATCCATGAGGGGGATGCAGCAAGGAACCGGAGATGCTCTGTTCACCAGGGCGCTTCTTGGGGTAACACGGAGCAATGGTCACAAACTGACAGAGAGCAGATTTAGGCTAGACATCAGGAAAAACTTCTTCACAGTAAGGGTGGCCAAAATTTGGAATGGGCTCCCAAGGGAGGTGGTGCTCTCGCCTCCTTGGGGGTCTTTAAGAGAAGGCTGGATAGGCATCTGGCTGGGGTCATTTGACCCCAGTGCTCTTTCCTGCCTAGGCAGGGGATCAGACTCAATGATCTGTTCTGACCCGAGCACCTATGAATTGCAGGTATTTTAAATATTTTTAACTGGGAAGTGAATTCACTAACTTGGTAAAGGATCCACAATGGATTCTACATTTTAAGGTCCCAATCCTAAAAGGACTAAATGAGGCACATGCTTCATTTTTAGCATGTAATCCAATTCACTGATTCAGATTTATGTTACCTTTATGCAAGACTCTGAAGATCAAGGCACTGAGACCCAGTTCCTAGAAGTATCTAGGCCAGGGGCAGCCCACATATGACACACATGCCACAAGTGGCTGGTAGTGAATCGGGAAGGGAGCAGGGCACACGGCAGCAGATGAGGCAGGGAGCAAGGGTCAGGGGAAGAAGATCAGAGTGGAACAAGGCTTACCTCATGGCACTCTTGCCAAACTGCTTGGCCCTCATTGATTTAGGCACTTAATTTCTTCCCATGATTACTGAATGCCTTTTGAAGGTCTGAGCCTGTTTTATCATTGCTTTGTTCTAGTGAATGCAGTTAGCAAGCGAAAATTAACCTCCACCGAGGCTGCTTAGCAGCTTATGCTAAATGGGGTGCTGGGTCATAATTCTTTAGAGCCCCTCATAAAAAAAAAAGAGAACTCCTTTTAATATCCTTGGAAGAAAGGGAAAGGAGTGAATGTGCCAAAAAGTCTGAACCATCTACTCTCCCACCTCCTCCCTACTCCTATGAGGGATCGGGCCACAAAAGGGTAGCGTCAGCAGGATGAAGTTTCTATTGATTGATACTGCCCAAGCTGCATCTGTGGATAAAATAAAGAGCTTCGTTCTCTGGAGCTGTCAATCCACCCATCTTTTCCTAGCAATAAATTCTCAAAGGCAACCGCCTCCCCTCCAGCCCTCCCTCAGAAGAAAAATAATCAAAAAGGAATGGTTCCCATGTACCGCGCCAGGTGAGACCTCATCTACAACTCGTTAGCATACAGCAAGGATTTACAAACCAACGACAAGATTTTCATCTTTGTTCAGTTCTGTTAACTTCCAACTAGGACTGGGGGAAGATAGTCAGCCAAACCAGTTTGGGACTCTGGTGGAAGTTATCACGTAGTAGTTAACCAGTTATTATCATCACAGGGAGTAAACTTCAACCTGCATCATCTTTGTCCTCAAACTGAGTTAAGTGAAGCAGTGCTGGGAACTTCCATACGTGAGAATTTTACCTAGTTTTTGCTTGCGGGTCCAGTAAAACAAACCCTAAACCACCCCCTGACCCTCACCCCTGTGTGCATAATATACACATGTACACACACACACACACACACACACACACCATTTACCTTTTAAAGAGGAGGATAACAGAAACATGCAGCTGTAGTTTCAATTCTTATTTACACTTTAAACTGGTCTGGCCATTTTAAGGCATCTTGAAGTGAATATAAAGCTCCTATACATTACTGGCTGTGAAGTGAGAACCAAGCTCACTGGCATCTGCTTTGCCACAGCTAGATTAAATAAGCAAGGAACTAACAAGAATTACAAGTATTAAAACTGTGGGCTCAAATTAGATTATGCAAGTGCTTCTTCAATTAAGGTGTATTTTAATATAGAATAGAGGCTTATGTAGTTAGTGTCTCTTGGCCAAGCCACAAAGGGATTAGCTAAGGCATGCTCCCCTCATAAGAAACACTAAAGGTACAGCCTAGGTAACACATTTGAATAATAAAACCACCGGCACAAAATGCTTATTTATGAAAACAAAACATGTTGTTTGAACAGACTGTTGGAATTCAATAAGTCAAATGTTTCCAAGGCTAATGATGCAGTAATATTTCCGCTAGGTCATCATGATTGCCAAGATTAAAAATGATTTATCCATTCCATTTTAGATGCAACAAGAATATGTACAGCGCTGTCACGAAATTGTCCCTAGCTCACAGGATGACTGGAAAACAGGAATCTATTAGTATAATTTTTACTAAGCTAGAGTTAGGATTTCTCTCTCCTTTTGGAATGTTTCTGAATACCTCATTTGCCTGAGCTATCCCTGCTTCCACTGACAATATTTCTTCGGGTACAGATTTAGTTCTCACTGGAAAAAAAATCATGGAGCCAAGGACAGGTCTTTTCCATTGACTTGACTGGACTCTACGCCTATTACTGCTGTAGGTCTAACCACAGAGTTTTGTGTAGTTTGTCCCCGAGCACATGAAGTTCTGACATAGTGCAATTCAGTTAAGTACTTAAACATGTGATATTTTAAGCACATGGGGATCAATGACAATTAGACCACTCAAGCTTGATTTAAAGTTTTCCTAAACAAGTGGTTTACTGTTTAAAGCCTCCTAACGTATTTAAATACAGCATTTTGGCATTGACCAATCTATAGGAGTTACCCTTTTACTAGGGATCATATTGGCAACACGATGCATACATTTCTGCTTCTTTCAAAACCTGCAGCCACACCCCCTGCAAATGAATCACCCTTCCTGAAACTGAATTGTGCATCAAAGAGATCTGACAATACCTCCTGAAGCTATCCTCTGGAGTTCCCAGATTAAAGTGTCTGCACATAAAACATCAGGGAACTCTACAACTATTTATCTTCACAGAAGAAAACTTCAGTATGAGCAAGAGGCTGAACCAGCGGCTGACTGCATACTCTCTCTTGTGGCTTTACAATTTAAATGAATAGCATGGCAAAATGAATAGGCAATGAATAGCAGCAGTATTAATACCAACTTGTGTCTGGAAACTGGTTTCCCAATTGACACCAAGTATATGTGCCACTCCATCACCACGTTTTTGCATTTGCAAATTAAAAGCTACATCATGCTTTTAGAGATCAAAGAAAATACTTTTCTGAGGGACAGAGGAGAACTTTACCAAGTCTAAAAAAGCAAATGATTTATAAAATAATGCTGTCTAAGGCCAATGTTTTTCAGAATGACTAGTGATATTAGGTACCAACTTCAGATATCCTAAAAGATACCTATTACTCTGAAAATGTTGAGCCCACACTGATAAGAGCCTTAGCCCTTTAAGGCTGTGTTTCAAGTTGACCCAAAGGAATTAATGCACTCTCACTCCTTTCAAAATTATCAATCATCTTTGAAAATACCAACTAGGGCATATCATTTTTAAGGCCACTTTTGTTACTTTTATCTCTACTGGCATCCACAGCTGCCCACCTCCCTATTGTATTATAGTGACTTGAAACATCAGGAGGCAAATACAGAAGATACAAAGCTGTGGAGATGCCATGACAGTAGCTGATGATCAGGCCTTGGATTTTCATGAAACAGAGGTCTGTCAGGAGACTGAAACCCACCCATTTAGACAGCTGGTTTTAAAAGACTAATGACCTGTAATTTCATAGACATTCGGGCTGGAAGGGACCCCGAAGGATCATTGAGTCCAGCCTCTCGCCCAGGGGCAGGAAGTCAGCAGGGATCATAGGATCCCAGGAAGATAAGCATCCAAAAGTGTCTTGAAGGGATTCAAAGTGGGTGCTTGAACCACCTCCGGTGGCAGTCTTCCCTCAGCATTATGAAATTGGGATCATTCCTTTAAACACAGCAACTAAGAAAGCCTGACCTAATCAACCAGTCTTGCTCTAAGGTTTTGGAAAACCAAGACTTCTATTGGTAGGTACACAGACTGTCACTCAGTAAGCCGTGCCTGCAGTGCAAAAAAAACCTAAGTAATTTCTAGTCAAATATTGTACGTTGTCCAGTGTGCAAATATTGATATTGTAAGTGTTCTTGTGCCAATGATAACCCACGGATGAGAGAAGGTTATAAAGGCAGCAGATGTAGCATTTAGCTTTGTTTTGTTTTTATCTGTCCCTTACCTTCACTTTGCTTGTTTTCTATTCTGTGTTATGGGTCTTATGAGTGACAAGTCAACCAAGCCTCAGGCCATGGCTTCTCTTGGTTTTCAGTGATGCATCCCATCTTAGGCATAAACTTCCCCTCCACTTGTCCAAGTCTACTTCACTTGAACCATTTCTGAAAGTATGAGGAGGGAATCTAGACCGCCAAATAGAAACCATTTGTATCTATGGACACAGCATCCTTAGACAAGGGAAGGATGGGTTAGGACTTGTCATGCTCTTCTGGGAGGCATGAGACTCAGGGTTCAACCTCTTACGATGCACAGACTTCCTTGATGTCCCTTCATGTTTCTGTTTCTCAGGTGTCCCTTTGTAAAGTGACAATAAATGTCCTACCTCAGAGTGTAGAAGGCCAATCACATTTGTAAACTGCTCGGATACTGTAAGCAATGGGGGCTTTAAGTAGGTTAAGGAGAAAGGGCATCAGCTACACTTGATCTGGCATCTCCGCAGAGACCCACAACTCGCTATAACTAATCATCTCTCCTCCTCCCTGCCCACCACCTTTTCTTTGCTTTTCTTTTCTTTTTTGTCAGCATTTGTTCTGCTTGTGTTCATCTGGGGAGAAAGAAATGCTATAATAATCACAGCTGAGCAAGCTGCAAACATTTTGTCTGCAAACTGAACAGCATCAACATAATCACGTCAATACTGCCGCCATAATGTGAAAAACCAGAAGAGTAACGCTGATTTCTAAGCAGTTTCCCTTTCTGCACAGTTAATGAAGTTGGGTGTTTATATGCACTCCCTAGAAAATCAAAGCCTGGAATAATGGGGTGAGAAGAACCCTAGATCATTAGTACAAAACAAGGTGCAAAATGAATTTGGCACCAGCCCTTAAAGATATGACATTTACCTCTTCATTGAGGGTTGCTCAGCAACTAGCACTTTCCTTCTCAACACTGTCTTTGGTTAATTTGCCTAAATTCTGCACACCATGCGAGTTATTTTCATACATCTCATTTGTCATGCACATCCTTTACCCAGCACACTAGGTAAGAGTCACACTGAGGCACTGCAGACAACGGGACCGGACGATGCAGGATCAGGCCTTCGTTATTCAGTAACTCTCCATGTCATGTTAATCACGGAGGAAGCTGCAGAATCAAGAACCTGCTGATCTTCCCTGTGTGCCGTGCACCGTTTTTCTTTTTGTGCTTCAAACTTCAGAACTGGAAGTCTGTTTATTCCCATCATCTTACCTCTTTCCTTCTGCTTCTGTTGCAGATAAACTAATCCTTTCAATTCCAACTCAGGTCGTAATTTAAGCCTCCTGTTTGGCTGTTGCGGAACATCTGCTGTGTGGCTGGGTTTTAGGCTCCCTCTTCAGTGTTATGCCTCATTATTTAACTTCCCTTTTAATAGGATGAAGTGTCAGTTTTCATTTGCTGCCTAATCATTTTGGGGGTGAAATTCTCCCTTAGACTGAGGGCTGGGGCAGGGACAATAACCCACTGAAGTCTAATTTAAGTTGTGTCTTAAGTAGCTGCTATAGCTTTGTACTGGGCTGTTTACCCCCAGCCTCTCCTTGCCAAGCTGGTCCAATGTGACCAACTTTTATACACATTAAGCTTCCCATATTTTGCAATGCTGTCCTGTTTTCACAAAACAAACAGCGCCCATGATATCTAGTTTTGTGTGCACTGAATTTCCTCCAGTATTAAACTTAAAACCAAATCTGTTCTCTTCCTTACACCCCAGGTGAGTATTATATCAGCTTAGGAAAGAACAAGGGTGAAGTGATTTGGCTCGTGGAAACACCATGTGACAGGTAAGTCAGGAAGAAACAAAGGACTCATGTTAATCAGCCAAAAGCCTCTTCTGCTTTCTAGTCTACTCCTATGCCCCCACTATTACTTTATCATCTATATGCTCCATGATGTTTAATATTCATCCTCCCAACTTCCTTATGAAGGAAATAACTACTGTTATCCCCATTTCATAGCTGCACAGACAGAAAAATGGATTCACCCCACGTCACATAGCAATCTGTGGCAGAACAGAGAAACAAGTTCAAGTCCTAGCCAACAGGCCTACCTCTTTTCCCCAGGCAGACCTACAGCTCAGCTCGCTCAGTGCGATAGGTGTTAGTGAAGGAAAGGACATAGCGGGTCTTTTGAAAGAGAAGCAGCTTTCACATCAGGTCCAGCTATATTTTAAGCCAGCCAAATAGCAGGTTGCCATAGTGTGGGACTAGGGCTGGCCCAAAGTATCCAGCAGCTGAAAGCTATTCCCTGTTCTTTGGTACAGGAGAGAATCCAACCCATGAAGTTAATACCAGAAATTGGAATGGCACCAGTACCGCTCCGGATTAGTTGAATCCTCACCAGATTGCTATGTTTGGGTTGCATGGTGGTTGGAAAGATCCCCTAGTTGTAAGCTTTATCATCGTCCCCACTATACCTCGGCCCTGGTGGCACATTTCCTGAGCGCACACTTGCTATCTGCAATGTTTTCAAAAAAGGTTCAGTTGCCCAAGGCCCCCAGCACAGCTAACAGCAAAAGATTTCCGAGGGCATCAACGATTTTATACATGTTCCAGTTTACTTTTTTGCAGACATACCATATTTGAGGCACGTAAACGCATACTCCTTGTAAAAAGGGCAAAATCTATGCTTTTGTATTTAGGGCCCAAAAGATAGATGGAGTGATAGATCACTTACAGATCTCTCCCTGCCCCAGGTTCCTCATTCTTCTACAACATTTCAAGAACTTAAGTCAGATTACTTTCTCTTTTCTCCTCCTCCTAGGAATAGCTGGAGGACTGTCTTCCCTTTATCTTCCCATTCTTTTGTCAGGTGAGCCCCAATGTTCAGGTGAGCAAAACCCCTGCCCCCTTTCCTTCCATGATCTGTCGTCCACCCACCTTTAGGGAATCAATTTTTTCTGCTCAGCCCCACTCGCACAGCCCAGAAGTGATGCACATGCCAGTCTAACGATGGCCTAATTCCCACTTTTGCCAAGACTCTAGAAAACAGAAAACTTGTGATTTGTTTAACAAACAGTACATCATTTAAATAGGTAAACTGAGTCACATAATACCTAATGAAAACAATAATGGCATCTTCCACACTCTCCAGAACAGATTGCTCTTTGACTTGGGCTGCTGTCACCTGGGAAAAAAATAGCTGTCCTCGGTAACACAAGGCATCACAGCAAATTTGATAAAGAAGCATGCTGGACATTTTCCTAGATCTCAGCAGATTTGGTTTATAATCTGCCACCGACCTGCCACATGACCCTCAGCAAGTTGCTTCAGTCTGTCTTTGCACTTATTTCTCATCTCCTCTTTTGGCTGCGTCCAAGGTCGTTGAGGTAAGAACCCTCCCTTACTGTATTTGCACAGTCCTTAAGACCCAGGTTCCCATGATCTCACTTAGGATCTGTAGGTATTATGTAAAACAAATAATTTCAATAGGACCAGAGACCCTAAATAATCTTCAATGCTACATGCATGTTCACACTGTATTTGGAGATGTGTCTGATTAACCAAAGCCATTGAAGACACTGGTCTCACATAAATGTTGGTCCAAATTGAATTGTGGTAACCAGTAAGTGTTCGCAAACACCAGACCAAAATCATTTTGCTCCTTCAATATTTCATGCATCATGTCATTGAGAAGTTATCAATGGATTACTAAATGCAGTGTTTCACAGACTGAGTGCTAAATGAGTATCGACTTGGTTATCCCTGAAGGCAAATACTGATCAGTAGACAGCTAAGTAGATAACCTCAGAGTTGTATGCAAATCTTCCATCAAACCTGAAGAGCTGATGTTAAACAACTGTAAAAAGCAGGGTGGGGAACCTAATTAACAGTGGAATCAGTCTCCACCAGTTCGGCAATTAGCCTTCACTTTTTACTGTTGCCTCAGAGAAAAAATTCCTGTGGAATTGCACAATTAAAGAAAAATTGATTAATGGAAAGCTGTAAAAAAATGTTATGCTAGCTGATAATGCATGATTCCCCTCTTCAGCATGACAGGTGCAGGAATCAGATTTGATGTGGAATAAGCAACCAAAATGTCTTGCATGAGGCCACTTGTCTTTGTGTGGATCGGCAAAAAGCATTGTATGGCTGACAAAAAAGCATGAGTTCATATTTCAGTGAACTGTGACAAATGATGATCAATCCTTGTTCCATTGAACTGGAGGTATGAGCATGAATGGGGTACTACAACCCAAAGGAAATACAGTGGCATAACCATCACACTTCAGGGAACTAAAGGACATTTTGAAACTCCAAGCAGTTGCTGGAAAAAATCTGGTACAACCTTCTAGAGGTACAGCATATGCAACCCCCATGTGAAGGGCAAGGGCTGGGGGTGAATGGGAAGGCACTGAATGGGAAGGCACTGGATTTAAAAATAACAGGGTTTATTTCCAACTCTGTCATAGGCCAGCCAAGCATGTTACTTCCCTTTCCCTTTTTGGTCTTTCTTATTTATTTTCATAACTCTCCCTTTCACAGAGCTTAGGATGTATACAGATAGCATCTAGGGTCTGCACACTTACTCGGTGCTTCATAGGCACTAACATAATACAAATCATTAAATAGTAGTAAAATGGGCATGAACAGTAATTATGTTGGCTAACGGCTGCTCTGGGCTGTGCATACTGTATACATTATTACAGTCACTCAGTTAAGAACTTCTTAACAACATCCCTCTATTAATTTGCCTGTGCAAGGTCAAACAAAAATAGTAGCTTGGTGCGGGGGGAAATCTTTAAGATGAGCACTCAGGGAACCATCACTAATGTAGGCAATATCCAAAGGCTCCATTGAGAACATTGGGTCCCCAACAGAGTATTCAAATATAAATTGGCCAACCAGGAACATTTGAAACCAATTACTTCTTTCACTTGCAATTGTAATGGAATGATTATGCAGGCAGATGTAAAAGAGAGAATTAAATGCATTGGAGGGTGTGTGGGAGGACAGCAGCTTACTCAGTGAAAAGATGCACTCTGTTCTTTTAATAAACAGCAACAAATTGCATGTATCCTGTTTAAGTAAGGCAGCCACTTGACCACTTGACTTTCCTGAGCTGGGTCCAAAAACAATTCTTACCCTTGCTGGCATGTAAAAAATTGGAGGCTGGGGGGGAAATTGGGGGAGCAGGAAGGTGCCAGGGCCTTTCTCATTATCTGGTATATCACGGTGAGGGCTTGTTGTCAGCTCCCAAAACTGAGTCATCAGTGCTGGAGTGACTGGCTTAAAATACTTCTTTTCCTGTTAGCTGCTGTGCACGTGGAATTGGTACTGCTGCAGGTTTAATACGTTACAGTTGGAATTTACTTTTCTAATGCAGCAGCACAGACAGACCCAACTCCTCCTGGTGCTGAAAAACCAGCAGTGTTTGGGGTTTATTTCTTTTTTATTATGCATAAACTTTTCACTCAATTTGACATGCAACAATTTTGACAGGTTTAGTAAAACCTTTTGTTATTCCACTTGATGTTTATGAAGAGTAGATGACAAAGCAGTAGAGGGATGAGACATTTGCCAGGGATTCAAACCCTGGTGAGACTGTCCTCTCTCCAGGATCTCTTTTATAAACTTGGAGTCTTCTATTTATCCATTTCTGGATTAAAAAGAAGAAAAAATGAAAAATATAACTTGTTTCAGGTTTTTTTGCATTTCAAAATGGGTTTGTTTGCAGCTTGGAGTGAAGGTTTGCTTTGGTCCTGCTAGCCAGCCAAACCTACCCCTTGATACAGAATAACTTAAAAGTCTAAGGGTCTGGTTGTTGCAAGGTGACTAGATGCGGTGACATAGTAAGTTTCTGTAGTTTTCACTGAACTGGGCAAGGTTTAAGGAAGTTCAAAATATCCTGGGAGACTCCTAACACCTTGAAAAGCCCATAAGTAGCTGAGAAATAAAGAACTGTCTCTATAAAGTACTCTGTTTCTTGAACTAGATAGACATTTTAAATAATTGCAAGTCACAACTCAAGGAGATGGGATGCATTTTGAGATGGCTTTGTAAGAAAAGCAGGGAGTTGTTTTCACAACTGTGTTTTGAGTATATGCTTCTTCTATGGTGAGTTGTGTCCCTTATTGGTGCACCATGTGCAATAGTCTCCTTTTCAGCAGAAAAATCCTTCCCGTTCCTCCCCAGTTCCAACTCCTGGTTATTTCATATGAAAAAGAAGAGACGGTTGAAAAACAAAGCTTTCACTCTGTACTCCTAAAAATAGCCTGTGATGAGCGTGAAATTGTATTTAAGCAGCATGACAAAGGACAATTCATTTTAATATCATCTCACGCTTTGCTTGATATTATTATAAGCAGTAATGAAACCTTAACATTATACAGTGCTTTTAATCCTAAACTTTACCATTTTCACCTACAAGAACCAGTTCTCCAGCCCTTGAAATGCAGTCACTGGCAAGGTGGAATAGCACTGACATAGCAGAACTACTTGCATAAATTAAAGGATTCACTGGGACATTGCACGCAACAACTCCACCCACACGGAAGCAGGATTGTTTCTAAATTCTTCTTGCTCCTGAAACTTCTGGGAATCCAGGTTGTGTCATCCACACACATCCACATTAGTTTGTTAGTGTAAGTCCTGCTACTCTCAGTTACAGGAATAAGGTCCCTCTGTTTTGGGCAGATTATCTGTTGGATGCCCTCTGGCTAAAAATTTAAGCTTGAACAGAATGGCAGGCTTTACTCTCTCCCTTCCTCACACTGCATGCAAGGTGGACAACTTGTCTTTACCTAGGTTATCTGGAATTATTAGCAAACCTTGCAGTATAACCGTGAATTGGAAGTCTCTCCTGTTTACCGCCCTTTGTGGGCTGAAATGCAACACTTTGTGGTTTGTAAATTCTACCTTACAAAGAATCTCACGTACAATCCATAAATGATAGCTTCCAAGTGGTGTTTCTGGACTGGACATTTCAAGTCAATCTGTACAGATTGCCAGGGTTTAGTAGGTGGAGACAATTATCCCAGAGTCCTGCTCGTCCTCGCTGGTGTTTGCTTCGTTCAGAGGCAGAGAGAAGTAGTTCTCCATAGACTTTATTGGATCAATGAAAGTAACAGTTCAAGCCATGTATACAGGGGGTACTTACTTTCAGCCCTTATCAGAGACTACACAACGCAGTGAACAACTTCCCACCAAGATCAAAATACAACACTCCTTGTTGGTGGAGGTGATACCTGTGCTGATTTTTATGTTGCTCAGGAGATAATGAGCCATATAAACAGGACCATATAAATAGCAGTTCCACTTATAACACTTCACTGAGATGCTGAACATAATCAAAATATAACTTAGTATTTTAAGCATGTAGCACATGTAATCATTATAAACCTTATGAACTTTTATTGATCCAGTGGAGCTCGCAGAAAGAACAAAAGTTGTTCTATTAAACTGTTAATAATAAACTAGGGGGAAAATGAGGCTTGGTATTTTCAGTACATGGCAAACACATTCCTCCTACATAGCATCTCTCTGATACTCTGCATTATTTTGCTCTTCTGGAGAGCTTGAGGCAAGGTGTTTTGGTAAGTGTAGGGATCATTTCTAGTTCTGATTTGCTGTGGAAATTTGGGCAAACTGCTTCCTGCTTTGAGACTCCATCTGGGTCCAAAAGGCAAACCTACATCTCTGACTCAGGGGCTTTCATGTTGTCTGGGTGTTCAGTTGCTCAACAGGGGTGGGGAGCAGGGGTAGGAAAACCTGTCTCTCAGATGACCTTAATTAGTGTTCCTTGAACTTCCTGGCAGAATTGTACCCTGAAATTGTGCAGATACAGTTATAAGCACATTTGTTTTACATTAGCAACGCATGAGTTGTCACAACAGAGCAGAGCAGTGGTCACCATATACCAGCTGTCGGTCTCCAAGGTGGCTAGCTATATCAGAAGCTGGTATAGTATAGTCTTATGGCCTCTGGGAATGTTTGTCCCCAAAGCCCATGTTCAAGACTAATTAGGTTTACAGAGGGAAAGGCTCTTCAGCCTTAAACACTGAGATACTGATAATGTCTCCCCATAGTTCTGCAACTATTAAATACAACTGTCATAGCTGGCCAGGCCCCAAAAGCTGTATCAGGCTGATCTCCAGGTGCCCAGGTAAGTGGTGGTTTTAGTTGGTAGATTCTGTGCTTTAAGCTGACATGTCTGCTAACAAAACAATCATTTCTCAGAATTCAATCCAAGTCAGTAGAGAGGAAACACAACCTTTACTTGGGGCCCCTTGATGTTTTTCAACAACAGCACATCTGCTAATTGAAAAGGCGAGATGAATAAACAACAATCACAAAACACTCAGTTATCACTAAGGCTTCCCTTGGAGTCTTGGCACATCCACAGAGTTTTTGCAAGAATAACTACTGAAGCGAAGTAAAATATGGTAAAATCAGTGCAAGTATGACATCTGTAAAAAAAATTACAAAAAATGCACCATACCTAAGTAATTCTGGATTCATTACAATTTTTATGGGATTATCCAGTAATTATTTGGGTAAATATGAGTACTGCTGAGATATATCCTTGGCTATGATTTATTATGTTAAAAGGTATAAAGTTTCAAATGAGGGGGGAAAAGTTGTTTGTTGCCTGAAAACAGCTTTGTCTAACTTGAAGTTTTCTTTAACTAGTCATCCATTTTGGCAGAATTGTCCACCAGAAAAAATGTAAAAACGGAGCGTTTCATTTCAGTTCATGATTGCCAAGACTATTTTTCTTTTAATGTTTCAGAAATGACTCCATTAAATGTTTGCGTGCACACACACACACACGCACATGGGAAATTCCCACAGGAGGCAGAAATTCCTTTTTAAAAATCACTTTTAATATTCTTAATGGGCTCATTCTACCCCTATATGGCCATAGCATACATAATGAAAGAGCTAACAGCATACTGTCTACTTTACATTGACTTCAGGGAGCTTTATCACGGAAGGCAAGCTAAGCATAAGTGCATACATAAGTGGTAATGGAATCAGAGATTTAAGAAGTTTGGGATGACAAATCTTGGTGAAAAAATTCTTAAAATCTTCTAAATTCAAGAAATCCACTGACTCTAATTTTAATTTATTTACTACAAAATCTGAGATATTAGGCATAAAAACCCCAGTTTTATTTATGATTACAATAAATCAAGACAAACAAGTACAGCATTGCTTTGCAGGGGTAAGGATCCACTGGACCATTCCAGCAGATGATTGAAAAAAAATACTAAGACTGAACCTTTTTGCAACTATGTTGCCATACAAAAGGCTCTGCAAATTAGATACTTTGACTTAGCCTGAGATGCAAATACTAGACCAATTATCAAAAGAAATCATATGAGTTTTTCATGCCATTTTCAAAAGCAAGAGAGTACAAAGGACATATTAAGGAGCATGAGAGTTTATAGTTTATCATACATCACTGAACCATTTATTTATCATCCATTTTAATAACCGACTCCCTGCATAACATTTGCATCCTTTAATGCCTCATCCCAGTTGATTGTCTACAACAGAGTTTAAAACACTTTTAAATAGCTGTGTCCATTAGCTACAACTGCAAACGGGCTGACCTTGTGAACTACAGCAACAAATAAGTAATGCCTGCTGTAAAATTTCATTTGTGCCAGATGTCCGACGATTATGCAGCATACGAATCTGATTTAAGATTCCTAAGGCAGCAAAAGATGCATTGGAATTGCCAAGGTTTGGACTGCAAAGGATAATAGTGGAGAACTGATTGCCTGCTACATGTTTCTGAAGGTAGGAAAGGTGGCAAGAGGTTAAATATAGCTCGGTCTAACATAGTCATGGACAAGGAAGCGCTGTCTCTGGTGTTCACAGGCAGAGGACCCAGGGTCAGGCCAAAAAAGAAGTCAGATCCAGCAATCCCTTGGAGCTCCTAGGAGCTCTCTTTGCGTGTACATATTTCATGACTAGGTACAAGTTCTGAAATAGCTCAATCAGCCACCGTCATCTTGAAGGTGATAAAATTGGTGGTCTCAAATCCAGTTCCCTGTGGGTTCTCATAGGAGAGTTAATCGCTAGGAACAGCCTTTGGAGGCGTCCGTAGGACAGGGAAGCATATGGAATATTCAGTAGTTAGCTGAAAAAACAGGGATATTTCATTCCATTTTCTGGCTAAATTTCAAACTTTGATGACAAATAATGTGTTCAAATATACTACTCCCCCTGCTAATCAATGGGTGAAGCTGGCTGCAAACTGTAATTTTCAGTCCAGGAAAAATTCTGACTTTTTCTTTGGTCCAAATAGGAAAAAAGTAAACTTTTTAATTAAAACAAAAAATCTGAAGTATTTCACACAGTAATACAGTGTATGTAAAATGGCGATCTTCAAAAAGCATCTTGACACCCCAAGTGCAGGGGGCAGGACCCGATGATTTGTAAGGTCCCTCCCAGCCACTAACAACTATGAAAATATATAAGCTTTCCATTGCATCTCATGTTGATAATATCTGATCACTGCATCTTGATAAACTACAAATACTGAATTTTAACAGGGTCAAAGCACTTTGTTTTAACTTTATCATTTTAACTTCATGCTTCAGTGGGAATCGTACAGGTAGGTGCTATAAGATTTACCACTAGTTAACCGCTGTGCCTCTGAGCTGGGGTTGAAAGTCCTACAGCCGTGCTCTGTGTTCCTGGGGCACTGTTGCTCCTTGCACCACAGACAATTTAGAGACGAAGAGGGCTTCAGACCCTTCATTCCAGAACAGACTTCCCCCCCACACCCCCCCCGGCATTAAAATCAGCTTAAAGTAACTACAGATTGGCCAGGGACTTCTAAAATCCCCAAACCAGTCGTTCCACATGTATGATGCTATAACTTTTAAAGGGAGACCTGCCTGAAAACACAAAAGCAAAACAAACCAAAAAAGAATCAGTTGAACAGGTTTACTTAAGGGAAAACCAGTTTCACTGCAGTAGTGTAATTTCCATGTGTTATGTTTTGACTTTACATTAAACCATAGGTTTAGAAACGTGTTATTATTATAACCCAAGTGAAAATAAAACAAAGAAGAAAGGGCACCATTCAAACAAAATATTTTGACCTGAGTGGACAGAATCATTTTGGTTGTTCCAAATCAGTTAAAAAAACTTATCTGTGGGATGTTTAAAGGGTTTTCCCCTCAAAATCAGAATGAGAGAAAACAAATGAAATGTCACAATTTCTTGCAGAACAAACTCTACTTCCCAAGCAGCTCTAAAAGAACTGCTTTTTAATCCCGCCTATGTACAGTTAGAAACATTTATTTAGGAGACAAATTTCCCACTTGTAATCACACAGCAAATCCTGAAGTCGTATCACTCTATGCTACAAAAACATGTATCTGCATTTCTTATGCAGATGCCAACAGCAGAGATTGAAATCACATTAACGACTGAAAAATAGCCTGTCATAAAAGCAACACCAGTAGGTTAAGAAAGACCCTGACAAGCTGTGATGGACAAAATCTATAATGGTAAACAATTCAATTTATCATGCGCATTTCCTGTTAAAAGATGTACTTTCCAAGCAATTGCTTCCAACACGCAGCTGGGCCTGAAAATGCCCAGTACTCTGACATACGGAGTCTCCCATTGACGCAGAGGACGTGAACCGTAGCCCTGGCACAGGAAGCGCGAAGACCACTGTGCACAGCTGGCTGCCATCAATCATGCCAGGCACAGAAATGGCACCTGGTAGAAGGAGCTTCAAGGTACTGTTCTTCTGCATATGCCAGCCTACATCTCTAGCTCTAGCCTGCAATTTTATTGCATGAGACATCTGTGCAAATTCTAAAGAGCAAAATCATACATGGGTTTCGAATGCTGCAGAGCAAGCTGAACATACATCCAAACCACATAAACACGCAAGACAGGACAAATGCATCCTTGTCTGGATACGTGCATCACTGAGATAGAACGTACAAGAGCCAGAGAGGAGTTCATTTAGAAGCGGGGAGATTTTCCTTGTACCTATCAATCATCAATTGCATAACCATTACATAGATCAAAGCGATTGGAAAAGTCTATCCAAGAATTAATGTGTAATGAAGCTGTAATGAAACATGAAGTGGCAGCTGCATGCCAAATGATTTTTTAAGAGAAGAGGAATCCAATTGGCAGCCTGATATATCAGAGTTTATCAAAACCAGAGACTATCAAAATCATCGCAGGAGTGCATCAAGTGAAAGGGACTAAAATATCAGTGAGGGATCCAAAAGGAAATAGTTGCCCCCTAGCAAACTCTCTCTATAGCTATAGCCAGCTAGTTTTGCAAACCTTCAGGTTCTAACCTGGCATTTACAGATCACAGCAATACTTGATCTGGGGGATTTGGGGTAGGTTCATCGTGGTTCTAGGCAAACCTTTTCCATGGACGTGAAAGCACAGTAGTTCCTGACCTAATCTAGGTGCCTCTTGCTGTTAGCTCCATGTCAGGGTGCATCACCATTACAGCTGGTCAAATTTTATAGAAAAAAAATAAAATTTTGTGGGAAAAGATCTTTTAAAACCATTTCCCTATTGTTTTATTCATGGGTGTTTTTATTTTTTTATTTTATGAGCTTTAATCACAGTAATCAATCAGCTCTGTGGGTGTGCATTTTCAAAGCTTTCATATGAGCTTGACGCTTCTTATGCAGAGGGCCTAATTTCTATTCAGCTCCCAAAAAGCATTTTGTCACCTCCCCTCAAACAACAGGAAAGATACAGTGTGTGAAATACAATCAGAAAGGTGCACAATAGGGGAAATGATGACCTGCTGGATTCCATCAAGATGGGAGGATATTGATAAACAAGGGCAGTATAAATGCTGAACGGATGGCTTTTATTTCTATTCAAGCATATCTAACAAGATGGGAGAAGATTCATTAGTCTGTTCTGCATGTAATGGTCTAAATAGCTCCTCTCTATCTGTGCCGTGCCTCTAAGCATTGCATGAGTGACTGTCAGCCAAGTGTGCATATTCCCATTTAAGAAGCATTGCGGGCAATCTCTGTTCTTCCAAGAGAACAAAAATCAAGCCAACCTAGTAAGTGCTGCCTCTTAGCCATCACAGTGCCTAAAATTTGGGTTCCATGTTCCAAATCCTAACTGTGGCCTAGTGATCAACATCACCTGGGCTAGTACAGACAGTCAAAAAGCAGAATTGATTCAGTCTTTGCAGGTTAGTCTAAGCTGCACAGATTAAATTGAAACAGAAGTGAACAGACATCTACCTTTGATCCAGGAAAAACAGCCACATGCCTGCAGTGGCCCAGGCCAGAATGATAGCAGCAGGACTCTGTAGGGTTGCTCATCATTTCCTCTTCCTGTTTCCAGGTGCCTCTGGGATCTGTAGTCTACAGTTGCAGCCAGCAGTAAGTTTGAGCAGGGGAAGGGGTGTTTAACCTCCCCGCCCTGGCCCCAGACCCCAGTGGGGTTTTGCCTGGGTTGCCCCTCAATAAACTAGGCTGCACCCCTCAGCCAGCCCTCACTGCTCTAGATAGACACTGCTGTCTGCCGCAGACAGCACAGCCCTGCCCAGGGCTGCAAAGCAAAGCAAAACATGCTGGGATGCTCAGGGACTGATTTAACTTGAACCAGGAAAGGGGTCTGGGACAGAAGTTTCATAAACTGTTTTGACCCAAATCAGTTAAAGCTGATACTACATTCAACCAGGTCTATCTTAAACCAGTTTCAACCACTTTGAAATGGGTTTGTGTGCACTGAGCTTCTGTTCTGTTACAGCTTTAAACCAGTTTCTGATCACTTGAACTGGTTTATGTGTAACTTCTGTCCCTAGCCCTGGCCACTCTGTTTTCACTAGCCAGGGAAAGCATTCGGCAGGTAGAGGAATCTACAGAGCTCAGGTGTCTGACTCGGGTACAAAGGAGGCACTCTCATCCCCTCGGGAACCAGGCTGCTCAGAGGGGAGAAGTCAGCATGAACCTGGGCACTAACTGACAGCTGCACTGACTTGAGCATGAAGTACAACATTCAGTGTTTGCAGCAGGTGGGGAAAGTGTACCTTGTAGTCTAACTACCTTGCCCAGCACAGACCACGTGTCCAGAAAGTGGGATACTTAGATTCTTGACCTTCTTTGCTCTGAAGAGACTACGTTCTCACTTCCTTGGAGAATGCCAAAGCCGCAAGACTCTGGGCTGAGGTAGAGATCTTCTCTCAGTTGAAACTGGGTCCCTGAGCAGCCAGGGCTGGAAGTCTTGTGGCCAGGGAGTGCAAGCCCAGTGAGGAGGGGCCCTGTGTGCCAGCCAGGGTTATTTTTGTTCTCTAAACAAAAACTGTCTAATATAAATTGCATGAAACAGTGTCTGATGTGGGCAAGAGGCACCGTGACTGTAGCTGGTCCCAGATGCTGGGACTGTTATGCATTTTTGTTTTAAATCCATGTTCAGTAGCGGTGACTTGTAACAAGCTGCATGCAGGCTCTTGGCACTCCTTTGTCAGTACGCTTGCTCTGTCTGCATCTAAAGAATTGAGGTACCTCCCGCACTGATCTGGATCACAGAAGAGCTTAGACAGGTAAACCAGCATGAGTGACTTGGATCGCTTCTGAATATACATGGTAGTCCAAATCCTGATGCCTAGGGGACCTGTCAGGACAAAAGAGAGGCAGCAAGTGAATGGAGATGCCCAGACTTTTGCAGCTGCTGGAGTGGGGATGAGGTGGATAACTTTTTGTGACTCAGGCAGCTCAGTTCTCAGCAAGTCTACGCATGTTTCTCAGTCATTTGTCTTGATATTTCGACTGCCAACTCCAGGTTAGGGAATGTTTGTTATGCCTAGTGCCTAAGCAAAATGGCACCCCTGAGCTCACTTATGACCTGTAGGCACTGCTGTAATTCAAACAACAATACATTTATTTCACCTTGTAGGCAATGATGGGCTGAGTGGACTATACATAAGTAGGATTATTCACATGACTAAGAGTTTGCAGGATCAGTTTCTCCAGCGGGAAAACAAACAGAGGTTCTTCTAACTTACCAGGAACTAAGAAGAATAATTGTCGGACTGATAAAATTCTAGGTACTTTATAGTTCACACTTTTTCTAACTCACATATGTGAAAAAATCCACCTCACTCCACTTTGTTAGGAATATCTTCATGTCACAGCAGCAAATTAAATGAAAAATGGAGTCCTAATTAGAAAATAAAGTTCTGAAGCCCTGTTTAAAAAGGGAATGTAATGCCAAGTGGGAAAGCAGTTATGTTCATCCCAGGAAAGGAAATGTAATACAATGCAAATTAATAGACATAATAAGGTAAATGGATGCAATTGTCAAATCCAATTTAGTGAGTCCAAATTAGTACCTAGTAGAAGTTCACTTAAAGAAATCCAAATCAGTTAACCTTAAATTAAGCAAATGTTATTTTTCAATTAGCTGGTGCTAATGTGTAACAGCAACAAAAATTAGGGCAATAAAGGGCAATGGCATGTGACAAACAAGGTGAGCATTTCTTCCCCTTTAAATTACTTTATTTTGAAACAAACTGTACAAATAAGAAAAACCTAGAGATGGAGGAAATGATATACTAGACTAGACCCAGGTTCCATGTTACTGGCATTACATCTCTGGCAGCAGGCAACAGAGAGTACTGCAAGGCAAATTTATAACCGATACTTTGGAAGGATTTTTCTTCTTCATTCTGGGAGACAATTTACAGCTTGCTCCAATTCTTGCTGACATCTGTGGGATGTCATCTATCTACCAGCTTTTCCAGGACCAGGATAAGGGCAAGAAGGTCAAGTTCTCAGAAGTGCCTATGGTATGGAGGGTGTATGGTATGGAGGCTTCTCTCTTTCAGTAGGACTGAGGCTTTGAAGCAATTTAGAAAATATTAACGATGATGATTCCCACAGCAGGATGATTGAAAAACCAGGTATTTCCACCTGAGCCAAGATACCTACAGACATGCTTATATTGGTCAAGCTCAATTCCTTGAATTTATTAAGACACTCTCTTTTGCCCAGGGATAGAGAGTTCCCTAGGTTAACAATGCCACATTTAGGAAAATACTGTTCGCACAGTGCATACTGCTTAAAGAATATATCCTTTTTCATTTCATTTTAGCAGAATAAGCAGAGATTGCTACAGTGCAGTATGGATGGGTTCCAGATATCTAAGTACAGCATAGCCTGAAACTCATGAAGACAAAAGCCATGGATTATGTTCTCAGATGAGTTATCTTGATACAAATCCTGTACAGCATGATGGAACAGTTAATTCTTTTCTCCCAAGAGCTAGAAGGTAAAAAACAAACAAACAAACAAAACAACAAAAAAAACTTTGTGCAAAAGACTGTAGTTTGAAAAAGGCAGTAGTATTGATATTGGACAGATTTCTCCCAAGCTTTTGACTTAGTACCTCCTGGCTTCTTGATTTAATAATCTTGCATTGTAAAGAATTAAGGACACATACTAAACAGATTAACAACTGGCTCATCATCAGATCTCAAAATGTAGCCTAATGGGGTGCTGACCCCAGCAAAATCCCTTAGGGCATGTCCAGATGGGCCTGCACGTGCCTCTAGCCAATCAGAACGTCTCTATGACCTCCCCTTGCCCCGGTGCTGAAACATGCTGCCTCCACTTGTGGGGCAGCCTGGAGTAGTGCAGGCTGCATGGACCTCAACTCGGTCTGAGGTAAGTAAGAGACTGGGGGTGGGGGGGCTGTAGGAGTGCAGGAGACTGGGGGTGCAGGGGGGCTGCTTGGGAGCATGGGTCCCCCGCCTGTCCCCTGCATGGCCCACAGCCGCCCCCCTTTTGGAGCAGCAGCCCATCGGGTCACTCATAGCCCTCCAGGCACAGCCCTGCTGTGGCACGTGGCAGCGCGGCTTGGCCCAGGATGCCTGGCACCCAACACTGCCTGTGCCAAATTGCGTGGGCCTGGCCTGGCTCAGTGCAGGGCAGTGTGCCTTCAGGCACTCACCCAGGGCCCTGCGCCACTCACAGGGACCATGTGTCATGCCAGGTGAGTCCTGTATGCACAGACCCCACACACTGTCAGGCCAGGGTGGTTCCATGCACGCAGGACTTGGCCTGGCACAACATGTGGTCCCGCAAGGAGCGCAGGGCCCCTGGTGACAGCCCAAGTGGCCTGGAGCTGCCCGAAGTCACATGGCCCCATGCTGAGCTGAGCTGGGCCCACGCAATTTGGCACAGGCAGCACCAGGTGCCAGGTGGGTCCATGCCATGGGGGAGATTTGCCAGGAGGCCCCAGAGTGCTCCAATGGGCTGTTGCTGCAGGGGAGGTGTGCCCTGCGGGGGGGCAAGTGGACGGAGTGGGGAGGGGGGGCTGTGGCTCTGTGAGGGGAGCTGTGGGCCCTGGGGGGGGGCAGTCTATGTGCTGTGCAGGGGGGATGTGTGCTGTGTGGGGCAGGGGACCCAGCCCTCCTGAGCAGCCCCCACACAGTCCCCCCCACAATCCACCCATACCTAGCCACCCTCCCCACCCCCCCCCATCTCCCCACACACATCCCCCACACTCCTGCAAACCCCATATCCCTCCATCACACACCCAGCATGCCCAACTACCAAACAGACTGAAACTTGCTGGCAGGAGCTGTGGCTGCAGGGGCAGCTGTCCCTGCATCCTAGTCAGTGAAGGAGTCAGGAGGCACTCTAACTCTTCTATGATAAGAAATATCAAACATATAGATATAGAAACACCAAAAGCAAACATCAAAACATAGAAATATTTAGAATTTAGTTTATTATGATGATAAAGACACTGGTAGGCTTCCAAATTGCTTTAAAATTGCAAATATGTCAAAAAAACATTACCCAACTGATTCTCATTCTCTCTGTCTGTCTGCCTCTCTCTCGCTCTCTCATATATATATTCTAATATTATAAAAGCCTTAATCTGTCTGTCTGTGTGTCCATAATGCTTTATTTGGACTCTGATTGGCTGACTGAAACAACCAGCGTGTGAATACAGTGTTGGGACAGGAGGTGGCAGCGTAGTGGAGCACTGCCATGATGGCGAGGATGCCATGGAGGCGGTGGCAATGGAGTGGATGGAACTGCGGAGGGCGAGGACTAGCCTCACCCCCTCCATCCCCTGCTCTGCTCCCTGCAGATGGCAACAATGGAGTGGAGAGGGGGAACGAGGCTACTGGAGCTGGCCTTGCCCCTTCGCAGGTGGTGACGATGGAGCAGAGGGGGGTGGTGAGGCCACTGGAACTGGCCTTGCCCTTCCCCCCCACCGCCCAGGCCCACT
>NW_017729020.1:1768607-1769461 GCF_001723915.1 Gavialis gangeticus | reverse complement strand
CCCTTTGGGTCTTGTCCTCCCTCACACCCCCCGCATCGGGCCTAGGCCTGCTCCCCCCTCCCCCCCACCACCATGGTAGGGAAGGGGGCAGTGCACCCAGACCCCAAGCAGCAGGAGGGAAGGGGGGAGTGGGTGCAGATGGTGGGGGACACAGGGCTCTGTCCCCGCCTGCTCCTCCCCCCACATCATTCTTGCCAAGCAACTGGATACTGGAGAGATAGATATCTTTTGTTTTAATTGCAGAAGAACGTGGATGTGGGGGTATTTTAAAGAGTGAATTTGGGCTTTTTTATCAGAGATTTTGCAGTTTTTAAATAGGGAACACCAGGATTTCTGATAGTGAGGCAAATGGCAGGACCCAGGCAGAGGATCATAGTTTCATAGTTGGTCGGTTCGGAAGGGACCTGAGCAGATCATTCAGTCCGACCCCCTGCCATGGCAGGAAAGAGTACTGGGGTCATACAACCCCAGCAAGGTGTACATCTAACCTCCTCTTAAAGACCCCCAAGGTAGGAGCCAGCACCACTTCTCTTGGAAGTTGGTTCCAGATCCTAGCCGCCCTGACTGTGAAGTCGCCTTCTGATGTCTAGTCTGAATCTACCCTCTGCCAGCTTGTGACCGTTATTCCTAGTTACTCCTGGTAGTGCTCAGAGGAACAGGGATTCCCCCAATGCCTGCTGATCCCCTCTGACTAGTTTGTAACAGGCCACCAGATCCCCCCTCAGCCTTCTCTTTTGGAGGTTGAACAGGTTCAGGTCCCGTCACCTCTCCTCGTACGGCCTGCCCTGCTGCCCCCTGATCATGCGAGTGGCCTCCTCTGGACCCTCTCCATGTTGTCCACATCCCTCTTGAAG
>NW_017729020.1:1755046-1768443 GCF_001723915.1 Gavialis gangeticus | reverse complement strand
CAATGACCTCAGCTAATTCCCTCAGTACTCTACGGTGGAGATCGTCCAGACCAGCTGATTTGAATACATCCAGTCCCTCCAGAAGTTTCCTGACTAGTTCCTCACTAACCCTTGGCCTAGGTGCGCCTTCCCTGGGATCTAAGGGGGCCCAGAGGGGGGTGGCTGTTCCGGTCCCTGCTCAGGAAAATGGAGGCAAAGAAATCGTTAAATATGTTAGCTTTGTCATCTGGTGTGATCCTGCTCATGGTTGGCACCCAGCACCCAGCTGGAGGTGGCCGACCTCTTGGCCACTTGGGGCCAGCAGGACATGCTTTGACAGTTCAGAGCAGGCCACCACACTGAGAACATCTTCCTGGCAAAAGGGGCCCAGATGGCAAGACAGCAGCACACATGGCAGTAGGGTCGCACAAAGGCCAGCTGTGCAGTCACAGCCCCCTGGCAGCTGGCCCAGAAATGCAGATGCCTCTGCTGCAGTCATGCAGTCCCCATCCAGGTCTGGCAGGTGTACAGCTTTGGGGCCACTTGCTGTTGCAGGTGGCAGCAAGTCATCGTCAGGCAGCAGCCCCCACTGCCAGACTGCTGCAGTGAGTAGAGGGTGCAGGAAACTCTCAGGGCTGCTTCAGCAGTCCAGCTGGCACAAGGGATAGTGCCCCCAGATACCAATTGACTGGGCCCCAGAAGCTCCTGAGAGCAAGTGGCCCTGACCTGCTTGCCAAGGCAGCTTTTTATACTGCTGGGGCCAGCACAGGGCTGGTTTTTATACTGCTGGCTATATTTTATACCACTGGCTATGCCAACAACATGTACATAGTTTCATAGTTGTTAGGGTTGGAAGGGACCTCAATAGATCATCCTGGGCAGGAAATAGCACTGGTGTCATATGACCTTTTAAAGACCCCAAGGTATGAGAGTGTACCATCTCTCTTGGAAACCCATTCCAGATTTTGGCAACCCTTACTGTAAAGAAGTCTGAATCTACCCTCATGTCTAACCTAAATCTGCTCTCCATCAGTTTGTGGCCGTTGTTCCTGGTTATTCCAAGGGATGCCCTGGTAAACAGAGCATCTCCTATTTCATGCTGCCCCCACCTCCCAATGTATTTGTAAATGGCCACAAGATCCCCTCAGCCTTCTCTTGTGAAAGCTGAAGAGATCCAGGGCCCTCAGTCTCTCCTTGTAGGGCTTTACCTGCAGGCCCCTAACCACATGAGTGGCCTTCCTCTGGACCCTCTCAAGGTTATCCACATCCCTCTTGAAGTGCGGTACCCAGAACTGGATGCAGTACTCCAACTGCCTGACCAATGCCACATAGAAGGGAAGTATCACCTCCCTGGACCATCCAAGTTGCTGATGAAGACATTGAATTACACAGGTCCAAGGACTGAGCCTTGGGAGACCCCACTGCCCACATCTTACCAGGTTGATACCGACCCATCCACCACCACTCTCTGGGTGCGACCCTTAGCCAATTTGCCACCCACCTGACTGTATAATCATCTATGTCATAGCCACTCAGTGTGTTTATGAAAATAGGATGAGATATCTATCGAAGGCCTTCTTAAAATCCAAGTAGATGACATCTACCTCAACTCCTGCATCTAAACATGTTGTGAGCTGTTCATTAAAAGAAACAAGGTTAGTCAGGCACAATCTACCTACTATAAACCCATGCTGGTTGCCCTTCAGAATTATTTTTCCTGCTGAGCTCCCACAAATGTGATCCTTTATAATTTTTTCCAAAGGTTTTCCCAAGGATAGAACTGAGACTAACTGGCTTATAGTTTTCCAGATCCTCCTTTCTCCCCTTCTTGAAAACACGGACCACATTGGCCCTTTTCCTGTCCTCTGGGACCTGACCTGAGCACCAAGAATGCTCAAACAGCTGTGCTATGCAGAGGTGACCTGAGCAGGGTGTGGGGCCCAGGGCAAATCAGCCTGTGTGGAGTCCCACCCCCAGTTGCAAGGAAGCCGGTAGCAGATTCAGTGGCGGGGAGGAGGGGTGCTGAGCAGCTGGCTGTGAAGCCAGCAGAAGTGTGGAGTCGCTGTGGCTGCTCCGCCCAGCTCTGAGTGACCCCCCAAAGTGCAGGGTCTGGGGTGGTTACCCCGATTTCTAACCGCCCCCCACCAGGGACGGCCCCGCTGCCATTACATTGGCAAATCCCTTCAGCACCCTTGGATGAAGATCATCCGGAACTGCTGACTTAAACACATTCAGTACCTCCAAGTGTCCCTTTACTAGATCAGTGCTGACCGCTAGTGGGCTGGTGTTCCTCCTGTGCCTATCTATAATGCAATTGGGAGATTTGTCTTGATCCATGTTCAGGCATACAGAGGCAAAAAACTTATTGAAGAGTTCAACCTTGTCCCTGTTATCTGTCATCAATTGCCCTAGCCTGTCTTGTAGGGGTCTTATGTTACCCTGTGCCTTCTTTTTGCTCCTTATATACCTGAAGAAGGCCTTTTTGTTGTCTTTAATTTTTGTCACCAGCCTAAGTTCCATTGCAGCTTTGGCCTTTTGGACAGACTTCCTGCAAGTGCGAGCCAAGGAGGTATACTCCTCCTTGGTATCTACCCCCTGCTTCCACAGCTTGTATGCCCCTTTCTTTGCCCCTAGGCTTTCCTGGATTTCCCTGTTCAGCCAAGAGGTTTTTTTGTCCCCTTTGTCCCCTTTTGTGCACAATGGCATTGTCTCCTTCTGCGCCTGAAGGATTGCTCCCTTGAAGAACGACCGCCCTTCCTGGACTCCCATCTTGCCAATGCTCTTCATCTTCAGTGCCTCACTAACTAATTTCCTGAGCACACTGAAGTTAGTCTTTCTGAAGTCTAGCACTTCTACCCTGCTGGTTACTTTCCCACCCTACACCAGATAGTGAAGTCAATCAATCGATGGTCATTATCCCCTAGGTTACCTTTTACCTGCAGATCCCCCACCAAGTCATCCCCTGTAGCTAGGATCAAGTCCAGCAAGGCATTTACCCTAGTGGAACCGTATACCTCCTGCATTAGGTGAAGGTCCTTTATGCAGGTTAAGAGCCTACGTGAGCAGTTAGATCTGGCTGACTGCTTCTCCCAGTAGATGTCAGGGTAGTTTAGGTCACCCGTGACAATCATGTCCCTTGACTATACAGCCTTTGAGAGCTGCCTTGAGAATTCCAGGTCTAGCTCATCATCCTGGTGTGGTGGTCTGTAGTAAACCCCTACTACCAAGTCCCTTCCCCCCTGACTCCCTTGTAGTGTAACCCACAGTAATTTGCCCTTCCTCTGATCCTGTCTTCATGGGCAACTGGTGCCACCTTAGTCAGGGGGACACATGCAAGCAGTCCCAGCAAGTGGGGGTGGGTCCCTTGTGGCCGATCCTGTGGACTGGGGCGGTGGGGGAGTCCCATGTGCACCCCCTATGCATCGCTATTGCCCATCTTGATTATAAAAGATGTGTATTGCTCCTTAATATACAGAGCAACACCCTCTCCACTTTCTTCCCCGCTCTATCATGTCTGTACAACCTGTAACCCTCAATGCTTACTGTCTAATCATGAGTAGGGTCCCACCAGGTTTCAGTTAGCCCAACCAGGTTGAAGTTATTGCTTGTAAGCAGGACTGCAAGTTCCTCATGCTTCTAGCATTAGTGTAGAGACATTTAAGGCCCCCAATGAGTGCCCCTTGTACCCCCTGTCCTGATGCCTTTAGTGCTTACCTGGGCTGATCCAGTGCATGGCTTGTGGCTTGCAGAACCTAGGTTCTCTTTGTCCTCTGCATCCCAGTCCCCCAACAAACCTAACTTAAAGCCCTATGTAGGAGATCAGCCAACCTGTTAGAGAACACTCTTACCTTTCGAAGAGAGATGAAGACCATCGCGTCCCATGATGCCCCTTTTCATGGAAGTGTGAATTGTGGTTGAAGAAGGCAAAATCCACACAATGGCACCAACTCTGGAGCCACAGGTTGATTTCTCTGATGCAGGTGGCTTGATGCTGACAGCAACCACTGACTGGAAGGACTGAGGAGAAGACCATCTTCATCCCCCAACTTCCTAAGGCTGGCCCCCAGATCCCTGTAGTCATTCATGATACAGTCCGAACTACTCCTACCCACATCATCTGTGCCCACGTGGATGAGGACCATGGGATAGTAGTCAGAGGGCCGGATGAGGTCAGGAATCCTTGCAGTGATGATGTCCCAAATCTGGGCTCCAGGCAGGCTGCCTACCTCCCATGCTGTGGGATCCAGGTGAAAGTCGGGTCTCTCCGTTCCTCTCAGGAGGGAGTCGCCCACCACGATGACTAGTTTTAATACAGCCAGTGCATCTGGGGACCAAGAATTCAGGCTGTCTCTCATAGGATAGGAACCTCTGTGTTGGTCAACAGTCCTTGGATGTATAAGTAGAGGGATATCAAGTAGAAGTAAGGAAGTGATCTTCAGGGCTGGCCCACAATTTTTTGCCCCCCCCCCCCCCGCAAAATATAGTTTTGGGGCCCCCTGATGCAAAGAAGACAGCGGTGGCAGCAGGAGGGAGGGTGGCAAGCAGCCAAAGAAGACGGGGGGGTGGGGGCAAGGTGAGCAGCTGAAGAAGCCGGCAGCAGTGGTGGGGGTGTGGGGGGGCAAGCAACTAGACATAAGCTGGTGGCAGCAGCAATGCAGACTGGTGGCAACTTCCTGCCCCCACTTGCTATGGCACTGATTTTGAGTGCTCGCAGCTGCAGGTTCTGCAGTATAGGGCGGGCCAGCCATGGTGATCTTGCTTCTGAGCACAGAGGAACAATTAAGATGCAGTGTTCAAGTTTCAAGAAATATGTGGAAATAACAACGAAAATTTAAGGAAGGGTCATGAAAATGAACCAAGAAATGGAAAACAAGTCTGACAATGTAAAGTTAGTTTATCACAGTTTATTAAAAATGAAGCCTTGACCCCTGTATGTAGGTACACATTGAAAAGCTATCCAATAGCAAAAGAGCTTCCCAGTCTTGCAGACAGTATCATAATAAAGTCCAAAGGCTGGGAGCTGAAATTAGACACATTCAAGCCCTAGAATAAGACACAGCGAAAGTCTTAGCATTGAAAGTTGTTAACCACAGGGGCATCTTACCAGGTGAGCAGCTAGAAACACCATTGCTTGGAATCCTTTCAAATGAGACTAAATTATCTTTGTAAAAAGGCGTGACCCAGTTCCTGGGGAAAAAAAATACAACCAATGAATACAGGAAGACCAACTAAGTGACCATTACAGTCTCTTCTTTTTTTAGTCTAGGGTTCCAATTGTCATTTGGCCGCACACCATGCTTTTTGTAATATCACGGACTTTCATCTATTACTACCCTCTTGGCTGCCTTTTGAGCTATACTCTTTGCCTAATTTCATCATCAGGATATTTTGTTTGATTGCTACAGATAACCCAGTCCCCATGATTATTCACTGTTACATAACCCATATGAAGAACTGTTTCAGTGAGAAAGATATGATGCTAGTATAGGAAAAAAGCAGGAGGGTTTCTTTTTAAAAAATTCTGCCACCTTAGACAGATATCAATGTAATGAGAGGACAGTTCAAATATGACATAGCTCAGAATCTATTGTCAGAGCATCATTTACTGAACCTGAAATGTCCTGGGACCAACAATTATTGGTTTGAAGTCTCCATGTTGACAGTGACAAGGAATGGTATAAATCTAAACAACTGGTCCTTTATCTTGGAGACCTGACAGCAATTAATTTAGCTGTTGAGATTGGTAGGATCATAGACATAACGTAACACAGATTAACAAATACCAATAGGTACCACTTTCCTGTGATAGCTACATTACCCAGTTCATTGTCTAGTCCCCAAAGGGCTTTATATAATGGCAGAGCGCACTGTTATAACTGCATTTGGAAAGGTGTGCACACTTTTGGTAAATATGGACCCTAAAAGTCAACCTGTTTTCTTACATTTACCAAGCAGCCTAGCTGTATATTGACTCCAATACCAGGATTCCTACTGATCCACTTCAGGTGATGAGTGACTATAATATACCGTATCTGTAGGTATCCATATGCCTGTATTGCATATCCATGTTTTCAGTGGCAAAGGCATTTCTAAATAATTGTCCTTGTTGCTTCTCTACCTCATAGTTAGCCTTTCAATATCTCTAAAGCTAATTTATAGAAAGACTTCACCACGAGACAAAGAGGAGCATTAGGATATCCACTCAGCACCATGCCACCTTATGCAACACATTTTACAGGTAAGTAGGAAACAAGATCCCAGCTTCACCATAAATCTACAGACCAAGGCTAGAATACAGCTATATATCCTGTTTTAATTAAAGGGTGGCACACAGCTGCACTTTCCCAAAAGCAAAGGACTAATTGTGGCACAGACTAACATTTTCTTCCCTGCTTCAGCCCTTCACGGATCACCTTATTCACCCCTTGAGCCCAACAAACGGATTCACCCAATGTGTACATGTGGGAAGGGTCTGTCTAGAGTCTTTCTCCCATGTATTTACAGCTGGAGCACACAAGCAGTCCTGCTCTGCTCTCCAGAGCCAGTCACAAATGGTGTACGATTGTGCAGAGAAATAAGGGAATATAGAAGAAACAATTCTCCTCTTCCTTCTCTTTACTTCCCTGCACAAGCCAAAAAAAGGGGGTGTATGGCCTACTAAGCCCTAAGTATGATACTGCAACAGGGTACACTCGGGAGTCCACAGGCAGCTGCTTGGTCACATAATGCTGTCTTTTTCCTTGGCTCCCATTGTTACGCTGTATTAAAAGCAGGTACATTATAGTATTTTCTTACTAGGTTTGACCAACTCCAAAAATGAATGTAGAACTATTCTCTATCAGAAAATGTTGTGTTGTGAAAACTGAAATGGTTTGTCAAGTCTTGTTTTTATCGGAATGGCTTTTTGCCAGACATTTTTGTCCTAGATCAAAACCTTACAGTTTTCAGACTTTTCCTTTGAAAATTACTTTTAAAATGTTATTTAATACTAAATAAGAAGCTAAAATCCAAACAAAGCATTTCAGCCTCGTGGAAATGGACTATTAAGATGGATCCAAAACCAAACTCTTTTACAAATGGTGAAATTCTCTGCAAAAAAAATTAATTAATTAATTAATTAATTAATTAGGTTTGGCTTGGAAGACCAAATTTTAAATCTCAAAATCCTTCACGAAACAGGAATTTCACTCTCTGCCTAGCTGTTTATTAAGTTTTGCATATCAGCAGTTGCTTGGTCCTCAGTGCTGTGCAATACCAGATGGAAGAGAAAACAAATCTGTGCAATTATATATAAAAGGGAGGTTGTTCATTGAGACTCTGCTGAGAGGTTGTCTATGCTCTGCAAGTCAGGGCAGCCCTGTTGGACAATACAAATACATTCAGGTTTTGGCCAAGCAGAGTTTGGCTCACCTGTCCTATAACTGTAGCCATCTCATCTCACTGTTTCAGAGCCCTGAAGCTAAACAGAGTCAGCTTGGATTACTGCTTAGACAGGAGGGAGCAGCAGGTGATGACTCAGCTGGTGGTATTCTTCACCCCAGTGAATCAGTTGATGCTAAATTACAGAGAGCTGGACAGACAGTAACAAAAGACTTTTTGCTTTCTGAGTGGTAGTGACAAGGAGGATGTTCTCCTTAGACTTAGTAAGGTCAGAAGGATTTCTGCTTATAGCTTTCCATGATTCACCTGCTGGAAGTTATTCAACCAAAGATAACCTTGAGTTGAAAGGACATGCACAATGTTTTGATGTTAATAATGTTAAATTCCTTGCACAAAGAACAGTTCGGCAAAGGAGGAATTCCCGCTCCTCCTCCCCCTACCCTGACCTGCCACCCCATTGTGGTCTGAGGTGTTCAAGTTTCTTTCCTTAATTCCTGTTCTTCACAACATTTTCAGGGCTTGATTTGTGGCTATCCTGCAACAAGTGTGGTCATTTACACCAATACAAAATGGGATTAATGTGCCCACCGAATCAGAATGGCAGGATTGTGCATCATTGTAACTGCAGATGATGCCAAGCCACTAGTGATGTAACCACCTAATTCATTAGCAATACCATGGACAGAAAGCTGATAGTCTTCTCTACCAGCTCATTATTAAAACTCTGAAGAAGAATTCAGCTAACAGGATTCACACATCTTTTATAGGATACACAATCTAGATGGGATGCACAGAAAAATGAATAAAAAATGATAGACCATCAGCAAGATAATCTGAGGGGTAGAGGTGGGAGATCAAAGAGTGGCCTAATTAGAACTCATACCTGGAAACAGCTGATTCTGGATTTCAGGAAAAGAGGAACCCTCCAAAAAGCCCAGGAGATGGAAAAAAGGAGATTTGCTGGGCCAGTATCCCTAACTCGCTTGGAGATCACTGGTTTCCTGGACACCATGTACACATGATTCACAGTGGTGATTAAAATACATCAGTCCCTTTTCACAAAAGACAGGGACATTGCCGTAAGTCTACAATAGGATGCAATTTTGCAATCTTTGAATGAAAGATGATCACTCTAAACAGCTACTGTTAAACAACAATCCATGCCTCAGTCCTCAGCATACAGTAAAAGCACACTCACGTGCAATAAAAGCATCATCGTAAAACAGAACAAAACCAAAAAAACAAAAAGAAAAACAGTTCTCCAGTTCTAAAGGGAAAAGCTCAGAATCATTTTGGTTAAGGAGGTGCAGGCAGAGCTATCTATCAGTGAAAAACCTAATGATCAAGAAGAGCACTTACAGCATAGAAGGGCTTTGAGTAAAAGCAGTCAGAATGTTTTCATCAAGAATAATCTATGTGCACTGTAAATCCCAGTTCACAAACACACCCAGGAAAAGACACACAAAAGCCTTTTCCATTTATCTGCATTTGATTCACATGGTTAGCAGAATGCTGAGTTCTACTCCCTACCCCCACCCTCCCGCTAACTCCTTCAAACAGTATTTCACAGACAACTCAATGTCTTTGATTCCCAAGTCACAACAACAGAGGGATCTTTGTCCCTGCTCAATCAGCTACGGAGAGACTGAGCAATCAAAATGACCTGTCTGCTCCATTCCATTATTCTTTGCCTGCAGAAATGCCTCTCCAGCGCTCACTCTAAACACTGGCACACGATCAAACTGTTGTCTCCTGGCTTCACAAAAGGGAGGAGGGGGCCCTAAATGGGCTGTGTGCTGATAAAGGATCTTTCACCTCCCCATTCTCCACTACTGGAAATCTGAGAGAGGCAACAGATACCCGATACAGGCAAACCCAACCCAAATCTAAGGGCTATGCCATGCCTTTAAGGCACTGGACCCAGCAAAGGAGCAGTCTCTGGGGGACTGCATTGCAGTTGCACCTCTGTGAGTCACAATTCCTGTCCTGCTTTTTCTTGGGTCTGGCAGAAAGCAAGGACAAAGCACAAGAGCTACGCACTAGCTCAGCATGTGCTCCACACATTTTTAAAGGGCGGGACAGTCTCAGTCATTTTCCACCCCACTGTCCAGGGGGATGGAGATGCATGCTCACAGTTTCCTCTCCCCAATTCCTCTCTAGCTTATCCCTCTGCAATCCAAATCACAATCATGCCCTTAGTATTTATGTAAGATTTGGGAATAATGTCACATTGAAATAAGGATCACCATTTTGGAATATATTCTTAGCTGGCATGAAAGCCAGCCTTGTACCCAAGTAACCTGCGCACACAGGTCAGTGCCACACACCTGAGCAGCTTTGCTTTCAAATGAATCAGATCTCTGAGCACCAATGGTTTACAGGCACCATCTGTCCCAAGCAACTGATTGGAAACGTTAGCCCTAAACTTGCAATCCTGCCCATCCATGAACATTAAAGAGTCTGTGTGCATAAACCTATACCCACAGAGCGGTGCTCTGTGGATAGGAACCTTGTGCCATGACAAGTCCGGTGGATACAGCATTCAATTGGGATTGAGGAGATGACAAGTATTTAACCCCACTGTCCTGCTGTGTGACCTTGGGCAGACTACTACTCTAACCTGCCTTTGCTCTCCTCTCTGGCCTTGTCTCTCCTGTCTTTGATACAGGAATAGTGCCTTAATGTGCATCTGGCCAACCATCTGGCATGGTGGGACCCTGATCGCTTGTTACTGGACTTTCAGGGGTGTTCTTCTTAGATCTAATTTCAGAATTGGGGCTTTAAGATCCAGTCAACATGTAATTCCTAAAACAAAGTAATGACAAAAGCTGAAAAACAAGGGGAAACCCAGTAATGTATATTGCAAAGACCATAAATGTTGTGTAACAGTAACCTGAACAGTGGAAGGCAAAAATAAATAAAGCCAACCATTTCAGTCTGCCTGTCTCCAAGTACAAAGAGTAAAAGAAAGTTGGGAATCTAACACCTCCCAATCATGGCTCTTTGACTCCTTTTCAGATATACAGCTTAGCACCAGCAGAGTCATTTAGCTTATAGCAGCAACACTTGTGATGCAGGTGCCTTGTTTTGCAAGACTGATAAAGCACTGATGGCCCCATTACTCAGGGGCTAACTGCATGAGCAGGTATACTGAAAAGTGCAAGCAAACCATGACACCTTAGGTATTCTTGGCACAAAATGCACAAAGCAGCCAGAGACAAAGATTGCTTTGGGAAAACTCTTACAATAGGGTTTATGAAAGAGTTAGTTATGGATAGGTTTTTCTGTCTATAAAAATTTTACCCCCCTTCCCAAAAATAGAAAAAGGAGGGAGAAGTGATTCTGCCAGCTTGTGAGATCTGTGATGTAGAAAATTAAACCATGCTGAAAAAACATGAAAATCCATTGGTTGGGAAAGTATCCCTAGACAGCCGCTGCATGGCTTATAAGAACTCTTTCACGCGCTGCTAAGTCATTGTACATCTGTGGAAGCAGATGGAGAAATTGAGAGAGAAAAACCCAACAATTTTGCAACCCTTATTTTATCACTTAAAGGTGTGGGGTGGGGAATTTTTCTCAGCTTTTATGAAAGAATGAATTGAAAACCTGAAATACAGCCTTTGATTCAAGCAAAAATATTGCAAGGATGTTTTAGTCTACCTTCTACATAAACACTTCACTAAGCATCTTAAGAAGGATTCTCAATATTTTTTCCACAAGTCTGTTATTACTTATTGTTTGTACTATAGTAGCATCAATCAAGGTTAGGACTTTTGACTTCCTTACTGCTATTGATTTTATGTAGCAGTAACACAGATATGACGGTGATAAGTGGCAATGTAAAATCCAAACGTATAAATAGATTTTCCTAGGTACAATACTCTGTCCTTGAGCTTATCCTTTGCAACGTCTTCATTAATGATGTGGACATTGGTGTCAGAAGTGGACTGGCCAAGTTCGCTGACGACAACAAACTTTGGGGTAAAGCGTCCACACTTGAGGACAGGATGGTGATCCAGGCCGACCTGGACAGGCTCAGAAAATGGGTGGACAAAAACCTGCTGGCCTTCAACTCTGACAAATGCAAGGTTCTCCACGTTGGGAAGAAAAACCGGCAGCATGCTTATAGGCTCGGCAGTGCTACACTTGCCAGCACCATGGCTGAAAGGGACTTGGGGGTCATGACTGACCACAAGATGAATGAGTTACCAGTGTGAAGTTGCAGCTGGCAAAGCGAGCAAAACTCTGGCTTGCATCCATGGATGCTTCTCTAGGAAATCCCAGGATGTCGTCCTCCCACTGTACTCGGCTTTGGTGAGGCTGCAGCTGGAGGACTGCATCCAATTCTGGGCTCCACAATTTAAAAAGGATGTGGAGAAGCTTGAGAGAGTGCAGAGGAGAGCCACGCGCATGATCAGAGGGCAGGAAAACAGACCTTATGATGAGAGGCTGAGAGCCACGGGACTCTTCAGCTTGGAAAAGCGCAGGCTCAGGGGGGACCTGGTGGCTGCCTATAAGTACGTAAGGGGTGTGCATCAGGATCTGGGGAACGCCTGTTCACCAGAGTGCCCCAAGGGATGACAAAGTCAACTGGTCACAAACTTCTCCAAGACCGTTTCAGGCTGGACATAAGGAAGAACTTCTTTACTGTCCGAGCCCCCAAAACCTGGAACAGACTGCCGCCAGAGGTAGTGCAAGCACCTACTCTGGACTCCTTTAAGAAGCAATTGGACGTTTATCTTGCTGGGATCCTGTGACCCCAGCTGACTTCCTCCCCCTGGGGCAGGGGGCTGGACTCGATGATCTTCCGAGGTCCCTTCCAGCCATAATGTTTATGAAATCTATGAATACTTAGACATGGCAACACATAAATAACTTATGACTGAAGAAGACCTCTTAGGTTGTCAAGTCCAATAGCCAGGTATTGTAGGAAATAATTTCCTAAATCCATAGGAGTTTATAGTCTAGAACTCCCTGAAAGCATAAGCTTCCCTAATTGTTCCCAGATAGCAAAGATAAGCATTTATGTGAATGTAATCAGAGTCTAAGCCCTGACAGTGCCACCACTTATGCATACATTTCACTGGTACTCAGAATAGTTCCATTAAAAAAAAATCAATGCAACTATTCAGACTGGTAAATTTAAGAAAATGCATATCTGCAGGATCATGGCATTAGGCTGCAACAGAAAGAGCAACACATAAATAATGTTCAGAAAGAGTGACTGGAAAGCAAGGAGACCTTTTGCAAAATGTGCAAGTCAGAACAGAAGATCCTAGGCATGTGCAAAAAAAATTCTCTTTTCATTCAATGCTACATAGCACAAAGTGAAATTTTCTAATCAGAGCATGGACAAGTATAGTTTCTTATTAAAGCAGGGGGAAATAAAACCAAAATAAAGGCTTGGCAGTTGAATATCCTGCTTCTCTATGACCAGGAAAAAGTTTGAACTATTAGAGAAGTTGTTCTGTATTTCACAGGCACAATATAAATCAAATTAAAAGGAGTATTTTGTGTTTTCAAGGCAACCTAAAAAGTAAAGATTTTCACTGGAGAAAGATGAGAAGAGAGGAAATAAAGAATCCAACTCATAAGTTAGACAAGCTTAAAAATTAGATCAGGTTAATCAATCAGAAAGTTCATTACAATTTATAGAAACTAAAAACCAGTTAGAGTTGTTATGAACTGAAAGGGTAGAATAAGCACTTAGATATACAAAACAGCCATGTTATAAAGAGGGAAATAATCTGATGGACTATTAGCAAATACATTTTAAAAATTAAATAACACATTCATCTGTTGATGAGCGACATCCTCATTTTAAACCCCTTACTTTTAAAGAAGAGGTATGGAAAATGAAAACAAATCAGCTCTAAAATATGGATCTTAAAAGAACTGACTTAACAGAAGACATTAAGCCTTACATTTCCCCATTTACAATAAAGAAGTGTGCACACTAGACAAAACTTATTTTCAATTGGGCCACTATATATTTATTTATTTATTTACACACACACACACACACACACACACACACA
>NW_017729020.1:1751671-1755035 GCF_001723915.1 Gavialis gangeticus | reverse complement strand
ACACACACACACACACACACACACACACACATTTTATAACATGTATTACCTATATTTTCAACATACCAAGAGACATTGGAATCACCCTACTGTGCTTTAATTGTTATTAGCAGTTAGATTATATGGCAATCTTGTCATGAGAAGTCAATATACTTTACTGTCCTTGCCTCTTGAAGAGGCATCTAAGGGAACAGAGTTGAAATGTACTGTTAAGTCCCAGTGCAATTTTATGTCCTCATTACTCTGGAATGTTATGGAGTGGCTGTAACATCATATCATATATATACTTGGCATTCCTTAGGCAACTTTATAGTAACATAACAAAAGTATACTGAACTCATTATGTGGGAGCATAATTGCAATGATACAAATAATTATTTGCTCTTAATAAAACTGTTGCTTTTGTGCCATATTTATCAGTTTTTTTAGGTCTTAAGGATTAATCTCAACACAGTGACAGATGACAATACATAATGAAACTGAAAGTATGTCACTTCCCCTCCTATTGAAAAGATCAAGGAGCAAGTCTTTGGCTGTTGTAACTCAACGTAGTCCCACTGACTTAAGAAGGTGCTATGTCAAGTTGCACCAGCTCCAAATCTGGCCCAGAGAACAGATTTTCACCAAACTTGTATAAGACAACTGCAACCAGACTCAGCTGAGCATAAGCTAACTGCCTGCCCAACAGACAAGGCTCAGATGTTTCTTTAGTGCAGCAATAACATTACCTATTACATCACTGTAATGCTTCTGCACAAGTAGCTATATGGAATTCATGTTGGAAAATTTGAGAAACTCGGTATTTTTAACATCTGCTGTATGCACCGTGCATATATTTTTTTCTGCAGGGTGTCTTTATAGGATTCTGCATTCATATGGTGATAGGACTACACTAACCAATAAATATTATATAGATAATAAATGACCACCTGTCACAGTCCATCTATGGAAGTGCAGTCACGATTAATATTTGAGTCATGAGTCACCCCAAAGTGTACAAAAATCACACAGCTCTAAAAAGGTGATCTCCCATGCAAGGCTCCATAAATTACTCTGGAAATTCAGCACATGTCCAAAAGGGTTTTTCAATCAACCCAAAAGGGCAGCCAGACTCAACCGGCAACCAGACTCACTATCTTTCTGCACATCCATCACTTCCTCAGAAGCTAGACTTGCATTCAGGTGTCATCTACCCCCTGCCAATCCAGTGCTGTTCACTATCTGGAATTCAGCACTTCACTTAGTCCAATGGTAAATAATTCAGTTCATGGAGCTTTTCTCATTCTCTTCCAATTGTTCAAACAAAAAGGTAATATAAACAGAGCGTTCTATTGCAGCTCAATCAAGAAAAGGAGAGGAAAAATCACCGTGCAGCCTTTAGCACCAAATCTTCCTATTTCCTTGTATCTGGCTTGTATGACTTCACATGCTCTAACCTAAGTGATGCATTACTGAATTATTATGTCATGCCACAGATGTATCTGGCCACTTTCCAGCAAGTACAAACATTAGGTAACAGGCAGGTGACATTTTTACTGTGGGATAAAAGAGCATGGGACTTCCCTGAACTTCAGCTGCTCAGTATTAACTCTCTTTGTGCACACTCTCATAGTGTGGCTAAAAGCTAAATTGTAGGGATAACATTTCCATGAGTGGGCTTTCATTTACATCAAGGTAAAAGCATGCATCACAGGCAATAATTGTAAAACAAGCAAAGTGTAGTAAAGCATTGTTGCTTCTGACATCCTAATAAACTGTTCATGTGTCCATACCCCAAAGTTCATAGAAATATTACTTCTGTCACTACAATCATTTGTTCCATCTATGCTTTGGCCCATCATTTAGAGCCTTTGTTTTAAAAGGACTTTCAATTATCCATTCACCTCCTATTCAAGAAAGCTCCCCCATCAAAGACAGCATTTAGCTACATGCTTACAATTCAGCTTATGCTCAAATTCCCAATTAAGTAAGCTTAAACTAGGCATATGTTCTCCCACATCATGGCATTTTAGTACTCTTCACAATGCCCAGATAATCTCATGACATTTAATATTGCCCAATAAGAGTGAGGTTTTGCACTTTTTATGTTAGCTGGTAGCAGTTATTAAAGTGATTAGCTAATGGGCCAAGGTCTGGAGTCATTAATCCCCTAGATGAACACTTGTTCATGCAACTCATTCCACCAACTTCAAAACCTCGTTTGGTTTCACAAATGGGATAGTAAAACATTTGTTCTCAAGGAACCCCATACCCATGCATGCCTACAGCCTTTGTGAAAAAAAACCTTTAGCAAAGATCTATAATCCTATTTGTAATTTCAGCACTTGTGTAGAGGTGCAGAGACTATATGCTCACTCAAAATCATACCAGGCTTAAAGATTTTACACCTGATTCACCACTGAATTATTAAAGTTTTATACAATCTTAATTCAATTGATTTTAATGAGGTAACACTGGCAGAGAACTAATGGAACTGTTTATCACGCCCATCAACTGCCTTTAATTAATTTGCCAAACGGGAAAGACTGTCTCTTAGTTTTCTGCTGAATCTGTGCTTTGCTTGAAGAGGCATCATGATCTAGGAAGCAGGACAAAGACCTAGGAGTCATGAAACCTGGGCCCAGCTCCTTACCTGGCGTAGGTGTTGTAGCCCAGGTGAAGTCAAAGGAGTTATGACAATCTATGTACACTGCAGAGCTGATGCCTGGTTTCTACTCCTGGAGACAGAGGAAGAGACCAAACAACATTATTAGGACAGCCATGGTCTAAAAATACTTACCTGAAGAAGGGATATCTGGATGGCAGATAAATCTTTAAACTAATAGAAAAAGATACAAGACCCAGTGTTTGGAAAATGAAGCTAAACAGATTTGGATTAGAAATACAGTGCGTATTTTTAAGAGTGAGGACGGAGCAATGCAATAACTAAACTAGGGATGTGGAGGATTCTCCGTTACCTTAAGTCTTTAATTGAAGACGTCTAAAACACATGCCATAGGTCAAATGTTACTGGAGTGATAGGAAACAGGAAAAGATTCAGTTTGCTTGGTTTGTAATACTGGGCGCATATACACAAGCCAGTTACTGCGGAGTTGCCTTATTAGATCCACGTTAAAGCATCCCTGGTCTACATGTGTGGAGCTATTAGGCTGGAGTAAACTAATTAATTCCACCATAGGTTAGTACTGCCAGATACAAGCACTATCCTATGGCAGAGTTATTTACTCCGCCGCAATGCATGTGTAGATGCTGATGTGGCAGGCTAGGGCATGAGGGTGCTTCAGTGTGCAGGTTGCCTACTGGTTAGCCCTGCACTGAAGCACCATCATGCCCCAGCCAGCCCCTCTGCAGCATGTTGAGCCAG
>NW_017729020.1:1738452-1751660 GCF_001723915.1 Gavialis gangeticus | reverse complement strand
ACTGTCTCTTAGTTTTCTGCTGAATCTGTGCTTTGCTTGAAGAGGCATCATGATCTAGGAAGCAGGACAAAGACCTAGGAGTCATGAAACCTGGGCCCAGCTCCTTACCTGGCGTAGGTGTTGTAGCCCAGGTGAAGTCAAAGGAGTTATGACAATCTATGTACACTGCAGAGCTGATGCCTGGTTTCTACTCCTGGAGACAGAGGAAGAGACCAAACAACATTATTAGGACAGCCATGGTCTAAAAATACTTACCTGAAGAAGGGATATCTGGATGGCAGATAAATCTTTAAACTAATAGAAAAAGATACAAGACCCAGTGTTTGGAAAATGAAGCTAAACAGATTTGGATTAGAAATACAGTGCGTATTTTTAAGAGTGAGGACGGAGCAATGCAATAACTAAACTAGGGATGTGGAGGATTCTCCGTTACCTTAAGTCTTTAATTGAAGACGTCTAAAACACATGCCATAGGTCAAATGTTACTGGAGTGATAGGAAACAGGAAAAGATTCAGTTTGCTTGGTTTGTAATACTGGGCGCATATACACAAGCCAGTTACTGCGGAGTTGCCTTATTAGATCCACGTTAAAGCATCCCTGGTCTACATGTGTGGAGCTATTAGGCTGGAGTAAACTAATTAATTCCACCATAGGTTAGTACTGCCAGATACAAGCACTATCCTATGGCAGAGTTATTTACTCCGCCGCAATGCATGTGTAGATGCTGATGTGGCAGGCTAGGGCATGAGGGTGCTTCAGTGTGCAGGTTGCCTACTGGTTAGCCCTGCACTGAAGCACCATCATGCCCCAGCCAGCCCCTCTGCAGCATGTTGAGCCAGGTCAAAGCACCCACGGGCTGGCAGGCTGACCCTCAAAACCCACTGCTAGCCAGGGCTGCACCACCCTTGCTCAACATGCTGTGGTCCTGGGTACACATGTAAATGCTGTGCCCAGGAGCAATAACATTTGGTGTAAATTGTGCTGGAGTGTATTGTGCCTGATTAATATTCACGTGTAGATGCACCCACTGTGAAGTTTATAAGCCCTCCTCCTTCTAAAGATTTCCAAGTGCCTTGCAAACTTGAGTAAATTAAAGCTCACAATTCCCCCTAATATCAAGTTGTCATTCCCTTTCCAGGAAACTACAGTAGACTGATTTTGCTTAAGGTAGTTTCTGCTTTTGGCAGAGCAAGAAAAGGCTCTGCCCTTTACCTGTGGAGATACTTCCCCAAAACATAGCATCATGTATTTTTACTGATGTACTGCCATATTGCCTAGGAGCCTCCATCGTGGACCACTGGCCTAGGGTCAGTGCACACAATGAAGAAAACAATCCCTGCCCCCAAAATGTGAATTCTAGAGCAAAGCTGCTTCTTTTGATGGTCTAAGTATCCCCAAGAGACATCTTAAAAGCAACTTCCCTTCAGTAGCAAAAGTCATCATGGAAGTCTTTTCACACAAGATCTGAGACTTCTATCCGGTCTTTCTTTAAATCCCCACTTCGTTATACAAAAGGGTATGGTAAGATCCAGCTGGTATTATACTGCAGCCTTCACACCGTGGGACACTCACCCATTATAAGGGCTCGTGGCACTACAGGAATAGCAAATACGATTTTTTTGCATGCTCATAGAAGAAAATAGTATTTTAAACACTCCTAATATCACAGTATCCTGGATGATGAGAAATATGGCACTGCCATGTGCTCTAAGTCAATAGACTATGCACAGGTATAGAGCAGATGTGATGATGTAAAAGATTATGGGAGTGCCACGGATGACATTTAGAGGGCTGCAGCTCTGGTAATGAGAATTTTTAGCTTCCTCATCTCCATCAGGCTGGCAAGAATGGGCAGTTATGATTATTTAAGTATTTCTTGGTACCTATGTCCAAGTCCCCTTCTGGCTCCTAATGGACAAGCATCAGCAAAACATGAGCTACATACACAACTGGCACAAAAAGCCTTACTTGTTGACAGTCACTGCAAAAGGTCAAAGACTTATTAGGCATGTATAAAGGTGGTTTCCTCCAGGTCAGGGAGGTCAAGTCCCTTAGGTGCAGGGGAGCTTGTATGTCAGTGCCCTTGGAGTGCACCTGTAGATGATAACAGAAGACTTCAGGCTCTAGAGTGGTTAGTCCAGCTCCTTTCACCAGAGCTACATTCATACACAGTCAGCAGTTTTTATAAAAGTGTGCATTATGGCATTGCTGGAGACAAAAAAGGCTTCTGGAAGGAGGTAAACTGGAAAAGAAAGACTCATTCAACTGACCCAGACTTCAAGTGTTTCAGGATTCAAACACTTTTTTTTTTAGTTCTGTGCTAGTTTGCTGAGTCTTAACTGCAGCAGATAAAATTTGCCTCTGTACAGAGCAGCAACACAAGGGCCCTGTACCTCTTATATCCTCAAATGTACAGTATAAGTAGGACTTACATAGGATATGAGCCTTTTACTGGCCCTTTGCACAGAGAAGAATCACACACAATATAATTTTACACAGTAGTCAAAGTATACAGTGCATTAAAAATGTATTACAATAACATTAATAGTTCAACGAAAAGGCAAGAAAATCCAAAGTTAAGGCTGTAACTCCATCCTGTGGTACCTAGGTATTACAGCACATATTTTACTTCCAGTGACAGAGATAGCTTGCAATTATATGCTCCAATACCTAGGCACATTGGGGTGCATTCCAGCTTTTATCTTGAACAGTCTTCTTTCGGTGTGTGGCATACAGAAAAGAGCCCTTGACAAATCATGTTTACTTAAAGCATTCATTTTGCATCATCATCAGGGTTAGGATGGGAAACTAGATGTTGTGACTGAACTGGTACAATTCTACAAAAGGTTCTTTTAGACAGGGCTTACTAATCAAGTGCTGAAGGCAAATTGAACACCATTTTCCTGTTTCTTTTTATTTGTGGAGGCGGGCTTATTTTCTTTAAGTGGAACAATTTTTACTATTATTATTTGCTTAATAGATGGAATCAGTTCCATACACCTCAACATGCTATTGCGTCCTTTGCTTTGGCTGTGATTCAATCCACTTCTGCCGTGTCAATTCAATCTTAAAAGGAAACGTAAGAGAAACCTAAATGCAGCCCTGGCTCTAAAGCTAATCTCAGCATCGAATCTTTAGAGAAAAATTAGCAGCTCATAAAACTCTTTCCCCCCTTGTTAATAAAGATCATTATTAGTTATCGGGGAACTACCCAATTATATCTGCCACGAGTCTCCCCCAACTCTCCAGAGTCGAGACTTTTCGGTTCCACATGCAAACCAGACTTCTATATAATTGATTCTGCAGTTAATCCTTCCTTTGGATGACCTGACCTGGCTCAAGGTGCTGTCTGATCAGGTTGTTTCTACCAGTTTTATTTTTAATGAAAAAAAAAATCCTATAGCAGTAAATTGACCCTGACTGGCCACCTGTTTAAAGGTCTTGTAATTCTTTAATTTGCTCATAGTTGACCTGAAAAGAACAGTCTTGTCATCTCTGGAGACAATTATTCCTTCACTTACTTTCCTGACATGCACAGTGATCATCACTGAAGTCAGCACTTGCCAGCAGATTTCAAGGAGTTGCTATTATTATTTATATTTTAGTAGCAGCTGCAGGCATCTCCAATGATCAGGTGCTAAGGATTGCACAAACATATTGGAAGAGACAGTCCCTGCCAAAATCGCTTTGCAATCAAGACAAGAGAAAGGGTGGGAGGAACTGGCTTCCTAGGCCAGTGGGAAAAATAAGGCACACAAAGATAAAATTACTTGCCCCACGCTGCACAGGAAACCTATAGCAGACCCAGCAACCAAACTCAGATCTCCTGAATCCCAATGTTCAGCCTTGTAACTGCTTTAGCTGTGGTATGCTAGCAATCAAACACATTAAAATGTATACCCCATAATGAAATAAACATACACTCATACTAATTATAATATACTAATAATATTTTCTTTAGTGCCAGCATCTTAAATGATGGATAAAACTTGCACTAACTGCAGTGGCTGTGACAGGTTGAAAAAGTTAGGTTAATCAGAGATGTATATTCCCAATGGAATTTATGTTTTAAAAAAGACAAGCTAAAAGAAAGGCATTTGTTTTATAGCAAATACAGCAGTGCACATCTTGAAAGGTAATACCACAGCAAACTGCATAAATTTCCTTTATGCACAGGTAAAAAAAAACGTATTTGCAGTCCAAAAAGTGACATTCAGCTATGCTAAGGCAGCCTTGATTTTTCTGCATCCAGTACCTTGTGCATGTTCATAGAAATTCTATTAATTTAGGTTAAGACAAAAAGTGTCCTTTTGTGTGTTTTTAAATGCATTCACTAAGTCCATGTGGAGAAAAATATTCTTTTGATTTTATTAAAATAATCATAGAAAATTAGGGTTGGAAGGGACTTCAGGAGGTTATCTAGTCCAACCCACTGCTCAAAGCAGGACCATCCCCAACTAGACCATCCTAGCCAAAGCTTTGTCTAGCCAGGTTTTGAAAACCCCCATGGATGGAGCTTCCACCACCTCCCTAGGTAATTTGTTCCCTTCTAGTGAGAAAATTCTTCCAAATATCTAACCTACACTTCCCTTGCCACAACTTGAGAACATTGCTCCTTGTTCTGTCATCTGCCACCACTGAGAACAGTCTAGCTCCATCCTTCTTTGAAGTTGAAGGCTGCTATTAAATCCCCTCTCTGTCTCCTCCTCTCTGGACTAAATAAGTCCAGTTCCCTCAGCCTCTCCTCCTAAGTCATGTCCCCCAGCCCCTGAACCATCTTTGTTGCCCTCCAATAGACTCTCTCCAATTTGTCCACATCCTTTTTGTAGTGGGGGGCCCAAAACTGAACAGAGTACTCCAGATGTGGCCTCACCAGTGCTGAATGGAGGGGAATAATCACTTCCCTTGTCCTACTGGCAACACACCTACCAATGCAGCCCTGTGTGCCACCTGCCCTCTTGGCAACAAGGGCACCTGCTGGCTCATATTCAGCTTATTGTCCACTGTGACCCCCAGGTCCTTTTCTGCAGAGCTGCTGCCCAGCCAGTCACCCCCAGCCTGTACTGGTGCATGGGATTGTTTTGTCCTAAGTGCAGGGCTTTGCATAATATTTACATTCAAAGCTATTGAGGGATTTAAATGTCTTCCAGCAGGATTGTAAACTAATGTACAAAAGCAGTTTGACTGAAGTCAACAAGACTGAAATTTACCTCTACACCTAGGTTTTTTATGCACAACTTTAATGCCTAAGAATGAAACCGAGCACAGGGCATGGAAACCCTCGCTTTTAACTGATGAGTTCAGTGTCATTTCTTAAGAAGGGATAAAAAACACATGTACTGCAGTAACATGCCAACACACTTGGGAAGAAATATGAAATACAGAGTCTTCCAAGCAGATCATTAATGGCACAGTTATGTATGGCTAACTCCATGTCTGTCTGTTCCTAGTCTCACTGAATGCCTCCTGTGTGTCACATCTCGTGCATTTATCTCCCTGCGACAATCTTGGGATTCGTCTACCATTAGACCAAGCCTGGTATCTTCTCTGCCCAGTAAATCAACTGGATTCCATACCTGTAGTATTTCTCTTCAGGAAACGAACTAGTGGTTGAACAGCCTTCTTAAAATACTGGGCCAGAAAGCACTGTTATAGCTCAGCAGAAGTTAGATTAACCCCTGATGAGCAGCCTTTGGTATTACTGCAGTAGCAATAAATAACAGGAATTTGCTAATGCAATTATATCACAACATTTTCTCTATCTATACAAGCAAAAAATGACCCTTGTTATGGGCTGATTTGACCACAGCCTTTAACGAAAATCAGAATGTAAGCTGATTTCAGGTATGAGTCCAGCATGCTATTTAGGAACATTGATCACCTATATGACAAAGAGATACAATATTCTGTAAATGCCTTGTCCATGGATCCCTACATTGCAACATCTTGCAGTGAATTCTCACATTGTTCAAACTTTTACTGTGCATTCACCAAGTAACTGCGAATTATTTTTTCTTCGCTCCTCTGCCAAATGGAATCAAGCTACATGAAAAAAAATCCCTCAACTGAGTCCCACGGTGTATGTCATATAGAAAAGAATATTTCAGCCAACTTGACTCCTACATCAGATATGCTATTCAAGCAAAACATTTTGGGACAGGAGTGGGAGGACTACTTTGAAAGAGGCAGCTGGTGCCTCAATGGTGGAGACGGGCACTGTGCAGGTGCACACAGTGATTAGATTTGCATAAAGTCTAATCCAAGACATTGTTTCAGTTTCAGTGCCTAGTCAGGAATATATCTGTTCAGAAAGTCAAGTTGTGATGTGCAGCCTAGGTGGACCAAATAGCTCTTAGTAAAGTTCTTTTCTCCTATATTGTTGACAATCCCTTGGTATGAGGACAGTCTTCAAGCAAATAGGGAAGTCATGGCCCTTGGGGCTAGGGTCAGACATTACACATAAACCAGTTTCACTGAATAAAAACTGGTTCAAATCTGTAACAGAACAGATGTTCAGTGCATATAAACCAGTTTGAAAATGGGTGAAACCGGTTTGAGATAAACCTGGTTAAATGCAGAATCAGACTTAAGAGCTTTGGGCAAACAATTTTATGCAATGTCTTTCCCAGACCCCTTGCTGGTTTAAGATAAATCAGATTGCCGCAGCATCCCAGCATGCTCTCTGGGCTGGGTGGGGCTCTCTCCTCCATAGCAGGGCTGACCCCTCCCCTCTGCTCCAGCAAAGATTTCAGGCTGCTCCTCCCCTCCCCATCACCACTCCCTGCTAAGCAGGAATTCCCCACTCCCCTCTGCCTTGTGGAGAGGTGTCTGCATATTAGCTAGCAGACCACATGCTGGCTATGGTCCATGTTGAATCAACAGGCAGAATCAGCAGGTAGCTGGTAATGTCTCTCTTGTTTTCTTAATGGGGTGATAAACACTGAGTTAGGGGTGACAAACTCTGTGTTATCAATTCCCTGTTGGGCTAATCAGAGCATCCTGCCAGGGCCTGGCCACGCCCCCCTCATCTCAGTACTGTGCAAGGGAAGGGAGGGCTGCTCTAGCACCCCCTGGCTTCTAGCCTGAGCCACTGCAGGCACATGCTGGCATTTCTGGGATGTCTGTCCAGTTACAAAACTAATTTAGCTTACCCAGGTTAGACTAACCTGCAAAGAGTGAATCAATTCAGGCTGAGGCTTTTTGAATGTCTGTCCTTTGGCTTGCTCAATCATCTAGACTATCTAAAATATGTAGGTTCAGTTGCAAGTGTGGTCAATGTTTCTGGGGAAAAGGAGTAGAACCTGGTGATGCTGGGTCACAGCTCTTTCCCTCTCTCTCTCCCTCTTGTCCATCTGTCTCCATTGTGAGGCAACTTTGCTTGAAATGACTGACATCTTGTCATACATCACAGTGCCACTGGAAATGATTCAGTACTCGCATCTTCCAGGTATCAATGTTAATATTTATTTCTTCAGTTTGGCCCTCAAGGGGTCCTTGAAGCTCTTCTTTTGCCCAGCTCTAGAAGGGTGACTACTGGCGAGTTGGGAGTTTAGCACCTCATCTATGAGCCAGCTGTCAGTCATTTTTACAGCATGTCCTGTTCAACAGAGCTGGTGCTATATAAACATGGCTTCAGTGCTGCTAGTTTTTGTTGAGCCAGAAAGCTGGCATTTGTTCTTCTGTCCTTCTATTTGATATGGAGGATTTTCCAAAGATATTGCTGATGGTAACATTCCAAACTTTTAGGTGTTTCTGATAGGTCATCCAACTTTCACAGTGAGTAGAGTAGGGATGACAATAGCCTGGTAGATGAGAAACTATGTTTGGGTCCAAATCTTCAAAAGCAGGATTTCTGAGATGTCCAAAGGCATCACCAGGAGATTTTATCTGCTGCTGAATATTATCATCTATGTTTACATTCTGTGCAAGGTAGCTACCTTTGTAGCAGAAAGGGTCAACATTCTCCAAGGATTGCCCTCTACTTGTAATATGTGGTTTAGCAGGGACTAGAACAATATCTTGTTTTTTGTGAACTTGACAGCAATTGCAAGCATTTCATATGCTTCACAGAAACAATTAAGGGGTGACCTGGAGCTCTTCAACTGATTGTGCACACATGATACAATTGTCCATGTATTGAAGATGAGTAACGGGGTTGGTTATCTCGGATTTAGAACATAACTGGTTGGTGTTAAAGAGACTGCCATCCACATGATACAGAAAAGCTGTGATATAAATGGAAAATAGAGCTGGTGAGGTCGCACATTCTTGCTTGACTCTAATTTTAATAGGGACGGGGTCTATTTCCAAGCCATTAGGACATTTGCTGTCTTGTCATCATGAAGAAGTCTGAGAGTGGTAACGAATTTTGGTGGGCATCCAAAATCTTATCAAGATCTTCCATAGGGCTTCTCTGTTGATCAAATCAAAGGCCTTAATGGAGGTCAATGGAGGTGTTGTAAAGATGTCAGCATTGCTTGCAACACTTCTGCAACTGTCTAGCAACAAATATTATATCTGTTGTTCTTCTGAGTAGTTTGAAACCACATTGGGACTTGGGTAGAAATATCAGTGAGGAAAGTGAGTCTACAGAGGAGAATGTGAGCGAGGATCTTCCCATCTACGGACAGGAGTGCAATACCACAGCAACTGCTGCAATCCACTCTACCTCCTTTTTTGAATATGATTATGATTCAGGCATTTCTCAAGTCAATGGGAATCTGTTCACATTTTCAGATTTTCATAATAACTATGTGTAGTTGGTGAGAGAGATTTTTTCCGTCAAACAGCTGTTAGTAAAGTACATTTCTGTTAAGAAAGCAAAGCCAAATGCTAATTTTTTCCATTATTAGTATAAGCTATGTTTGGAGCAGCTAAAAAGTCTACTCCATTCAACCTTAGGGCTGTCAGGACCATGTGCTAAACCCTTTCACAAAAGCAAAAATAGCATTGAAAAACCCACATATCTCAGTTGCTTTAGATGCTTGCTACACAATAGTCCCTTCTCCTGTCATGGCTGCTATACTACATGCATGTAGCAGAGACGTGATTTGTTCAAGACAAGGGACAGTAAAGGAATGCAAAAGATGACTCTGATTTATCATTCATCCTCCAAGCATAATATTGAAGCTAGGCTGAAAAACATAGTTATTGATAATTTCTCTCTATAGGAATTGTACTGGTAGGGTAGTAGTAAGTCTCAATTCACAATGAAATCATTTGAGGTCATCTTGATATTAGGTTCTGAAGACAGTATCTGGGTTGGAAATATCTAATTACTAATTTATAATGCCAAGAAATAATAGATCATTCAGAGGGGATAATTGTTCTTTCTCTCCTACCATATTTTAAACGACTGGCTTCATCTGCTTTAAATGAGTATACAGTGAGCATGTCTACGTGAGACGCTAAGTGAGTACTAGCCTAATAACACAGCAAAGTAGTGTGCTGAGCAAAAACAGTGCTAATACACTACTGCACAGTAGTATTAGGCTACCAGACAGTAAGCATCATTAAAAACCTGTGCTCCAAGTTACTGCACATTGATTTGGTTAGCCAAGTACTAAACTTAATGTGCAGTAACTAAGGTGCATCAATGAATGTGTAGATGTGCCCAGTGTTATCTAAAAGAAACAAATAAAATAATTGGTTTGCAGAGTTCAGAGGAATTAAATGCATCTTGTATGGGTAGCTTGTGGGGGAAAGCCTCTTCAGACTACTGCAGAGCAAACTGCTCTTAAAATATACAAGCATGCATGCACACACACACATACTAGATACACACTTATCTGGTTTAAAAAAAAAAAAAGCCGACTATTCTTCCAAGCTAAATCTAGAGAGATCTCATTTAGCAATTATCTGTTTTTTAAGGCTGTGTCCTTTCAAGACCACTAAATACCTTTAAAGCTCTAGACCCAATAGGGTCATGTAGTACTGTTAGTAGAGCAGGTTACAAAAACAGTACCCAGATTTGCTTTTTTCTGAAATTTCATTTTGTAGGAAAAGTTGAAAAAATATACTGAGAAAATGGAAATGTATCATTTAAACTGTTCTGTAACAAGAAACATTTTGTTTTTTATAAAATAGAAAAGGAAATTTGAGTGAAACCACCTATGTTAGATTTCAATTCATTCAAACTAAGTTTTCAGGATTTTCTTGCAAAGATCATTTCAAAATTTTTAGACACAATGAAAACCCATGTTGACGTCTCAGAACAGTGCATCTTCTACACAGCTGCATTATTTAATAAGCAGCAGTGATATATTTGATATTAGAAGAATTGAGCTTCTAATGGGAGTCACTGGTCACAGCATGCTGGCTCCTCCTGTTTGCTTCTACTTGTTAAATCCCATTAAATCATCCATAATGTTACTTTCCCAACAAAAACAAATTGCTTTCAACAGGAGGTAAGAGGCCAACTATACTTTGTGTCTTTTAATATCTCACTATATTTAATTTATCTGACACTACTGCTCTATATAAGCTAGACTTTGCAAAATAAGTGGGTCTTTATGTGAAAAGGAGATGGTTAGAAGATTGATGTATTGGGACTAAGACGTTGTTCCATTCATAATGGTCTTTGGACAGATTAAATGTTGTCTGCATATTAAGGTGATGAATGCCTTGGAAGCAATAATAATAAAATAATCATAGGTGTGATATGGCTTCTTGGTGCATGTGCCCAGATCACTAAACTCTGTATCACCCTGTAGAGTAGCCAACTTACTTTTTGGCTGAGATAGCATATAAAGATATATCTTGAATTTCAAAGAAGCCAGGAAGGTAAGAATATCTGCAACTGATCTATTCTGTCACTACCAACAATGCTACTTTTGGTGGAACTGTAATACAGCTAGGACAAGTAAGAAACTTTAGAGTAAGTTAGCATAATATCTTTAATAGGCCGGATTCTCCATTGCTTACTCCCACATGACTCAATTGTCCTTACTGCAGAAACTTTTGATTTACACTGATATCACTGGGAACGGAATGAGGCATGATACTGTTTCTTCCATTATAATTACTAAAAATTCTCTCACTGCCTTAAGATCAAGAATGAGCAATTGTTCTAACAATCACTTTTGAAATCTCTGGATTGGTCCTTTGTTACTTAGTTTTAGAAAAGACATCCACTTGAAATTCCCTTTTCTTGCCTGTAGAAGTGCTGCAAGTCATCCAAGATTTCAATTCCCATTGGCTAGGGAATGCAAAGTGATGCAGAAGTCTTTCTGAGGCTTTGTGTGCTGGGGAACCATGACAATAGTGTATTTCTGCATTTCTGCCTTTTTTTCCCTCAGCCCCCAGTCCTTGTTGGCAAATGCTACCTGATACTGAAAATAAGTCTGGAGGGAACCAAATTTTTTCACTAAAAAACCAAAAAATATTCTTTGTTTTTTCATTGAAAGGCAACATCAATGAGAAATGCAAGTACATGCATAACGTACATAACATAAAGCCCTGCACAACAAAGCTTCTGGGCATTTAGTGACATATAAAATAAAGATGTTCAAACATTTTAAATATTGAACTCTAAATGAAAAAGGAAAATACTTCATGTTCTAATGAAAAGGGGCTTTTAAATAATTTTATTCTGGTTTAAATGAAAAACCTTTCTGGTCTGGGCAACAGTAAATAAAAACAAACAACAAAAGCCTTTTTTCATCAGCTGTTTCAACAAATACTTGACTCTATCCACCAAAAAAAAATGTTCCAATGGGAAAAAAATGTTATCCATCTTATTTTCTCATAGGGTAAAAGAAATAATCCCCGGTTGGCTCTAGCCATGTTATAGAGAAGGGGGATGGAAACAAGTCTAAGACTATCCTGCTGCCCAAAGCAAGGGCAACTATACCAAAACATATACCTAACTAGTATACTTCTGTGTCCAATTCATTCTTGGTATTGCTCTTAACCTCAAAGCCTTGGCAGCCTTAAGGCTGAGTACATCAATATGCCAAGGCAAAGCCTGGCACAGAGACAGAAAGCCTGAACACCTCCTTGATATAGAAATTACTGCAACAGATTGAGCCAATGAGTTTCATGGCAGCTGGAATATAACAACCTTCCTTCTAGTGCAGAAAGCCCTCCATCATGTGTTTTTTGGAGGGACAGGGAGGGGCTATAGGGATATTGGAGACTAAACTTGTACTGAAAGAAACAGACCTGCATAACAGGACTGTGTGAAGCTTCAGTCCCTGATTTGATTCAGTGGAGATTCGGGCTGATTCGGTGGCCAAATCTCTAAATCTGAATCGAATCAGAGGACCCTTTAATCTCTCCGAATCGAATCAGAACCCTCTGAATTGATTCGGAGAGATTTGGAAAGATTCAGAGATTCGGACATAGACACAGCTTTAAATGTTTTTTCTACATACCTCTAGTTAGCAGGGGCCCATGAATGCTGCAATGTTGGGGCGCATGGAGTGTCCCACAGAAGTGCAGGGGGCTCCCCAGCACACTCGACAGCAGACCCAGAAGTGGACCAGAAGCACTTTTCGGGTCTACTGGGGAGCACACAAGGCTCCCCCCTCCCCTCCTCCCCCCGCACTCCCCGTAGCTCAGTGACTGGTGCCTCCTGGGTCTGGGGGGCACCTGGGGTTCCCCCGCGGCTGATCATTGAGCCAGGGGGGTGCAGGGCCCCCCCCCACACTCCCTGGCAGACCCAAAAGGGGACTAGAAGTACTTCCAATCCACTTCTGGGTTCACCACGGAGCATGTGGAGGGTCCCCATGCACTCCTGTGGGACGCTCCATGCACCCCAGAATCACAGCGATCATGAGCCACACCTGCTACCTCAAGGTATATAGAAAAAAACTTTTAAAGCTGTGTCTGTGTCCAAATCACTGATTCTCCAAATCAGCATCGAATTTTCAGATTTGAATTCACCCAAATTGAATCAGGAACAGTGACCCGAATCAACAAAGCGAATCACTGTGCATGATTCAGGCCGAATCCGAATCAAATAGGGCCCAGTTTGCTCAACCCTTATTTATAGTAGCACTAAGTCACTGGGGATACAAAGTGCCCTTTTGTAGTCACTCAGATATCCTCCCTGTCCATCTCTATCATCTGTGACTGGAACTCTGTGTTACCCAATAGCATTCACTCTCCAGGCACAAAATTCCCTTTCAATGCACAAAAAAAAAAATACATTAAAGCTTGCTGAAAAAGCTTCCCCAATATTAAAGCTTCCCCCCAAATCCTTGTT
>NW_017729020.1:1734176-1738402 GCF_001723915.1 Gavialis gangeticus | reverse complement strand
TCCCCCCAAACCCCCGTTCCCCCCCCCCCCCCCCCAATTATTCCAGCTCATTCTGGTATCATTCTAAATAAAGATATTTCCAGTTTGCATTTGACAGCAAAGATACAGAAGTGAAGAGTTTTTGACTAATAGCTTTGTGAAGGTGGATACTCGAAGGACAAACTTACCTCTACAGTAGAAGCAGCAGGGTTAGCTGGTTAGTGTCACTGAACAGAAGAAATGGGGTCAGCAGGGGTCAACTGGCTGCTATAGTTCAGAAAGTTAAAAAAAACCCTGCATCCTGTTGCAAGTTGCAAAGGAATTCAAGATCAGGAATCCTCAATTGCTCGACAGTATTTGAGAGCATACTCAGTACTAAAAGGGCGATACTAAATGCTGGTACTTCTTCTCAAACCATATTTAAATGAAGATCAAACAGGGAAGGTACATGTCCATCTGCTCATTTCAGTTCTATTGCAGAAATAGAAATCCCAGGTAAATTATCCCCCAGTTGTTCTCTGATCCACGGTAACAAAGCTAAGCTGTTCTATCCTATCCATTTCAGCTAAATCTGTTTTTTCCATGTAGTGGCTATTGAATTGTGACATTTAAAAATATACAATGCATAGTTAGCTTCCTTTTCCTTACCCTCTGGGCTTTTTGCCTTTATACTACACTCCAGTTAAAAGTTTCTCACTTAATCACTTGACTCCAGCTGGGACTTCAAGGGCAGGTCTACACCTGGGTTGAACTTGAGACTGCTGCTGAAAATGAGCCTGCCCACCTGCTCTGAAACCAGAACAGTCACAATGCTCCGGGGATATGCAGGCTCACAGTATGCTTGAAAGCACTGGGCCAGACACCCCTAGGTCTTGCAGCCACTCTTTCAGGCTTGGAGTATATGGCAAAGGACTAGATGGGCAGGGATTATTTTTCTGCTGCAGTTTCAAGAGCCAGGTAGGCAGACCTTAAGGGTAAAAGTATAAATGACCTCAAGTATCATGAGACTTGTGATGAAGACATTAAAGATTGTGAAAAGCACAGCTACTGTGGCCAAGGGCAAGCTACATAAAGTGCAGTAGAGACCTAGATTGCCTGGACTTCTGAAGTGGGAGCTTACCTTAAGGATTTAGCCAGATTTCATATAACATAAAAAAGGATTTTATATAGATATCTATATAGATATAGGTATCTATATATCAATATCTATCTATATAGATATAGGTATCTATATCTATAGATATATATCAACATGATAACATTTGAATATGGATCAAGTCTAGTTTAATTACTAAATAAATTAAAGATTGCTGGAGTTGTGAACACAATTTATTTTAATTTGCATCACAGTGAAAATGTTAGGCCTGTTACTGAATGAACTGGGAATGTTACTGAAAGAAGTGGGAAGCTCTTTGTGGACTGGATGCTTCAACTAAGACACAAAGAAGACAGGAAAGATAAGGATTTTCACTGGATCCCTGCTAAAGAAGTTTTCCAAACCACCTACATGCCTCTCCTGGGAAAAGTACAGGTTGCAGAAATCAGACTGTGAAATACACTTGTTTCTGCTGCGTCCTCCATAATGGGTTGTATTAATTTATTACAATTCCTTTAATTATATTGTATGTGAAATAATTCAGGTGTAATTGGTTATTTTGTGCTGTAATGATTTCTTCCCCTCTGCCTGCTCTCCCATGAAATGTTACAGAGTATTGTAACCTCTGTGCTTTTTTATCTTTGAAGCCTTATAAATGTTTAGAGGGAAATTTGCTCACGTTGTTTCTAGGTTGCTCTCTGCTTATCAGTCAAAGTGAAGATTATAATTTCATTTGTATTTAATACCAAGCCTTCTTTTCTCTCTCTCTCTCTACCCTGTGCATACTGACCTCAATTTATTCCCACAAATCAGATTAGCCTTGTTGACTTCAATCATTTCAATAATTAAGAAGGTGAATGAAGAAACAAGTGCCTTCTAAGCAATTTTCCTCAGAGCTCCAATAACAGCCAGGTCTAATAAATTTTGGCAGGAGAGTAAGTTTTCTCTGCGTGAACTTTAAGGCACCTGAAGACAAATTAAACTTGGCAGGCTTTCAAGAAGTCCTTGAGGAATTCTGAAGTGGAAGCTTGCCTTAAATTTGACTCGATTTCTGTGGTGCAGTACAACACATTACATGACAATTATGTAAAGCCATTGCATAACAACCCTCTGCTGCTTTAAATCCACATACTAGGCATCCTAGGGGGTTAGTGATTGCAACTACAAATGCACATGCCGTTTTTCTACTGGATGCAGCATCAGAAGGGGATAAAAAGCGTAGCGAAGAATGCTTGCTTATACTGCTGAACTTCCATGAAAACTCCAACGAGGGCATAAAACGGGAGGTGAACTCCTCTGCTGCTGAGAACTGAGGCAACTCTTGAAAGGCTTCAGCTGTTAAGTTGCCAGACCATTATCAATCCGCTGATACATCAATTTAAATTTGGGACCATATATAATCAAAATAGAGGAGAGTTGAATAAAAGCAAGATACCCTGATGTTCCTGCACCTTTTTACTGTCTTCTCGGTCTCCAGAGCTCCATTCACATCTCATTTTTCCCAGTATAACTCTACTGATGTTAACTGATTTACACCTGCATGCATACAGAACTGGTCCCATAGTTCTAGCCAAGGACTAGATAAGGACCAGATAGCTCAACATAGCTTCTATCCAAAGGCCAGCTAACTCAATGTTATTTTCTTCAACCGTGACCTGAACTGGAACACAAACCTGATTGCACAGATACTTACATTAGTGTAAAGCTGATATAGTTGATATATCATAGTGACTTACAGTAATATAAATGCCTGCACAAAGTACATGGCAACACATAACAAGGGTCTAGTTATTAGGAACACTGTGCAATTATATGCGATTCATACAATAACTCCAAGATAGGGATTAATTCTTCTCTACCTAGTACCACCAGCCCCTTGGCACAAGATTTTGATTTGAGGGTGAGTTTTTTTACGTAGGAGTCAGAGTGATTGATTGGCTACAACGCTGGACTGTAGCTTTGGGTTCTATTCTTGCCTCTGTTTCTGCCCTGTTCTGTTTGCTATGCATTACTTCCCCATCTGTGCAATGGTGGGATGTGCATCGTAAAGTGTTCTGAAATTGGCTGGAGTGTAATTCTCCTTAGCTCCTATCTCATATGTATTTTGCAAAAGTGTAAATCAGCTAGTAGCAAGGGATCAGGCCCCCAGAATGAAGAGCAAGGCTATGAAAACATGCTGAGGGTTTGATGTCAAACTTCAAAGAACTAAGGCCCTCAAAAGTAGAACGAAGAGCAAAGCACACCAATACTTCAAATCCCTCTGTTAGTGCAACATAAAATGGTCATCTAATGCAGTGCTATCGTAAAATTAAATCATGCTCACTTGTCGTTTTGTATGGTCTATACCGACAGATTAAAAACTACATGGCAAAATGTAATTTCCTAAACTGAAGGTATAAGAGGAATTTGAAATATCTTCCTTCACAGTGTCTGCTCAGTCCCACGTCTTCATGGTAATAAAGCAATAGTCACAGTTGGGTAGAATTTAGCACTGCTGTCTGCCTTTAGGGTACAAGCAACACTTGTCCTAACAGCGCCAAGGGAAACAGCAGTAAGTGACAATTACAGTAGCATGCCAAGGTTATTTTTTTTCTTTAGAGAACTCCTGGAAAAAGCTACTGTTTTGAAGATGAAAACTTCCTAATTTTAAACTCAAGAAAAATGAAATGTTTCTTCTCTCTATTCCAGCCCCTGTGGCCAGCCTAAAAGCATGAATCTTACAGTGATCTTTCTAGAGGCAGGTGTTTAGTAAGGATTATAATACTTTGACTAGACTAAATTATAAAGACTGACAATACTAAACTGTGTTATAGTGGGATTCACCGCTGTACAAGGAACTAAAACAAAGTGTCTGCATCGGTGCAGTCCCATCTAAGCCCTATTTTGACATAGGCTGTATAACTACGTACAGATGGACAGCAGCCTGAATTGGCTGCTATAAAACATATCCTGTTCTTACCATGAGGAATTGGCAACAGATAACTCCGCAGGATTATCTGCAATATGAAAACAAGTCGCTGCTCAGCCATCTACACTCGGGCTTATTCCTAGGTACTTTGAGGCTGTAAACCTTGTTTTACACATAAGGAGCAGCAGGACAAAAGATGGGTGCCAGGAACACCACAGCAGCAGGTACCAAAGCCTCTTCTTA